>NC_047091.1:107589444-107911035 GCF_902459505.1 Geotrypetes seraphini
TACCAAGGTGCGCTAAATGCTAACACATCCAGAGAATATAATGGGCATGTTAGCATTTAGCGCGCGCTAAATCGGCTAGCGCGCCTTAGTAAAAGATCCCCTATATGCGGTATATAAACTTTTAAACTAAATAAATGTAAGTACTGTGACACAGATACCTGTTTCTGCTAGAGAGTTGCATGGGGACAGAAATCCCACCCATCCCTGGCAGAATCCTCTCCGTCCCCACCCGTCCCCGCAAGGAATTACCTCCGTCCCCGCCCGTCCCCATAAAAAGCAGCAATTACTTCTGACAGGATCATCAATTCCACAGTTTCTTTTGCTGTTTTCTTTGTGGAATCTCTTTGGTGGAACCCTTTTTTTGTTTTCTATTCAGGTAATTAACTTATAAACCCCCCTCTTGTACTAAGGCTGATGTGTCCATTATATTATATGGACGAACCCTGCTTCCAAAGCCTTCCATCCCCGTGGGAATCCCATTGGCTAGAGGGAGGTTCCCGTGGGAGTCCCGTGAGTTAGGGGGGGATTCCCGCGGGACCCCCGCAGGACCCGCGGGATTCCCGCGATCCCCATTCCCGTGCAGACCTCTAGTTTCTGCCAGCCTTGTAAGCATGATATTATGATCCACAGTGTCGAAGGCTGTTGAGAAATCCAGCAACACTAGTATCGAAGCAGATCCCCTGTCATGGTTTCTGTGCGGATCAAGAAGGGACACAAGAACTGTCTGTTTCGTACCCAGGTCTGAAGCCAGATTGACATGGGTCTAGCCATTTCCTTTCAGTTAGCCAGTTGTTGAGTTGAATGCAGTTTCGCCAGGAAAAGAATGTTAGTGACTGGTCGGTAGTAGTCTAGAAATGGCAAATTGTAAGGGTTTGGCACCTTTTAGATGTTTAAGCCATCTACGTTAGATAGATTGTGAGCCCACCGGGACAGAGAGGGAAAAATGCTTGAGTACCTGATTGTAAAAACCGCTTAGATAACCTTGATAGGCGGTATATAAAATCCTAATAAACTTAAACTTAAACTTAAACTTTTAGATGTTTTTCATTTTTGAAAATGAGCCCTATACGACGGCCTACTGGCCACTCAAGCAGCAAAAATAGATAACCAAATCTCCAACCTATTGATAACAACCCCAGACTATAAGATGTTCAGAAAGGAAGTAAAAACTATACTCTTCAAGAAATCCCTTAATAAAGCTTAATACCATGAATACCCCTTCTTACCATCCCCTCCCCAACCCCTAATCCTTCTTATCTCTCTCTTGGAAACGATCTCTGATCTAACTTTGTAAACCTTCTTCCATAACTCTTTTTGTAATCCGCTTTGAACCGAAAGGTAATGGCAGAATAGAAATCTGTAATGCAATGTAATGTAATTTCTTAAACCAGCTGCAAGTCCAGGGTCAGGAAATGCCAGCTGCAAAAGTAATGCAACTACCTTCTCTTAGGATTTAGACTTCGAGAGAAGAAATTCTCAAAAATTTGTACAGTTCTTTTAATGCACCCCATCCTTCAGTTAGATTCGAAACTGACCACTCCACAGAAAAAGTTAACTTTCTAGACACCACAGTTCCTATCAAGAAAGGCTATATTGCAAATATTTATATACAGGAAGCGAACTGAGAGATGCAGCTACTTTTACAAGTCCAGTTTCCACCTTTCACATACACAAAATAAAGTCCATTATACACACAGCCAAATCACAGAAGACCATTATATATGCTCTGCCCAAATAAACACCTCATAATCCTGACTGAATCCTTCAGACAGAAAGGCTACAACCCCAAAATAATCTCCAGGAAGATTACCTCTTCACTTAATAAACCCAGGAAAAGCCTACGGCAGGAGAAAGAAAAGAATATTTTTGGAAAGGGTAAACAAGCAATTCATGTCTACCCATTCCATTCCACGTAGTATTTTATAGATCTCTATCATATCTCCCTGAGTCGTCTCTTCTCCAAGCTGAAGAAACATGATGGCAGATAAAGGCCAAATGGCCCATCTAGTCTGCCTATCTGCAGTAACCATTATCTGTTTCTCTCTGAGAGATCCCACGTGCCTATCCCAGGTCCTTTTGAATTCAGACACAGTCTCTGTCTCCACTACCTCTTCCGGGAGACTGTTACATGCATCTACCACCCTTTCTGTAAAAAAGTATTTCCTTAGATTACTCCGAGCCTATCACCTCTTAACTTCATCCAGTGCCCTCTCATTGAAGAGTTTCCTTTCAAATTAAACATACTCGACTCATGCGCATTTACATTACTTAGATATTTAAATGTCTCCATCATATTTCCCCTCTCCTGCCTTTCCTCCAAAGTATATAGATTGAGATCTTTAAGTCTGTCCCCATACGCCTTATGATGAAGACCACATACCATTTTAGTAGTCTTCCTCTGGACCGACTCCATCCTTTTTATATTCTAAATGTGGTCTCACCAAAGTCTTATACAGGGGCATCAATACCTCCTTTTTCCTACTAGCCATACCTCTCCCTATGCAACCTAGCATCTTTCTAGCTCTTACCGTCACCTTTTCAACCTGTTTGGCCACCTTAAGATCATCACATACAATCACACCCAAGTCCCGCTCTTCTGTTGTGCACATAAGCTCTTCACTCCCTAATCTGTATGGTTCCCTCGGGTTTTTGCAGCCCAAATGCATGACCTTGCATTTCTTAGCATTCAATTTTAGCTGCCAAATGTTAGACCATTCTTCAAGCTTCGCCAGGTCTTTCTTCATGTTATTCACACCATCCGGCATGTCTACTCTATTGCAGATTTTGGTATCATCTGTAAAGAGGCAACTCTTACCCAACAACCCTTCAGCAATACCGTTTATAAAAATGTTAAAAAGAACATGCCCAAGAACAGAACCTTGAGGCTCACCACTGGTAACCTCCCTTTCCTCAGAGCAATCGCCATTGATCACTACCCTCTGTCACCTTCTCTCAACCAGTTCTTGACCCAGCTTTGGAACCCTTCCCGAGGGCACTCAGTTTATTTATTAGACATCTGTGTGGAACACTGTCAAAGGCTTTGCTAAAATCTAAATACACCACATCTAATGCACATCCTCTATCCAATTCTCTGGTCATACAGTCAAAGAAATTGATCAAATTTGTCTGACAAGACCTACCTCTAGTGAATCCATGTTGCCTCCGGTCCTGTAATCCACAGGATTCCAGAAATTTGACCATTCTCTGTTTTAAAAGTGTTTCCATTAATTTGCTTACCACAGAAGTCAGACTTACTGGCCTGTAATTCCCTACTTCTTCCTTACTTCCACTTTTGTGGAGAGGGACCACATCCGCCCTTCTCCAGTCCTCCAGTACCACTCCCGACTCTAGAGACATATTGAAAAGGTCAGTCAGCAAAGCTACCAGAACTTCCTTAAGTTCCTTCAGCATCCTCGGATGTACACCATCCGGCCCCATCGCTTTATCTACCTTTATTTTAGCTAGCTCTTCATGAACACAATCCTCTGAAAATCGATCAGGATCTATTACTCCTCCATCCCTATTCACATTTGTCTTCTGCGGTCCTGCTCCCAGCGCTTCAGCCATGAATACAGAACAGAAATATTGGTTAAGCAATTTGGCCTTTTCTTTATCAGCTTCTACATATTCCTCCCCTTCACCTTTGATTCTCACAATGCCACTTTTGCACTTCTTGCTATCACTAATATATCTACAAAAAGTCTTGTCTCCCCGTTTTACCGTGTCAGCTATTTTTTCTTCCATTTGCAACTTTGCTTTCCTAACTACAAGACCAGCCTCTCTTAACTTTTCCAGATATTTTTGCCTGTCTTCCTCTTTCTGCGATCTTTTGTAATTTATGAAAGCTAACCTCTTATTCCTTACCTTCTCAGCTACTACTTTTGAGAACCAAAGTGGCCTTCCTTTCCTCTTACTTTTACTTACAAAAAGGTTTGTCGCCCTTACAATCGCTCCTTTCAATTTTGCCCACCGCATTTCCACTCCTTCCAAATATTCCCATCCAGAAAATAATTTCTTGACATAAACCCCCATCTAAACAAAGTTAGTTTTTTTAAAGTCTAGAACCTTTGCTTTTGAATGAGCCCTCTCTATACATAAGTTACATAACAACCGCAATCTCTGGATCAGACCTTCGGTCCATCAAGTCTGGCGATCCACAAACGCAGAGGCCCAGCCAGGTGTATACCTGGCATAATTTTAGTCACCCATATCCCTCTATGCCTCTCGTACGGAGATGTGCATCTAATTTGCTTTTAAATCCTAGGACGATGGATTCCACAATAACCTCCTCTGGGAGAGCATTCCAGGTGTCCAGCACTCGCTGCATGAAGTAGAACTTCCTGATATTTGTCCTGGACTTGTCCCTCCCCAGCTTCAGTCCATGTCCTCTTGTCCGTGTCACATTGGACATTGTAAATAACTTATTTCCTTGCTCTATTTTGTCGATTCTTTTCAGTATTTTGAAAGTCTCGTTCATATCCCCTCGCAGTCTCCTCTTCCCAAGGAAGAACAATCCCAGTCTCCTAAGTCGTTCCTCATATTCCAAGTTCTCCATACCTTTTACCAGCTTCGTTGCTTGTCTCTGCACCCTCTTCAGCAGTTTTATATCATTCTTTAGGTTGGGAGACCAATGATGGACACAGTATTCCAAGTGTGGTCTGACCATTGCTCTATAAAGTGGCATTATAACCCTCTCCGATCTACTCGTGATTCCCTTCTTTATCATGCCTAACATTCTATTTGTTTTCTTTGCCGCTGCCGTGCATTGTGCTGATGGTTTCAGGGTCCTATCTATCAGTACACCCAGGTCCTTTTCTTGTTCGCTGTTACCCAGAGTTGCACCTGACATTTTATACTCGTGTTCCCTGTTCTTTCTGCCTAAATGCATTACTTTGCACTTTTCCACATTAAACTTCATCTGCCATTTCTCTGCCCATTTCTCTAACTGACACAAGTCACTCTGGAGTTGCTCGTTATCTTTCTGCGATCTGATTGCCCGGCATAGCTTTGTGTCATCTGCAAACTTGATGATCTCACTGGATGTTCCTTCTTCTAGGTCATTGATGAAAATATTAAATAAGATGGGCCCAAGTACCGAGCCCTGGGGCACACCGCTAGTCACTTTCTCCCAGTCTGAGAACTTCCCATTTCTGCCCACTCTCTGCTTTCTGTTCTCCAGCCATTTGTCTACCCATCTTAGTATATCTCCCTCTATTCCATGGCTTTGTAGTTTTCTGAGAAGTTTTTTAGGTGGAATGCTTTTTGGAAGTCCAAGTATATTATGTCCACCGGTTCACCACTATCAATTTGTTTGTTCACTGTCTCAAAAAATTGAAGTAAATTTGTCAAACATGATTTCCCTTTCCTGAAGCCATGTTGACTGGCTCTCATCAGGTCGTGTGTATCCAAGTGCCGGAATATGCTATCTTTAATCAGTGCTTCAACCATCTTTCCAGGGATAGACGTAAGATTCACAGGTCTGTAGTTGCCCGGTTCTCCTCTTGATCCTTTTTTAAAAATTGGCATGACGTTCGCTACCTTCCAGTCGTCCGGTATCTGTCCAGTTCTAATTGACAGGCTGGCAAGTTTTTGCAATAGTTCTCCGATTTCAACCTTCAGTTCTTTTAAGACTCTCGGGTGAATTCCATCCGGTCCAGGGGATTTGTCACTTTTAAGTTTGTCGATCTGGTAGTCTATCTGATCCAATTCCACTTCTACTGTGGTGAGGCTGTCCTCTTTTACTCCTTTGAACATTTTCACTGCTTCTTGTATTGTTGCGGTGTCCTCCTTCGTAAAGACAGACACAAAGAATATTAAACCGTACCATGCAATGATCACTGGATGCCAGATGATCACTCACTGTAATATCAGAAACACTTTCCCCGTTTGTAACCACTAATTTCAGTATGACCCCATCTCATGTGGGTTCCATTACCAACTGCTGGAACCGTTCTCCTTGTAGAGAATTTAGAATCTCCCTACTTCTGGAAGACCCTGCAATAGGGATACCCAATAAACATCTGGCATGTTAAAATCACCTATTAGCAAGACTTCCTCATTTTTAGATATATTCTGAATGTCTACTATCAAATCTCTATCTACTTCTTCCATCTGTGAAGGAGGCCTATATATCATAGCTTCTAGATCCAGAATCTTGTTTCCCATACTTTGAGCATCAGTATATACTTTCCAGACATTGCCCCCTTTTCCCATCTGTGTAGAGATATTAAGTGATTTACTTACCTGAGGGCTTATACTCACCCAGCTTTAGCCTTTCCTCATAGGGAAGTCATCTCATCCCCTTTATCATTTTCATTGCCCTTCTCTGTACCTTTTCTAATTCTGCTATATCTTTTCTGAGATGCAGTGACCAGAATTGCACACAGTATTCAAGGTGCGGTCGCACCACGGAGTGATACAGATATTATAACATTCTTATTTTGCTTTCTATTCCCTTTCTGATAATTCCTAACATTTCTATTTGCTTTCTGAGCTGAGAGGGTTTCAAACTATCCTCAATGGTGACACCTAGATCCTTTTCCTGGGTGGTGACTCCTAATGTGGAAACCTTCATCACGTAGCTATAATTCAGGTTCCTGTTTCCTACAAGCATCACTTTCCACTGAAAGAGAGAGTCCCGGCTGGCCTTCTGATAGCCAGCAAATCTGAAACAAGTTTCTACAATATACCAAGCTGCAAATTGTACCAGCACATATCACAGGACCCCACAGTAACTTGTGTGGGATAAATATTTAACATAAGGGATCCTACTCTGTCATGCTCTTCCTCAAATGTGGAGTAAATCATTCAATGCAGAAAATGTGAAGAAGGATGCAATATAGAGAAGATGGAACAAATGCTAAAGGCAAAGAGGTGGTTTAAATAGTCTGAGTTGTGGGCTAGTGAACCATAGAGAGGAGGACCCAGACCCATAAGCCACTCTAACCACTGTATTCATGGTGGTATATGTGAGTCCACAAAAAAACCCTACTGTACTGTAAGGTGGCACTTGCAGCCATAAAGGCAATTGGGGTTGTAGACAGGTGGATATAGTAGGTATTGGGGCTGTTTTGGGAGGCTCACCATGACCTGCAAGGGAGTTGTGGTGAGATGTTTATGTGGCGCCCTTTTTGTGAAGTTCACAGCAGTGCCCTGTTGCCATGTCTGGGTGGTCTGTCCATCACTTTGCTGGCCCCTACCATGTCCAAACTGTCTTGTTCTAGGCACTTGGGACTTGGATGATTTTTTGGACAAGAATGTAGTATAAAGATAGATGTACTAGTAGTCTGGATAATCAAATGGCTGGACATAGAAGTAGACAATTTTCGGAAAAAAATATATATATTTTTTTGAGAATGGACTTTGGATGCTGCCAACTTTGAGTGACTAGCGTCCTAGGCCCAAAACAGACTTAGACATTTAATCATGTATTTTTTAATGAGTATAACTTATGGGCAGACTGGATGGACCATTCAGGTCTTTATCTGCCGTCATTTACTATGTTACTATGATTATACCCCTCCACATCTGACTTCAAGAAAGTATGGGATAGGCGCATGAGATCTCTTAGAAAGAGGAAGAGATAATGGTTACTGCGGATGGATAGACTAGATGGGCTCTTTGGCCTTTATCTGCCATCATGTTTCTATGTTTCCAATGATCTTTCTCTTCTGACAGTATGAACAAAATAAGACAGACATAACTTCATCATTTGGGCTTCTAGTGACATAGCTGATTTGATCTCTTCCAGAATCGATTTGTTAGTTCTTCTGGCGGTCCACAGCATGCATGAAATCCTTCTCCAACACCAAAGCACAAATGAGCCAATCTTCTTTCTGTCTTGTTTCCATAATGTCCAGCTTTCACATCCATAACTGACTACTGATAAAATGAGTACGTGGACAAGTCTGATCTTTGTGTGGAGTGTTATTTCCTTGCCTTTGAATACTTTGTGGAGGGCCTTCATTGAAGAGCAAGTTGAAGGTGAATTTAAAAGGTAACGCTCTCCTCCCCCTCTATTCTCAATCCACCAAACTCAATGTGCTATTCTTTTCCTTTATTAAGCTCTTGTAAACCGTGCCGAGCTCTATATTCATGGAGAGGATGCAGTATATATACTTAAGGTTTAGTTTAGTTTAAAAGGTATGAGAAATCCATAAGAGTCCAGGCCTTTCACGAGACAATCATGGCTAAGGAACAGACAGCCAACAATGTGACATTTCAGATCTGGGAGGAAAGGGTAAAATACTGGTGGGGAGGGAAGATAGTGGATAATGAAAGGGGAGAGAAATACATTGGTATTCATTAAACTGTATGCTCATATTAATTTTGACATCTAGACAAAGCAACTTTATAATGTTTCTTAACACAAAAGAAGTCCAGAAAAGAGGAGGATAGATGGTGGGTGGGGGAGGAATAGCAAATGTTTCTATGTTAATGTTGTAGGTTTAATGGAACATTTTTGTACTACATGATATATTTCAATGTTCACAATAAAAAAAAAAAAAGATTTAAAATGACCCATAAAATTCTACTACTATGTCACCTTCTGATCACCCACTCATCTCTCCCTGTTTCTCCATCCCTCTCACCTACCATTCCCCTTCAGACTATCATTGGAATGTTTTAATATTTCACTAATATATTCTTAGATTGTCATCTTTTGCTTTATGTTTCACTTATATATGGCTGAGATAGGCCCAAGCTATAGAAGAAAGGTTCTGGCCTTCAACAGCCAACCCAAATGCAAGGTGTTTTTATAAAGTACATACATATTTCATTAGAATAGTGGTGTATACACAAATATGTGTGCACATCTGCACTTAAATGCCAAAAATTCCACCTTTAAAATGTGCACATGTTTTGCAAGTAGGCAGAGGCTGGGCAGGACTCACACTTATGTGCTTAACAGTGGCGTAGTAAGGGGGAGAGGTGATTGGACCACCCTGGATGCCGTCCCAGTGGGGGCACCGGCACCTCTCTGCTCCCCCTTCCTTTCTCCATCTCCATACCTCTTTAAAATGTTTGCTAGCGTAAGCAACTATTCTAGCCTGCTGCTGGTG
The DNA here is from genome assembly GCF_902459505.1 of Geotrypetes seraphini. Classification (NCBI taxonomy): domain Eukaryota; kingdom Metazoa; phylum Chordata; class Amphibia; order Gymnophiona; family Dermophiidae; genus Geotrypetes; species Geotrypetes seraphini. The sequence goes on from NC_047091.1 coordinate 107,598,507, forward strand.
CAGGCCTAGCTCCCTCTGAAATCATCTCTGGGTCGCGGGGCCAGGAAATAACATCAGAGGGAATACTAGCATAAGCAGCAGCAGGCCGGAGAAACTGCTCATGCTGGTGAAGATTTAGATGTGGGGGGAGAGGGAGTGTGCTAGTGTGGAAGGAGTGTGGAAGGAGTATGGAAGGAGTGAAGAGGGCAGAGAGGAGGGCATTGGGGAGTTTGATGCAGAAGGAGCGGGGAAGGGATGGAGAGGAGGGCGCGGGGAGCACCACCACTATGGGCATCTCCTACCCTCACTACGCCACTTAAAGTGTGTGGCACAGTGGTTAGAGCTACATCCTCAGCACCCTGAGGCTGTGGGTTCAAATCCCTGGGCAAGTCACTTAATTCCTCCATTGCCCCAAGTACATTAGGTAGAGTGTGAGCCAACCAGGACATACTTAGACTATAAGTAGTATATAAATACTAAAAATAATAATAATAAATTATAGAATACTATGTTAGTTATGCACTTACCCCCAGCACATAGGAAGGTCTATTGCGGGCATCAGTTTCACATATATTATATTGGCAGTTGTGCCACTATGCTATAAAGAAAAGTAGGTGTTTATATTCCTTTATAAAATAGGCTCCTTCTCAGATGCTCTTTCAGTTCTAGAACTGTCCCCAAAATGTATTGTTAGTCCAATAAAGTAGATATCATCTTATTTTCCTTTTTTGTGTTTTATTTCTATTTATAAAACATGATCAAGGAACTTGTGGGGGGAAAAAAAGAGACATGTGGATTAGTGAGAGAAGGATAGCTTTTTCTTGGGTTGTGCTGCTAGTTTCGAGGTGACCAACCTCTTCCCTCTTTCCCTCTGCAGGTAGAATTGATTTAACCACTAGGCAGTCTAGGCACCTGCCTTAGGCAGCACAATTTGCAAGCAGCCCCAACGTGGAAATCAACATCAGTAAACAAGACTATGTGTGACTGTTGTGAGCTATCAGATTATCCCAACGCCTTCAAAAAGGGGGCTGTTGGAACATCTGCAATGCCGTTTTGCTGTTTTTTTAATCATGCTGCATAACATTTTACAATAATTGCATAAAGTACTCCCCCGAAATTCACGGGGGTTACATTCCAGGAACCCCCGCAAATTTCAAAAAACCGCGAATACGGTTTTTAGGCATGGGAGACAGGAGAGGGAAGCTGGCGAGGCAGGAGAGGGCAGCCGGAGCACCGGTGAGTGAAGGAAATCACTCACTGTATGCTCCGACCGCCTTTTCCTGTACTAAAGTCGGGCCTCACCAATCAGGAGCTGCTTTGACACGCAGCTCCTGATTGTGTTGCATAGACCATCAAGAGAAACTAGAAACTTCTACTTATTTGCTTATCCAAAAATTAATGGGTATAGATATAAGACCTTCTTAGATAGGACCCTAGCATTTCAAGATGGTAGGCAACAATCTTGGTTAGGTAAATGTATTCAGCAAGCCATGTTATCCTATTGCAGTTTTCGGAAATTAATTAAGACCACTTTGTTTGATAAGTTTATTACTTAGTGAGTTTTATTATTGAAATTCTATTTTACAAATATTATGAAAGGATAGATAGAAGCATAAAGGGGAATAAAGGATTTTAGACAAGGATCACCTTACAGGTCATGGTCCTGATGGGCCGCCGCGGGAGCGGACTGCTGGGCGCGATGGACCTCTGGTCTGGTCTTTTACACTAAAAAGAGACCTCTGGTCTGGACCTCTGGTCTGGTCTTTTACACTAAAAAGAGCTGGACAATCAGCAAAATACAATAATACAGTAAAGAACATAAGAAGTTGCCTCCGCGAAGCGGAGGCAACTTCTTATGTTCTTTACTGTATTATTGTATTTTGCTGATTGTCCAGCTCTTTTTAGTGTAAACCACCTAGAACTTTTGGTTATGGCGGTATAAAAGAATAAAGTTATTATTATTATTTGTCTGGTTCTATTTTGGTGATTCTTTGGACATACCACTCTTAGACATACATAGTCCAGCAGTACTCATTCATACCACATAAGTGTTTTCTCTTTATCTCACCCTTTATTCTGGGTAGATTATATATTCACATACACACTAATAGGAAGAAATGTTACACAAGAAGCAAGAATAAACAGGAACATTATAGCCCAAATTCCCCCACAAAGCACTAAGGAATGCTTTCACAAAATAACATACACTTTTATAAAGACAGACAGGATGAACGTTTGGGAGTCTGTCCTCCTGGTTGGGTAAAACGCCTCCTGAAACCAGAAAGGGAACAAAGTTCAATTTGCTAGATCCAGAGCTCAGTCTTTATAGCATTCTGTTGCATATTCATCAGCTTGTATGACCTCAGGGTCAGATAATAAACCTTCTCTTGGTTTTTCCTAATCTTTTTCATGGTTTTTCTCATGTCTTTCATATCCCATTTGCTCATCTGGATTTTGTTATTGCCAACAAATGTAAATTAGGCCTCCTAATTGGAAAGCGATGAGTGGCTTTTGGATATTCGCATCTCCTTGTTGTCCAGGTGGCCCCTTACTCTTTCTGTGAACCTGTCATGTGATGTGTCTTATCAGGAAGAAACACAAACAAAAAAAGAAATAAGATTCTGGGACTCTTTTGGGAAGTTAAACTGGGCCTCTCACAAGCTAATACAGTAATGACTTATTATAGTCCTTATCTATAGTACCAAGTAAGCAGAGAAGATTGGGCATGAAAGATTTCTGGCCTATTATATTATGTTTCAGATGTCTAATTTTACCCTACCCATGAACCCAATTCGTGTGAAATCAAATATTGAGAAACTTGCAGAATGAGGCCCAAATTGGGGCCAGTATTCTGCCAGCTAATAACACTGGTTTATATAGTGTCATCTGATTTAATTAAAAAAAAAACCTGAAAGGTAGGTAAAGTCAGAAAGTCTAAGGTAGTCTTATTTATTATCAGCAGCTAATTATAAAGGGACGTAGAGTCAGAACCAAGCTTCAAAAAGAAGAAAAGAAAAACAGAGAACAAGGCCTGTGTTGTATGGCTGCATCTTTAGACAACTCTGATAAGGTTGCCAGGTTCAATGACTTGGTTCAAACTGGGTTTTTTTTCCTTTTCTCAATTAATTTCCTACATAACAACATGCAACACCTTGGTTCTTCTGTATGTTTGCAATGTTTATTTAGCTCTGGAAAAAGTTAAAGAGCTATTGTGTATTAGCACTTCCAACTTCCAACACTGGTCACCTGTGAATGGAGGGGGTGGGGGGAGGTATGAGTATGTAAGGGAAAGGAGAGATGCTGGCTACCTGGGGAGAAGGGGAGAAGGCAAGATGCTGGCATTGGAGCCAGCTTTGTGAGTGCTGTGGCCCCCCTATATTGAGCAAACGCTTTGACTACGTCCAGGAAGGGGTCATTTCTGTTGGGATTAGCATCCCCATTAATTTTGAAATGTTGGCTTTTATGGATGCTAGACAGCTGGGGGGGGGGACACAACTGAAAATTCCCTCGGGTGTCAACAATCCTTGGCCAGCCCTGTGTGTAGGACCTGCTGCTATCTTCCTTACTGTGTCAGTCTTTAAGATGGCTGGTGTTGGGACCTTGCCAGCATCCTTTGAAAGGACACTTGGGGAAGAGAGATGCTTGCCATTTACTCATTCTGACAGGAAGTGCAGTACCTATCAAATTATTGATTAAATGATTGCTGTGATTGTAGTTCCTATCTGAGCCAGCTACCCCATAGCTGCCAGACACATTTTCAGTCTGGTGAAATGAAGTTAAGAGACTTGAATTTGGACTATTGCTCCTGCAGAAACCCAATGAAGAATGACAGCTACCAAAAAGGTCAGGAGAATTATGATACGTTATCAGTTTGGAAATCTTCATTCTTGCAGCATTTAAAGGGGTTTATCTTATTACAATTTTTGAAGAGATTGTTCCTGACTTGTCAGACCATCAGGAACAAAAGCTTAGCCAATATTCTCCTTTGATTCAGATGAAAATGTGTTCAGTGTACTATTTACATTGTTGTACTAACTTTACCTGCTTTGCAAGGTACATTCTTTCATTATTGTCAGGGGGGGGGGAAGAGCTTTGTAATTTTGACATCATCAATCTTTGACACACAGAGACAGATTTTTCAGACTGTGGGGAACCACTAACACAAGGGGTCACTCGGAGAAATTGAGAGGGGACAGGTTTAGAACAAATGCTAGGAGGTTCTTTTTTACCCAGAGGGTGGTGGACACATGGAACGCGCTTCCGGAGGTTGTGATAGCCCAGAGCACATTGCAGGGTTTCAAGGAAGGTTTAGACAAGTTCCTAAAAGATAAGGGGATTGAGGGTTACAGATAGAAAGAAGAGGTAGGTTACAGAAATGGACAGGAACCACATTACAGGTCATAGACCTGACGGGCCGCTGCGGGAGCGGACCGCTGGGCGCGATGGACCAATGGTCTGACCCAGTGGTGGCAACTTCTTATGTTCTTATGACATCAGCTTGAGTCACAAGGAAAAGGATTTGAGTAGAATAGTAACACTCTTGCCAACACAGTAGGGTTTTATTGGCCATCTCTAGATGATAAAGGATATTTGCAGGAATCAAATGTATCATATCATATAATGGCACCTGCGACAGGTGGCATAATGTGCACAACTGTGGGATGGAAAAATAATACAAGTTGAACGTTCCCTGTAGAAACAGGCAGCAGCAAAGTTGCGCTCCGGCAAAAGCACCTGAATGCGAATGATACAGGGCAGCAGCCATGCATGCCCACCAAGACTTTCACACCTGCCCCTGGATTCTACATATGGCACTGATCCAAGATGTGTGTCCAACTCAATTAGTGCTATTCTTCCATTGTTTTCAATGGAAGTAAAACCCAGATATCATAATCCGTCCTCTTTTTATCTGGAGCCATATGGTAACCCTATAGGCCAGGGGTGTCAAAGTCCCTTCTCGAGGGCCACAATCCAGTCGGGTTTTCAGGATTTCCCCAATGAATATGCATGAGATCTATTACATACAATGAAAGCAGGGCATGCAAACAGATCTCATGCATATTCATTGGGGAAATCCTGAAAACCCGACTGGATTGTGGCCTTCGAGGAGGGACTTTAACACCCCTGCTATAGGCTATTCTATAACAATGTGCACCCAAATCCCATAGGGATAACCTAAAAGGGGCCATGGTCACAAGAGGTGAATGGGCAGGTCAGGAGCATCCCTACAATTTGCGTGCAGTGTTTTAGATCAGTGGTTCCAAATCCTGTCCTGGAGGACCACTAGGCCAATCGGGTTTTCAGGATAGCCCTAATGAATATGCTTGGAGCAGATTTGCATGTCTCTCACTTCCATTATATGCAAATTTCTCTCATGCATATTCATTAGGGCTAGCCTGAAAACCCAATTGGCCTGGTGGTCCTCCAGGACAGGGTTGAGAACCACTGTTTTAGATTATTAAGGATGTGCGCTCAAATTGGGTGCCAAAACCAACACCCAATGCTATTCTAAAATGGGCTGTCTTTGAATGCCCATTATAGAATGGCATCAGGGCCGGCTCAAGAGAGTGTGGCGCCCTGAGCCAACCTTTGCATTGTGCCCCCCCCCCCCCCACTCCTGCAATCTGGCATCTCTCTCCCTCATGGGATCCAGTATCTCCCTCTCTCTCTTTTAGTCTTTCCCTCCTGTTGGACCAGGTAAAGCAATGGCTCAGGGCACTGATAATAAAGGATGCCAAGATCTCAGTCTGGCATTTGTCCCTCTAGAACAGGGGTGTGCAATGTCGGTCCTCGAGGGCCGCAGTCCAGTCGGATTTTCAGGATTTCCCCAATGAATATACATGAGGTCTATTTGCATGCACTGCTTTCATTGTATGCTAATAGATCTCATGCATATTCATTGGGGAAATCCTGAAAACCCGACTGGATTGCGGCCCTCGAGGACCGACATTGGACACCCCTGCTCTAGAAGTTTGAAGGCAGACCAGGCTAGGATTGTGGTGCCCTTTATCACCAGCACCCTGAGTCAGGGCCTCATCTGGTCCATAGGTTGAGCCAGCCCTGAATAGCACTGAATTCCAATTTCCATTTACTGACTCTAGCCCTAGATGTTCTCTGTTCTCCATCTACAGCAGAGGTGTCAAAGTCCCTCCTCAAGGGCTGCAATCCAGTCGGGTTTTCAGGATTTCCCCAATGAATATGCATGAGATCTATTTTCATGCACTGCTTTCATTGTATGCTAATAGATCTCATGCATATTTATTGGGGAAATCCTGAAAACCCGACTGGATTGCGGCCCTCGAGGAGGGACTTTGACACCCCTGATCTACAACTCTCCTACGTGCAAGCCAAATTTTAATCATCTTTTTATGAGATCTCATATGTTAGTTGTGCACTGGTTTAAGGACTAGAAAGCAGTGTTTCTCAAGTCAGTCCTGGAATACCCCCTTACCAATCAGGTTTTCAGGATATCCACAATGAACATGCATGAAGAAATTTGCATATAATGGAGGCAACGTATGCAAATCAAATTTATGTATAATCATTGTGGATATCCTGAAAACCTGACTGGCAAGGAGGTACTCCAGGACCGAATTGAGAAACCCTGGACTAGAGTATGAGTTTCCTCTCCCCTTCAAGACTCCCCTCTTTCACTTCCCCTCCCTCATCACTCTGTTTTAATGCCTGTCACCTGCCTGGTTTCAGAATAGAAAACTGACTCAGTCAGGTGGGGGAAGGGAGTGATAAAGGCCTAACCATAAATTTGACCCTCTGACTGCTTGCATTCTACACCTCTGAGTAATGGAATAACTTCAGGACCACTTGTCGGAGTTAACCCTTCTGTGCCCTCAGCAGGAGCTGACAACCCCTGGTTTCTATTGTGCAGCCCCCGCTGTGAATTCCAAAGGCAGCGAGGTACATGGTAGAGCTGAGGGATTCAGGATAGCACACAGCTAGATACAGTGGTGTAGTAAGGGGACGGGGGAGGGTCCACCCCTGGCGCCATTTTAGTGGGGGTGCCGACACCCCTCCTCCTCTCCACCCCTTCCCACTCCTCCCCTTGCCACACACACTCCCCCTTTCCTGTACCTCTAGTTGTTCACTGCTGCACACAACAACTTTAACGTGCTCCTCGAAACTGCGTCGTCTCTGCCGCTGATGTCACTTCCGGGTGCCGTGTATAGGAGGTGACATCAGCAGGAGAGGCGATGGGATCGCAAGGAGCATGTTGAAGTTCTTGTTGCTCGCAGCAGTGGAGGTACGGGGAAGGGAAAGGGGAGTGTGCGTGCGGCAGGGAGATCGAGAAAGGAGCGGGGGTGCAAAGACGATGGCGGGGGAGGGGCATCACTGCCCCGAGCGCCTCTCACCCTCGCTATGTCACTGGTTAGAGAGACAGCAGCAGGACTTCTTCTTAAGAGTTCTAAGATTAACATCAGACAAAAAGCTTTAAACTAGCGCTTCTCAACCTAGTCCTTAGGGCACATTCAGTCAGTCGGGTTTTTAGGATATCCATAATGAATATGCATGAAAGAGATTTGCATATCAGTGAGGCTGGGCATGTAAATCTCTCTCCTGCATTTCCACTGCAGCTATCCTGAAAACCCAACTGGCTGGGATGCTCCAGAGGACTGGGTTGAGAAGTACTGGTTTAGAGAATGTGAGGGGAGGAGAGTGTGGCGTTGTGGTTAGAGCTACAGCCTCAGCACCTTGAGGTTGTGGGTTCAAACAAGTGGCATAGTAAGGGGGGGTCAGGGAAGCAGACCACACCAGGTGTAGTCTTGTTGGGGGAGACAGCACCTCTCCGCCCCCTCCATGCTACGCCTCCCCCTCCCCCTCCCCCGTTCCTCTTTAAAATCTTTGCCAGTGTGAGCAACTATTCTAGCCTGCTGCTCACACCGACCTGGCTCCTTCTGAAATCACTTACGAGTCGCGAGGCCAGGAAGTGACATCAGAGGGAAAGCCAATGCCAGCACGAGCAGCAGGCTGGAGAAGCTACTCACGCTGGTGAAGACTTAAAGAGGTATGGGGATGGGAAGGGAGGGTGTGAGTGTCGCATGAGGGCGTGGAAGGAGTGGAGGGGTGGAGAGGAGGGTGTGGGGTAAGGTTACCAGACGTCCGGATTTCCCCGGATATGTCCTCCTTTTGAGGACATGTCCGCCGGGGGTCTGAACGGCGTTTCAAAACCCTGCACTTTGTCCGGGTTTTGAAAAGCTATGTCAGATAGGAAGGACATCCACGCATGCGCGGCCATCACTCGATGATGTCATGTGCGCACGTGCGAGTGACATCATCACATAGCATCCACGCATGTGCGGAAGTCCTCCCTGCCCGACAAGAGCAGGCAGCAGGAGGCGGGGCTAGGTTGGGCTTGGGGGCAGGATGTAGGTAGGGATGGGTGGAACTAGATGGGCCTGAGGGCGGGGCTAGGGGGTCCGGATTTTCCTAAAGGAAAATCTGGTAATCCTAGTGTGGGGAGAGTTGGTTCAGAAGAAGCAAGGGATGGAGAGGAGGGTGTGGGGGCACCACCACCCCGGGCGCTCCTTACCCTCGCTATGATACTGGTTCAAACCCTCCTCATGACCCTGGGCAAGTCACTTAATCCTCCACTACCCACTACTTAAAGTGTGTGGCACAGTGGTTGGAGCTACAGCCTCAGCACCCTGCGGTTGTGGGTTCAAATCCCATGCTGCTCCTTGTGACCCAGGTAAATTAGACTGCAATCGCACCTGGACAGATAGGGAAAATGCTTGAGTACCTGATTTGTAACCCGTTCTGAGCTCCTTGGGGAGGATGGGCTAAAAAATAAAACAAGAAAAAAATAGACATTTGTAGAAAATCTGAGCTTCTGATTTATTAAGAGCAGAGATAAATATACCTAAAACAAAGACCTGGAGATACTTGGAGGCAGGAGGCTGCATGATTGTCTACTGATAATGGGTGGTTACTTTTCTGCCCCTGGGGCAGTACACTTACACCTCAAAACCACTGTAACTTCAAAGTTCAAGAGAAGAAAGATGGCCCTTTTTTGCATTTATTTGATGTTCTAAAATTTCAGTCTTGCCTATGTGGAAATCTTGCTCCTAGCAGTTTGCAGTTAAAACTTAAAATACACAAAACCAAATAATGCTGACAATGAATGAGACTATCCTGCAAGTTAAAAAAAAAAAATCACTCTTCCATGATTGTGTCACATATAACTGCCTACAACGGAGGCAGTGCATGCAAATCTCTCTCACGCATACTGATTGTGAATATCCTGAAAACCTGACAGACTGTGTGTGCCCCAAGGTAGAGAGTTGCGCGGGGACAGAAATCCTACCCGTCCCCGCCAAAGTCCCACCCGTCCCCGTGAGGACTCCCACCAGTCCCCGCGAGGAATCCCTCCGTCCCCACCCGTCCCCACGAGGAATCCCCTCCGTCCCCGCCCATCCCCGTGAGGAATCCCCTACGTCCCCGCCCGTCCCTATAAACTTCAGAAATAGTTATTTCAGTTAATTATGCTACTGAATTAAAGGCTCTGGTAGAAACCCATTTAAAAATAATCAAAAAGACTTTATTAATTTGGAAATATTAATTGGGAAGAATACATACTTTGTAAATGGGTTTCTACCAGAGCCTCTAATGTTTATAAATTTTTATCAACACAACTAATATACTACTTTATCCTTTGTTGCCTGATTTCTGCTTTCCTCATGTTCTCATTCAATTCCTTCCATCCACTGTCTCTCTTCTCTCTGCGTCTTCCATTTGCTCTGTTACTGTGCATATCCCTTTCTCCCCCCTTCCAAATTGGTCTGGCACCCATCTTCTTCCTTCCACTCCCCCCCATAGTCTGGCATCTCTGTCTTTTTCCCTGCCAGCGTCTTCTCCCCACTCTCTCTTCCCCATTTCCTTTCAGCTTCCTTCTCCCCCCCCGTCTTCCCCATGTCCTTTCAGGGTCCTTTTCCCCCCTCTGTCTTCCCCATGTGCTTTCAGCGTCCTTCTCCCCCCTCCCGTCCTCCCCATGTCCTTTCAGCGTCCTTCTCCACCCCTTTGTTTCCCCATGTCCTTTCAGCGTCCTTCTCCCCCCTCTGTCTTCCCCATGTCCTTTCAGCATCCTTCTCCCCCCCTGTCTTCCCCTCCATGTCCTTTCAGCGTCCTTCTCCCCCCCCCTGTGTTCCCCCCCCATGTCCTTTCAGGGTCCTTCTCCCCCTCTGTCTTCCCCATGTGCTTTCAGCATCCTTCTCCCCCCCTCCCGTCCTCCCCATGTCCTTTCAGCGTCCTTCTCCACCCCTTTGTCTTCCCCAGTGCTTTAAGCGTCCTTCTCCCCCCTCAGTTTTACCCATTTCCCTTAAGCGTCTTTTCTTCTCCACTCCACCTTTCCTTCCTTTCTCCCTCCCTGCCCCTTACCTTTGTGGCGCTTCCCTACCCGACTAACAACAGAACAGGCCAGACGGACAAACCTCCCTGCCCTGTAGCCGCGGATCTAAATTACCTTCTTACAACAGCTGAAGTATTGAAGCTGCTGTAAGAAGGTGGCTTAGTAAGGGGAGGCAGACTGCCCCGGGCGCTATCTTGGTGGGGGTGCCGGCACCTCTCCGCCCCCCCTGACATGCTTATGCCTTCCCTTACCCCCATCCCCCCACCTCTTTAAATCTTTGCAAGTGCGAGCAACTTTTCCAGCCTGCTGCTTGTACTGGCGTGGCTCCCCTCTGAAATCACTTCTGGGTCGCAGGGCCAGGAAGTGATGTCAGAGGGAAAGCAAATGTCAGTGCCAGCAGCAGGCCAGAGAAGCTGCTTGTGCTGGCAAAGATTTAAAGAGGTAAGAGGGAAGGGAGGGCATGAGTGTGACCTGGGGGGGGCAGGGAAAGAGTAGGAGTAAAGTGTAGTTACTTACCTGTAACGTAGGTTCTCCATGGACAGCAGGATAGTCAGCCACATATGGGCGCACAATTCATGAGGATCCAGTGTATTCATCCTTCTCCTGCATCCCAGTCGTTTCTTTAGATGATTCAGGCATCTTCAAGGTGATGAGTAGAAAAGTTGTAATGGAGAGCTGTAGAAAATCCGACCGATGGGAACGGGCTGAAACTAAAGACTGGGGATTAGGGGGAAGCAGGGGGAAATGGATAGGGCTCGGGCATGCCCAGTGGGGCCCGGGCACTGCACGTGCTCAGAGAAAAAAAACAAAACAACTCTCTGAGCTATTGGAGAGCTTATCCGCAAATTGGGAGCTGTTGGGACAACACCCATATGTGGCTGACTCATCCTGCTTGTCCTTGGAGAAAGAAGTAATGCTGGACCACAGGGGAGGGGAAGAGATGAGATGAAAAAGAGAGGGAGAGATGTGGAGCAAAAGGAAAAGGAAAAAATTCAGGATGGGAAGGGAAGGAAGAGAGATGCAAGACCATTATCCTGTTTACCAGGGGTCTCTAAATATTGTCCCAGAGCCTCAGCAACATCTGCTGTATGGGGCTGCAATACAAGCGGCAAAAGATTCTGGGGGTGCAGGGAAGGGGGGAACGTCCCCCCATAACACACACTCAACAAAATCCTCAGCCCTATCAGTGATCTGAAAGGTCCAGTGTGCCTCTTGGTTCAAAATATGTGGGGATCCCTTCTATAGTTTATCATGCTGGTTGGGGCACATTTAAAAATAACATTGAAATGTTTTCAAACTGGCCTTTCCGAGCTTTGAAGGTCAGTGTTCCTTTAGATTCATGTATTTGTACCCTGTCTAGTCACTTGGTTACATTCTAATTTCTTCTCATATTGAAGGAGGATTTGTGAAGCCATTTTTTAAAGCTATTTTGCTGCCATGGTTAGAAATTAACAGCACTGTTATCCCTTACCACAGCCGCTAGACTGATGTCACATGGCAATCGATAAGGGGGACTCTAATCTTTGTACCAGGAGCAGAACTAAATAGCAGAAAGGAGGGAGATAGAGGTTGTGAGAGACAATGAGGTGGACTTACATAGCTGGAATAGAAAAGGCAGATATTGTAGGAGAAATGAGGGGGGTATTATACAAAGCTTTTTCCACGCATAAAGACTGTGGTTACACACAGAAAAGGCCTTTAAAAAATTCATCCTGCAGATATGCACAGCGACAAGGCAGTGCATTGATACGTGAGCCGCATGTAGGCATCCCAGGGACATAATTCTGGTAGAACAGGAGCAGAGTTTTCATGAGGTGTATTTTAGAAGCTACATGAGCACACACACAAACCACCTGATATTCATCAGTAGTTAGCCTGCAGGGAACCGCTCCTAGCTGACTAAGTACTGCTAAGCCAGTTAGACAACGTCCACAGCCTAGAAGTAACTCTTGACTCTAACTTATCAATGACAGATCACGTATCCAAACTAGTATCATCTTCCTTCTACTACCTCTGCCAGCTAAAAACCATACGTGCATACTTCTTAGAACCTGAATTTGCCCAATTACTCTACGCTTTTCTACTATCCTGCATAGACTGTTGTAACATTCTACTAGTGGGCTTGCCTACCAAAACTCTCTCCCGCCTCCAAAGGGTGCAAAACGCTGCAATCCGCCTTCTGAAAAACCTAGGCATCCGCCACCATGTTACCCCTGCATTAGCTTCCATGCAGTGGCTGCCCATTCAAAAACGCTGCACCTTCAAGGCCCTGGTCCTCGCTTTCAAAACCTTCCATGAAACGATTCTGTACTACATGAAAACTAAACTACAAATCTACTTCCCAAAGCGACCACTGAGGTCCCAAGGGGAAAAACGACTGACCATACCTCCCATCCGCTCCCTCCAAACTGAAACAGCCCACAAACGCTCCTACTCACATTTCATACCCAGACTTTGGAACACCATCTCCCCATCTGTTAGATCACTAGATGGACTTTGGAGCTTCAGGAATGCCATGAAAACCTTCCTCTTTACAAACCCAGTGCCTTAGCCATTCACCCAGAAATGCCACTTAGTCAACGCACCTACACCACCTAATCTCACCAGATGCTACTTAGTGCATGTTTTATTGTCATGTCTATATTGTAATTTATGTAAATTATGTCATCTCTGTCCTGTCTCGATTATTATGGATGTACTTTGTAACCCGTTCTGGGCTCCTTTGGGAGGACGGGTAAAAAAAATTGAATAAATAAATAAATAAACTGCTGATATTCAGCGGACCAGCTATGTCATGAGACATTGCCAGTCACCGCAAATATTCATTGGCTTGCCAGCTAAGTCTAGTGGCAAGATAGACCCACCCAAAAAAGCAGGTCTATTTTAAGGCTCTAGGCCAGTGTCCCGCAAACTTTTTAAAACCATGGCAGTGGTATACCAAGGGGGGAGGAGATCTGCCCTGGGTGCACACCGGCTCCAGAACCGCCCGCCCTACTCTGCTGCTGCCACTTTCCTGAACCATCAGCAGTGGCAGTAAACTTTAAATTCAGTCATCGTGGGACCTTCCTGCACCTCTCTGTGGCTGCCAGTCCACCCCCTCCGACATCCCTGCCAGTAGACGAGATCTGCTACCTGAACTGCATTTGCAGGAAAAAGTTGGTGACCTCTTTTCCATTCACTGAAATCTGCACTCTTCAGGAATGCTCAGTTCATGCATGAAAAGTGTAGATGTTGACAACTTGGAAAGATAAGTAGTAGAAGTGAAGGAAGTCGTTGATTTCTTCCTGCTGGGGACAGTTCGAGTAGGGGATCTAGATTGCTAGCAGGGCTTGAGCAACCCCACAAGCCATTCAATATTACTCCACTTAAAGGTACCTAAGCCAAAAGTGTGTGTGTGTTTGGGGGGGGGGGTGCTCAGCCTCCCCTGTGGCTTCACCACTCAGTTCTAGTACTCAGGGAACATGCCCTAAGCTCTTTTTGGTGAATTATGACTGAGTCTGCTATTACACTGAATAATCACTTGACAGCAGGGGAAATAATTGTGTAAACACTGTGTAACCTTCAATAAAGGGTCTGAGTCTGCTTGGTGTATGCAAATCATGGGAAAGCGACACTTTACCCATATGTTATAATAATGAAAAAAGTAAAAGCTTATGCTAGGAAATGTTTTGAATTTTTGAACTTTGACCCTATTTGGAAATGACCTTATCAGATCAAGGTCGATTTTACTAGGATTAAGTGTCAGGCCATGCTTCACCTTCATCCCCCTCTTCCCAATACTTCACCCCAAATATTGGATCCAAAAGGATCATTTTCACAAAAGCAACCGTACCTCTGAACTGCTTGGTTTCAGAATAGAAAACTAAGGGTAGCCCATCCTAAAGCTGGAGATTTGCTACCAAGATGCTGGAGATTGAAGGTCAATGAGGGAGGTTTTTCTGACAGGCTCCTGCCATGTCTAAAACCAGCTCTGGTAGATGCATCTTCCCAAAACTGACATATTCTAATCAATAAACAGAAAATAAAATTCCTTTTTTTGACCTGACCTTTGTTATCTTGTGATTTTATTTTTGGCCCTGGTCTGGTTTCTGCTTTCTTCTGTCTTCTCTTAACTCTCTTGCCAAGGTTTCCTTGTCCATTTGGCATTTCTCCTCTTTCTATTCATTTTTCTTTGCATCTCCTCCTCTATGTTCTTGTCTCTATCCTCCAACCTTCTCTGTGTCCTTATTCATGCCCTGTTCAGCATCTCTCCCCTGTGTCTTTCTCAACTCCCATGCCCTGTATTGCCCCTCTGAATTCCTATCCCTCTCCATATTCCAGCACCACCCCTCTGTGTCCTTATCCCTTCCCCTGTTTAGCTTTTCCCCTTCTTTCTGCGCTGCCTTCTTCCCTTCAGGGTAAATATCTCTCTTCCTTCACTCCTGTATCCTCCCCTCCTCAAGGGCCAACATCACTCTCCCTTCCCTCCTGGCCCATCCACTCATCCCCAGTGACCAGCATCTCTCTTCCTTACCTCCTGTCTTTTCTTCCTAAGAGCCAGCATCTCTCCCTTTCTCTTCCCTCCCTCTTGCCCCCTCCCAAAGGATTCAGCAAGTGTCCATTTCTCTTTCCTCCCTCCTGTTCTCTCTCCTCCTTCTTCCAAGTCCCAGAATCTCTTCCTCTCTCCCTCCACTCCAGGGTCTAGCAAATGTCCCTCTCTCTTCCCTCTTTCTTGCCCTTGCCTCCATGGGTCCAGCATCTCTCTCCCTCCTTACCCTGCAAATCCCAGCATCTCTTCCTCTCCCTTCTCCTGTGGGTTCAGCATCTCTGTGCCTCTTTCTCCTGAAAGTCCCATCTCTCCTATGCTGGTGGCCTGCCAACCTTTCCTCTGTGGACAGAAGCAGTGAAGATGTGCTGCTTCCAGCTAGCACAGGCCCTTTCCTCTCTGCTACGTCCTGCTCATTGGAAACAGGAAGTTGTGTTAGAGAAGGTGCAACATGACAGGGGGGGGGGGGTTCCACACCAGCTGGAGGCAGTGTGTCTCAATGCCATCAGCCTCAGAGGCAAAGTTGGCAGGCTGCTGGGGGAGAGGAGGAGAAAAAAATGAGATGGCAGACCATAGGAATGGGGAGCAGCAGGGAGCCAATGCATGTGAAGAATGCATTTCAGCATATGAGCTGGAGAAGGGACCCAAATGCATGTGTCATGTGTCTAATGCATGTGACTTGGCATGTCTAGGTCTGGATTAAACCATCCCCTAAGTGTTTTTTTAAACCATGAGCTAAGAAGCACTAATAAAACCCAAATGATACAAACACCTGTGTGCGTGCTCTTTATTCCAAAGATTCTATCTGTTATGTTTTCCCCAGGCTACAGAGGGAGATTAGCAGGCAAAAGCAGTTGTCACCTGATACAGTGCATTTTCTTTCACATAAAATACGATCAGAAGCATAAAAGATGCAACGACAACAAAGCTAAAATCACAGAGGCCACTTCAGTATCTGAGGGAGCTAGTATAAACCAAAATGGGAACAAAAAGAAAGCCGCTCGCTTACAAACTCTTCTGATCCCGCTGCAGTGATTGTAGAAAGTGTCTCCTGCTGGCAGCCAATCTCCCTCTCAGCTGGGAAGGCCATGACTGCCATGTGAAGGCTGGGTCTGCCAGGGCTCTCTGAGGGGCAAACACACCACACGCCTAAGATTGGGCTAAGCAAGCTCCAATATCTTATCTAATGATGACTCTGGTGGCCAGCAGCTTGATGCCCAAGCTCCAGTGACCCGAGGCCTCGGTGGAGGGATCAGACACAGGATATGCTGAATTTACAAGCAGCAGGCAGGGATGGTGCCAGTTTATTGTTATGAGTTAGAGATGAAGGCAGCGCCAAGGATAGAATAAAGGCAAGCACACTGTGCGTGAAATGGCATACCTTATTCCACTTATGCCGTGCTTTGCTTTATTGGATGCAGTCAAAGTTATTGTGATGGACAGGTCACTGAAGAGTCCTTTATGTCCTCTTTTAAAAAAACCAAAAAAAACCCCAATAAAATACCTTCAAAGGTTTTACAACCTACTAAGACCCGCAGATGTGCTTTGCGATGTACATTTAGGAGTAATTCTATAAACCGGAGGCCAATATTTACCTGCCAACTGCATGTGTGCCTCAAATAATGGCAAATACAAGCATATGTGACATCTCTGAGAAAAAGCGACTAAAGTCTTAAATCTAAAAGGTTGAGAACAGCAGAATTTTCATGTCATGGGGTCCATAAGTTACAGTCAAGTTTCTGTAACTTTTTCTTTCATTTAAAAGGATGGGATTTGAACTGTTGTATTTCAAATTGTTTGCTCTAATATACCCCCTCTTTTATGAACGCATAGCGCGGGATTTAGCATCGGAGTAGTTTCCGCCGCTGCCGGCGCTAAAGCCCGCGCTATGCATTCGTAAAAGAGGGGGGATAATTCATTGAGATCTCATTTTTATTGTTTCTGGTGACTTTAGTCACCTTTTCCTAAAGATGGTTACATATGTGTTCACAGTTCCAAAATTCCACTTAAGGATAATGTTCCAAATATGTTCATCTCTTTCGGAGCTGGCTTTTACAAGTAAGCTTTTGGCCCTGCTGTCTTAGACCTACAAACACACCGAGAGTCACCTGCCAAGCTTCCAGCGGCATCAGCACACACCGACAATCAGATACGGGCGGCTTTCCCGCAGAGGAGAAAATCCTGCAATCACCGTGAGCCTCATCTGGGGCAGCCTACTTGGAGCGGCTGGGACACGGGCAGTGTGTCTGGGAAGGAATACATGGATAGGAGACCATCGCAGGGGAGAAGACATAGGCATCTTGGGACTGTCAGCCCTTTTTCTGGAAACGTTATCCCTCCTCCTAAACTTACTTGCTCCACTTCATCAATGACGCTGAAACCATGGATTGAAGACAAAGTTTTATTTTTATTTTTCTTTCCAGCTTATGATCTATCTTTAATCTTATCTATTGTTTTGCCTTTTGTCTTTGTTTTGTTCTATTTCTATCATTTAAATTTCTCCAGAATTCTACTGTTCAACGGTTCTCCCTTCTGCATCTATTCCTTTCTCTCCTCTCTTCTACCTTCCAAAGTATTTAGATCAATGCTGTCTTGTTAAAATGTTTATTTTTATTTTACTTTTCCTCTATCTCTACTTTTCACTTCTCTATTACCCTCCAGGTACTTTAGTTAGATTGTGAGCCTTCGGGACAGTAAGGGAATTTTTCAAGTACCTTTCTTATTTCTAATCTTAATGTATATTTTCTGTAAACCGCTTAGAACCTAACGGATGTAGCGGTATATAAGAAATAAATTACATTACATAGAGCCAGAGTCTTAGTGGAGCATGGATGGACTCACATGGGTAACTGCCAAAGTGCTGTTCTGTAAATACACTCTTAACTTACATGGCACATATCTGCAAGGGAAGTGAGGCATGATGCAGCTTATAGAATACTGTAAGTTACACAGATAGGTGCTAACACATCACCCCAGGGCTGGCACCTAACTATTATTTATTTAATTATCTAATTTTTTATAGCATTCTCCCAGGAGAGCTCAGAACATGAGTTTATTCAGGTACTCAAGCATTTTTCCCTCTGTCCTGGCAGACTCACAATCTATCTAATGTACCTGGGGCAATGGGGGGATAAAGTGACTTGCCCAGGGTCACAAGGAGCAGTGTGGTTCTCCTAGGACAAGCAGGATGAGTCAGCCACATATGGGTGTTGTCCCAACACCTCCCAATTTGCGGATAAGCTCTCCAATAGCTCAGAAAGATTTTTTTTTTTTTTTTTTCTCTGAGCACGTGCAGTGCCCGGGCCCCACTGGGCATGCCCGAGCCCTACCCATTTCCCCCTGCTTCCCCCTAATCCCCAGTCTTTAGTTTCCGCCCGTTCCCATCGGTCGGATTTTCTACAGCTCTCCATTACAACTTTTCTACTCATCAACTTGAAGATGCCTGAATCATCTAAAGAAACAACTGGGATGCAGGAGGAGGATGAATACACTGGATCCTCATGAATTGTGCGCCCACTGATTGGATCCGGCGCTCGAGGTTTCCGTGTGGCTTGCATTGTGCGCACATGTCACCACGTGCACGCAAGCTAAGGAAGAGGGCACTGAGAGACTTCATGAAGAGAAGTGAGGCCCGAGAATCTCCCTCCAGCAGCCATCCTCATCGGAGCGTAGCAGCGGGGGATCCACAGACGAATCCGGTGAGGAGCCTCCAGGACGTCCTGGCTCAGTCAACCCCCCCGACTGCAACTTGCCCGGTCGAGAAATCTCTCCCGGAAGTCCTGCATGCTGTCGCTAGCCGTCGGCCCCTGCAGGAAGCCGATAGGAGTCTCACCAGACCGAGAGATCTCTCCAGGAGTTCCTGCATGTTGCTGCTTACAGCCAGGCATGAAGAGAAGTGAGGCCCGAGAATCTTCCTCCAGCAGCCATCCTCATCAGAATGCAGCAGCGGGGGATCCACATGCTACAGTGGCAAGGAGCCTCCAGGATGCCCTGGCTCAGCTAATCCCCCCGCCTGCACTTGGCCCGGTAGAGAAATATCTCCCAGAGTCCCTGCATGTTGCCGCTTAGAACCAACCTCTGCAGGGCAGCCGATAGGAGTCTCGCCAGACCGAGAGATCTCTCCAGGAATCCTTGCATGTTGCCACGCAGCCATCCTCTGCAGGGCAGCCGACAGGAGTCTTGCATGCTGCTGCGTAAATCCACAGCCTCTGCAAGCAACAGATCGGGGCTTTCACCCTCCAGACGGCATGCTGCCTCTTACAGCCGGCCTCTGAAGGGAGCCGATTGGGGTTCAAAGGTAAGTCCTATCTGCTTGTTTTTGGGAAAACCTCTGATAATCTGTTGCAGCCCCGAGGGCTCTGCCCCACCCTCCTCCCAATCTGAATTTAAGGAGAAAGAATCTCTCATGCTTCTTTCCCTTGGAGGGGACCTGCAGACCTCTCCCCCCAGTAGGAGACATGCTGCCCCAGAGTTCAGCTTATAAAGGACATGCTGAAAAAAAAAAAAAAAAAAAACCAACTCGATGTTTCTTTCCCTCTTGGGGTCCTGCAGAGTCTACAATTCACACCTCCCCCCTCCCCCTCTCAGGTTGGGAAGAGGAGTCTGCCTTTCTCAGCAGGGTGCTGATATCTTCAGAGATGCGGCATGTCAGACCATGCCTCTCCAAGGGTGGGGGTTTGAAACTCCTCAGTCTAAAAGCTGTTTGCTCTTCATAAAACCTAGGCAGAGTGTTTTTCCAGCTAGCATGAGGGACTCTGTACTACTCATGATTTCTATAGCACTGAAAGGCATATGCAGCGCTGTACAGTTTAATATACAATAGGCAGTACAGCAGCAGAAGCCCACTCAAGAGGCATTATCACTCCTCTTTCTCTGCCTCCAGGCACAGTGGGAAACGCAGCCAGGAGCACTGGCACAGATGAAGGGGTGCATCCTGCCCCCTCTCTGCAGGCTCTCCCCCCCTCTCAAGAAGGACAGAGAAGATTGGTGGGGTACATGGAGCCACCCAACCAGTCAAGTGGAGCAGCACATGAACCTGCGAACCACCAGGGGTGGGACCAGCAGCCACAGTTAATCCTCCTGCTGACCCACTCCTCTCTCAGCGGGCTACACTCCCCACTATGCCCCCCTTTAGAGGGAGCCACGCACAACAACATGGCGCGGTTCAGCGGAAGGCCATGCACCCAAGCAACGGAGGAACAAGCTACACACCAGCCTCCAGCCACGCCCCGAGTCACCACCCACAAAAATAAATAAATATTTACTAAAAAATCCACGTGGGGGGACAACAAGTACCCAAGACAGAGTACTACAAGGCCTGAACTACCAGTACCAGTACTTCACACAGGCAGTGGCGATTCCAGTCCACAAGAACCTCCTGGACTGCAGAGACAAGATTTGGCTGACTCCCTCCTCAGGGCAACCAACATCAAGGAGACTGGGATTGAAGTACCAGATCTTTCCAGCCCAGGGATTCGACAACCCGCAGCAGCCATACATGGACATTGCGGTAGCACGACCCCCCCCCCTCCAACCCCCGTCAGGGAAGGACCTGAAAAACCCTGGTTTCCACGGGGAAAAAGACCTTCGAGGGCGCAATGCTGAGCGCACGAATTGCTGCACTCCAGTTCCAGATGCGGCTTTATCAGGAGGCCAGTGAGAGGAAATAAATAAATAAAATAAAATAGAGACTCCAGCTCACAACTGAGCCAGTCCACACTGACAGCAGTCTGTGCCCCAGCACTCGCAACAGTAACATAACTGCTACGCAAACAAGCACCGCCCGAGGGGCAGGGGCATCCAAGGGCAGCCCTCTCCCCAAGACAAAAACAGAACCTTGACCACCCTCCGGCCCAGCAAGATCAGATTGTCTGCGAAGGCTTGGCCCAGGATCACTATCGACCAGTGGGCCCTCAGCATCATCAAGCAGGGATTCCGAATTCGTCTCCACTCCCCCCCCCCCCCCCGAGTGGGCGGGGCACCCTCCATCTGACGACCCAACTTTCCTGCAGCAAGGAGAGGACCTGCTTCGGCAGAATCAATAGATGCGGTGACGAACAGAGGAGATCACCAAGGGGTTTCTACACCGGGAACCCCCGCGTCACCATGGACAAGGACAACGCTCGTCCCTGGATCTCTGTAAGCTCAACAGATACATACACAAGGTCCAGATGCACTCTCGGGGTACAGTCTTGGCCCTGTTACAGCCCGAGTATTGGCTAGTATCCCATGCACCCAGCCCACAGGAGGCATCGTCGCTTCTAAAGCCAATACAGACGCCTCCAGTACAAGGTCCTGCCCCTTGGACTCTCAACGGCTCCAAGAGCGTTCACAAAGTGCGTGGCAGTGGCACATCCTCGCCTTCAAGGGGTGCGCGTCCTATCTTATCTCGACAGCTGGCAGCCCCATTAACCACCATAACCCTCCTCCAAGAACTGGGGTTCCTCATCAACTACATGAAGCCCAACCTGATACCCACCCAGGGGATATCGTTCATCTGGGCAGTCATCGACAGCACGCAGACCAAGGCCGTCCTACGGGACTACCAGATCGACGCCATGACATCCCTGGCCCAGTGCTTCCCTGCCAGCAGCTCATCGTCAGCACGCTCCGGTCTTTGTTGTGCAGCACACCAGACTACTCATGTGATCCCTGAAAGGGCACCTCAGACATCACTGAGACCAGTGTACCCAACCTCTGACCACCCACCCACTGGAGCTCAGGGCCTTAGGGAATGCCCTCGAAACCTTCAAACAGGCAGGGCAGTCCTCACCCAAACAGAAAACCAGGTGGCCTCACACTATATCAGCAAACAGGGAGGGACAGGGTCAACCTCGCTATGCAAGGAAGCTTGCCACATGTGGGAGTTCTCCAACTCCATTCAATGCACCATCCAGGCAACTTACCTCCTGTGGGAGCAGAACGACCTGGCAGAAAGACTCAGCCACCAGCTGGATCCCGATGAGTGGTGTCTCAACCCAGCGGCGATTAAGAAGATCTTCAGCACCTGGGGCACACCGAGCATCGACCTGTTTGCAACTGAACCGAACTCAAAATACTCGACCTTCTGCGCAAAGAGATCAACCCATCGCCGTCTCAGCCCCGACGGTCTGTCTGTGAGTTTGAACACCCTAAGTCCTGCAGAAGATTCTTCAGGACAGAGCAACGGTGATCATGATTGCCCTGTTCGGGCTCCTGCAACCATTGTTCCCGTTCCGGCAAGGGATAGCGGTTCACCCACCTCTCCCCGCTCCCGATCAGTGCAGTTCTCATTACCCCCTCCACCACGACCTGCGTTCCTTAGCCCTGACCGCATGGATGATGAGAGGATGAACCTACCACAAGACGTGGAGCACACTCTTATGGCAGCCAGAAGACCTTCAACCAGAAAACGCTATGGGTTGAAAGGGAGAAGGTTCCGCTATCAGTGCACAGACACGCAGCGAGACCCCTACAACTGCCCCATACTGGACATCCTGCAGTACATACTGAGCTTATCTCAGGGGGACCTAAAACCCACTTCCATCAAGGTCCACCTAAGTGCAATCACGGCATACCACGCTGGCCTAGACAGCAAACCAGTGTCGAGGCATCCAGTAATCACAAAATTTCATGAAGGGACTGTCCAATCTGCACCCACCGGTCAGACCACCACCGCCCGGATGGGACCTCAACTTGGTGCCGCATCATCTCACCTCGACCCCTTCAAACCTTTGGGGGAGGCAGATCCCGTATTCCTGGCTGGGAAAACCCTGATCATCGTGTCTACCGACACACTCCCTCATGAGAACAGGGTGGTACCCAGTACCCATCACCGATTCTTGCCGAAGGCGGCTTCAACGGGCCTCCCGGCACTCTACATCTCCCCACAGGGAGGCACACTGCCACCTCAGCAACACCTCCTGGACTGTGTGCGGGCCCTGACTATGCAGCAGATTAGACAAGCCTCAATTGTTCATCTCCTACGACCAAAACAGACCGGGACTTCCAGCCACCAAACGCAGGCGCGCGCGCTGGATATAAGAGTGCATCCCCTTCACCTATAGAAAAGCGCAGCATCAACCGCAGGTGGGAGCCAACGCCCACCAGCGCAGAACCATAGCCAACACAACGGCACATCTGCACCACACACCAATAGGGGACATCTGCGATGCAGCCACTTGGTCCTCCATGCACACCTTCACCAAGCACAGGTTCCCTCCCAGGAGGGACAGCAACCACTAGCACAGCCTTGACAAACACTGATCAAGTAGGGTGTTATAAATATCGACAAACACTGTTCAAGTAGGGTGTTATAGATATTGATTAAGTAGGTCTTCCAGCACTCCTTCTAGACTGAATGTGGAATAGGCAAGTATGAATTCTCACATGCAAGTACGATTTGTCACTGTTGACCAGTTGGTTTCTCACTGTTCATTGATTGTCATTGACCAATTTCACTGTTCTGTGAGTTAAGTAGGTCTTCCAGCACTCCTGTCTAGTCTGAATGTGGAATAGGCAAGTATGAATTCTCATATGCAAGTACGAATTGTCACTGTTGACCAGTTAAGAATTGTCACTGTTGACCAGTTGGTTTTCTCACTGTTCATTAATTGTCATTGACCAGTTTCGCTGTTCTGTGAGTTAAGTAGGTCTTCCAGCACTCCTGTCTAGACTGAATGTGGAATAGGCAAGTATGAATTCTCACATGCAAGTACGAATTGTCACTTTGGACCAGTTGGTCTCTCACTGTTCATTGATTGTCATTGACCAGTTCACTGTTCTGTGAGTATTATTGCTCAGTTAACACAGCACTTTATCTAAAACCTTGTTTCCACAACCTTACCTGCTTTGCCTGATTACCCTGCCCGGCTCGGCCTCCACAGCCAGGCGAGGGATGCACAAAGCGCTAAGGCGCAGGTCCAGTCGGTACATCCCTCGGCTAGGGAGTCACCCATATGTGGCTGACTCATCCTGCTTGTCCTAGGAGAAAGTGTAGTTACTTACCTGTAACGTAGGTTCTCCGTGGACAGCAGGATAGTCAGCCACACAACCCACCCGCCTCCCCATACGGCCGACCCGGCCACAGCTAGGAACATCCTGGGGATTAGGGGGAAGCAGGGGGAAATGGGTAGGGCTCGGGCATGCCCAGTGGGGCCCGGGCACTGCACGTGCTCAGAGAAAAAAAAAAAAAAAAAATCTCTCTGAGCTATTGGAGAGCTTATCCGCAAATTGGGAGGTGTTGGGACAACACCCATATGTGGCTGACTATCCTGCTGTCCACGGAGAACCTACGTTACAGGTAAGTAACTACACTGTTTGAACCCACAACCCCAGGGTGCTGAGGCTGTAGCTTTAACCACTGCGCCACTCTAGAAATCAAAATGTAGCTGAAGTGAGCCAAGTAAAGGGCAATCAAACCATTGTGACATCACTGATGAGGCTGGCTCTTAGGCATTGGTGGAATGAGGCATTATGACATCACAATACCAGCTCTGGTTATCAGAGGCTGAAACTTTTCACACTATTTATTCATTCAATTTTTTATACTGTTCTCCTAGGGAAGCTCAGAATGGTTTACAGGAGTTTATTCAGGTACTCATGCATTTTTCCCTCTGTCCTGGCAGACTCACAATCTATCTAATGTACCTGGGCAATGGGGGGATTAAGTGACTTGCCCAGGGTCACAAGGAGCAGTGTGGGTTTGAACCCACAACCCCAGGGTGCTGAGGCTGTAGCTTTAACCACTGCGCCACTCTAGAAATCAAAATGTAGCTGAAGTGAGCCAAGTAAAGGGCAATCAAACCATTGTGACATCACTGATGAGGCTGGCTCTTAGGCATTGGTGGAATGAGGCATTATGACATCACAATACCAGCTCTGGTTATCAGAGGCTGAAACTTTTCACACTATTTATTCATTCAATTTTTTATACTGTTCTCCT
Source organism: Geotrypetes seraphini (assembly GCF_902459505.1). Classification (NCBI taxonomy): domain Eukaryota; kingdom Metazoa; phylum Chordata; class Amphibia; order Gymnophiona; family Dermophiidae; genus Geotrypetes; species Geotrypetes seraphini. The sequence goes on from NC_047091.1 coordinate 107,623,293, forward strand.
AGGGAAGCTCAGAATGGTTTACAGGAGTTTATTCAGGTACTCAAGCATTTTTCCCTCTGTCCTGGCAGACTCACAATCTATCTAATGTACCTGGGCAATGGGGGGATTAAGTGACTTGCCCAGGGTCACAAGGAGCAGTGTGGGTTTGAACCCACAACCCCAGGGTGCTGAGGCTGTAGCTTTAACCACTGCGCCACTCTAGAAATCAAAATGTAGCTGAAGTGAGCCAAGTAAAGGCAATCAAACCATTGTGACATCACTGATGAGACTGGCTCTTAGGCATTGGTGGAATGAGGCATTATGACATCACAATACCAGCTCTGGTTATCAGAGACTGAAACTTTTCACACTATTTATACATTCAATTTTTTATACTGTTCTCCTAGGGAAGCTCAGAATGGTTTACAGGAGTTTATTCAGGTACTCAAGCATTTTTCCCTCTGTCCTGGCAGACTCACAATCTATCTAATGTACCTGGGCAATGGGGGGATTAAGTGATTTGCCCAGGGTCACAAGGAGCAGTGTGGGTTTGAACCCACAACCCCAGGGTGCTAAGGCTGTAGCTTTAACCACTGCGCCACACTCTCCCCTTTTAAGTGTGCATTTGAGCAGTTCCACTAGCAGATCTATAAAATAGAGAAAAATGAAGGCAGATAAAGACCATGTGGCCTATCTAATACTTAGCGTGTGCTAAATCAGCAAGCGCGCCTTAGTAAAAGAGGGGGTAAATGTGGCTGAGAAAATGAGCAAAAATATTGCACCTGCTGAAACAATGGAACTGAGCAAAATGATACCCAAAGAAAAAAGGTGGAAATGCGATATATCCAAAACAATGCAACATAACAGCACGAAACTACACTGTTTTCTTTGCACACCTTTTAAGAAAAAGGGAGAGAAGAGTCTCCTTGATCAGGAGAAATGTAACTTGGGCACTTCTATTAAAAAAAAAAAAAAAAAAGCTAAATGTTATGTCTTGTGTGAGATGATTTCTAGAAGTAGAGGGGGAAAATGGGGTGAAAATCAGGGAAGCTAGGGTTCAGTTACCACTTCTATCACTGACAGTCTTTCTAGACTTGGCAGTCATTTCACTTTTCATTGCCTCAGGTATCCAGTTAGACTGTAAATTCTTCAGGGCAGGATCTTATTGTACCTGAACACTTACCAGTATTATACAGGGCTATAAAAATGATTTAATTGTTATCATTAAACTGAAGTTGCAAGTATTTCCAAAAAGAACTGAAGATTTGTTGGCTCCTCATCCGTTTCCGAATATAGTTCAAACTCCTCTTACTGACTTACAAGTGCATTCACTCTTTAGTCCCTCAATATCTCTCCTCACTTATCTCCTCCCCCCTCCCCCCAATGAGCTCCATTCATTGGGTAAGTCCCTCTTATCTGTGCCTTTCTCCTCCACTGCCAACTCCAGACTCCGTCCCTTCTTTCTTGCCGCACCATATGCCTGGAACACGCTTCCAGAATCAATACGTTATACTCTTTCTCTAGCAGTATAAAAGTCCACTTTATTGAAGTTGCTTTCAACTCTTAACTCCCATTCACTGTCAGATACCTATACCCATTGTATCATTCCTTCTGCCAGAAACTCCCCAACCCTGAAATGCCCTGTCTGTCCAAATTAGATTGTAAGCTCTTCTGAGCAGGGACCGTCTATTAAATGTTAAATGTACAGCACTACATACGCCTTCAGTGCTATAGATATGATAAATAGTAGTAGTAGTAGTAGATTAATGTGTTTATTGATTGAATTATAAAGATAGTATGCAAAGGGAGAATATGAAATAACAAATACCTCTTTTGGGGGGAGAGGGCCTAGTATTTTCTTCATATTCCTCTATTCTTCTGAGCTGACAAGGAGATTTCACCAGCTGGGGTAGTATTTTATATTCTCTCTAAGCGGCGCGCGTGAGCTATCGTTCATACATTCTAGGAGTGTCGCTCACAGATTTTACATGCTTACAAAATGACTTATGAATCTGGAAAATTGTTGGGTTTTAGAACTTGTTGCTCACTTGATAAAAAGTTTTTAGAACTTGTTGATCACACGAAAAATAATTTGCACACACCTAGCCAAACCTTAGAGGAAGCATTGGCAGTATACTCCTGTTTTTATACTCATCTCCTCCATTATGCCTAGCACCACAATGTCGGTCATTGACCAGGGTTCTTGCAAACCGTGGAGGGGCATAATCAAAAGAAACTTCTAAGTCCGTTTTGGGCCTAAGTCACCCAAAGTCGGACAAAAGTACATGGGAAAAGGTCCATTTTTGAAAAATACATCTAACTTTTTTTTTTTTTTTCCAAAAATCATCTAACTGTACATCCAGCCGTCCAAACCGCTAAGTCATCCATCTTTATACTTCATTTTCAACCACAAATTTGTCCAAGTCAAAAACGCCTAGAAAATAACTTTTGGGCGTGGGAGGGGCCAGAAAAATGAGGGACTGGACACCCAGACATGGCACCAGAGTAGTGGGGTACCTTACAGGGAACTGCTGTGAACTTCACAAATAGGGTGCCATATAAACATCTCACCACAACTCCCTTATAGGTCATGTTGTGCCCCCCAAAACACCCCCAGAACCTACTAGACCCACATATCTACCACCCCAATAGCCCTTATGGCTGCAGGAGCCACTTATATGACAGTACAAAAGGATTAGAGGGGGTTGGGGGGTGCACATTTTTCACCATGAATGCAGTGATTAGAGTGGCTTATGGGCCTGGGTCCTCCTATCCATGGTTCACTAACCCACTCCCAAGACCACTTAAGCCACTTCTGTGCAAGTCTACTAGGCTTTCCTATGGCAGGCTGCCAGGTGTTGATGGTCTGGAGGCAGATAAGTAAAGTTATTTTTATGATTTTTATGGGGGTGGGGGTGGGGGGTCAGTAATCACTGGGGCAATGTGTGGGCATCTGTACTTTGTGTCTGCAGTGCTTATTTAGTCACTTTGGATACCTTCTTGTGACATAGACCTGGTTTTAGATGGCCTAAGTCGCAACATCCAAGTTAGAAACATAGAAACATAGAAAAAGCAGCAGAAAAGGGCTATAGCCCACCAAGTCTGCCCATTCCAAGTATCCCCCCCCCCTGAATTTACTCCCTTAAAGATCCCACGTGAGTATCCCATTTTTTCTTAAAATCCGTCACGCTGCTGGCCTTTATCACCTGGGGTGGGAGTCTGTTCCAATGATCCACCACTCTTTCGGTGAAGAAGTACTTCCTGGGGTCACCATGAAACTTCCCTCCCCTGATTTTCAGCGGATGCCCTCTGGTGGTCGAGGGTCCCATGAGCCAGAAGATATCATCTTCTGACTCGATGCGTCCCGTGATGTACTTATACGTTTCAATCATATCTCCCCGTTCTCTTCTTTCCTCAAGTGAGTACAGCCGCAATTTCTTTAGTCTTTCTTCATACGTGAGATCCTTGAGCCCCATGACCATCCTGGTGGCCGTTCGCTGAACCGACTTGATCCTCAGCACGTCCTTTCGGTAGTGTGGGCTCCAAAACTGAACACAGTACTCCAAGTGAGGCCTCACCATGGCTCTGTACAACGGCATCATAACTTCAGTTCCGTCTAGGCAGTGTTGTAAAACTTTTGGTTATACATGCAGTATGACTAAGTCTAGGATGGCTCACATCCCGCACAAATCCCGCCCTCGACACTCCTCCTGAAATGCCTCTTTTAGCTCTGGGCGTACTGCAGCACTGTGAAGGCCTAAGTCATTTTTAAATACGTCTAAAACCCGGTTCAATTATTGGCACTTGGATGACTTGTCTTTTAGATTGTCCAAGTGCTGATTTAGCGTGGTTTTTAGGCGTCTTTCTGTTTCGATTATGAGCCCCATAGCTCCTTCAGAGCATGCTATCAGGAGCCACTAGAGGTCGCAGTTGAGTGATGGCCAAGGCTTTCCTCCCCAACGCTGCAGAGACCAAAACATTACCTGTGCACCCTTCCCATCCCTGTCTAGTGCAAGGAGCAGACCGATATTTTTAAGTTCTTCTCACCTACTTATGGTTATGTCTCAATGTACTTTTCTGGTGCCGTTGAGTGCTCGACAAAGTTGACTCAACATTGGCTTAGTGCCTGAACCAATAACGTGAATAAATTAAATGATTCACTAATGTATTATAGTGTTACAAGCAGACTTGGCCAATCTCATTAGGCACTTTCTATGTGCTGTTTAAGAAGCACATTTGTGTAGCAGATGGGGTATGTAATATAAATATTGGATACAGTGCTGTGAATACTGTCGAGCAATATCAGATTTCTTCTTGTCATTCAGAAGCAACACTTTATTGGATCACAGTCTTCAATCCAAGAAATCTGTAAATAGGCTGAACAAGTATTTCGCAACCTTTTCAAGGTCCAGGCCATACCTACATGTACCAGAAAAGCTGTGAAAACCTTCCTCTTTAAAAACCTAGCTCCTTGAAGACCCAAGTCTACACCCCGGATGGATAGAATCCCAAAGACACCACCTAATATACCAAACGGAATCTCACTAATATTCGCACGCCACCGCAAATTGCTATCACTTTTCTCTGACAACAAAGATGCACTCACCTACAAAGAAATTTCATCCCTAGTATATTTATACTGGAACTGCTGTAATTTAAACCACCTTATGTCCACTAAATCTGTATTTGTAAGTCTGCATGGTATGTCTATACTGTAATTGCTGTAATCTAAACCCTTTTGTCCATGCTGTAAATGCTGAAGAGTCTATGTCTCGCTAAAGTTTGTCCTACCCACACTATGAATGTACTCCTGTAACCCATTCTGGGCTACTTTGGGAGGACGGGCTAAATAAATGACTAAATAAATAAATATAGGGGCATACTGAAGCCCCAGAGGGTGGAAGGATTCAACAGACAAGGTTTGAGGGGGATGAAGAAATGCTCCTTGCAGTGCAGGTGCTACACAAAGACTGAGCCTGCATGTTGCCCATTCATTACAAACACCCAAGATTATGGTATTGCAATGAAGAAGAGGCCTGAATGACTACACGTATGCTCAAGAAAAGGCACGTGCATGTATAAAAGTCATTGCTGTGGGTTGCGGAGCCCATCTGCTGGTCTGGATAGGGCAGGATTAATGCATAGTCAAACTAGGCACGTGGCTAGGACCCAAACGTTTAGGAGGGGCCCTCTCAATTTCTGCCAAGGTCCTGGTAAGAAAGTTGCAAGCAGAAAGAATGGTTGGCTTGGGCGAGGCCAAAGCAGTGTGTACTCTTCCCATCCTCTGACGTCATTCTCCAGGCAGTAGGGGAATCAGCAAGCAGCAGTTCTTCCCTGCTGTGCCATCCTTTGCTGGTTTTCCTCTGCAGCGAGGACCAAGGGGACCCCATTCTGAAACTTTTGAAATGTATTTAGATTATGATAAGGGGCACAATGGGCTTGTTTGCCTAGGGCCTGCCAAAGAATTAATCCTGCCTTGGGTCTGGACCTGAGCATCAAGTAATGGTCTCCTTGTGTGGTATGCCTGATTCTATCTAAAGGCTTGTTGTTCGGGATACACTGGCTATGCAGATCTTTCACAAACTCTCTGAGGTTTGTACTAAGAAGGAGAGATACTGCATGGGTTGGGCCCATGTGCCTAAGGCCCTGCCCACAGGAAGGGCCTAAGGCTACTGGGCCAATTCCGGTTGGCCCAGGTGCCTCAGGCTCCACCTGTGGGCAGGGTTTGAGGCGCCTGGGCCAATCAGGCCCTAAGGCCCACCATTCAACTGATGTCAGGCCTGCAGGACGGATGTGCTTTGGACCCATCCGTCCATCCAACTGGTTTTCAGGTAGGGGGGGTGTCGAGGGTAGGGGGTGGTGTCGAGGGGTCAGCGGGGGTCACGGGGTTGTAGGGTGGGGGGTTCAGGGGGCAATCGTGGGAGGGGGGGTGTGCCAAAGGCAGGAGGGCCTGGGATCTTAGTGGGGGTGGGGGATAGGGTGTTTCACTGGGGCAGGAGGACTTAGCTTCCCTCCTGCCCCGATCGTGTCGGGGAGAGGGAGTCGCTGGGGCAGGAGGGCTTGGGCTCCCTCTTGCCCCGGTCATGTCGGGAAGGGTGGCAGTTCTTCAGGCAGGAGGGCTTGGCCTCGCTCCTGCCCAGATCGTGTCGGGGGGTGATAGATCGCGGCAGGAGAGATTGGCTATCTCTCCCGCCGTGATAGCAATCCTAAGTGCCTCAGTTGACGGCACTTCGGGATCGTTATAGCAGCAGGGAAATGAGCCATCTCTCCTGTTGCCATCGTTGCTGGGGTTGGGGTGGGGATGGATTCTGTAGCCGGTGTTCTTTTTGAAAGACACCACAGAATCCAGCTTTTAGGCGAAGGACTGGCTCCTTTTGGATGTTTTTTTTTGATAATGGACATTTTCCCTCCTTCTACTTTCAATGTTTAGGGCCTTAGGCCAAAAGGGGACTTAGACTTTTTTTTATTATGCCCCTCCATGATTTTTTTGTGAACATAAGTGCTTTTTTGTTGCTCTTCCCCCCCCCCCAAGCCGCCCCTCTAGGTTACCACCTAGCCTTATCTAATGGTTAAGCTAGCTTTAAGTGTTCATCTCTCTGGGTTTCAATCTGACTCACTGTGGTTAGATGCTACTTATCCTCAGGCCAGCACAATAGGCTAAACCAATCCTGTGCTTGCCCCATTGCATTTAAGAAATTATAGAATAAATATGTTGTTTTTTTACTTATTGACTTCAATTACCCCAATATTAACTGGATTAATGTTACATCAGGAAGTGCTTCTTGGAGCAACTGGTCTATGAGCTGACAAGAAAGGAAGCTATTTTAGATTTATCCCTTATTAGAATGCAGGGCATAGTACAAGAAGTATCAGTGTTGGGTCTGCTGGGAAACAGTAATCATAACATCAAATTTGAGCTGATCTCTGGAGTAGTCACTAAAGAAATCTGCTATAGCAGCATTTAATTTTCAAAAGGGCAACTATAATAAAATGAAGAAAATGGTTAAAAAGAAGCTAAAAAGATTGGTAAAGAAGGTTATGATTTTAAATCTGGTGCTATTTAAAAATTACCATTGTGGATGCCCAGACCAGATATATTCCACATATTAACAAAGCTGAAAAGAAGAGCAATAGACATGGCTAACAGGTGAAATAAAAGAGGCTTTTAGAGCCAAAAGAAAATCCTTTAAAGAATGTTAAAAGGATCCAAATGAAGAAAATAAGAAGCAACATAAGCACTGGCAAATTAGATGCAAAGCATTGATAAAGAAGGCTAAAAGAGAACATGAAGAGAAACTTGCCAAACAGGCAAAAGCTCATAGTAACAACTTTTTCAGGTATATCAAAAGCAGAAAATCAATGCGGGAATCCATGGGATCATTGGATTATCAGGAGATAAGAGGGGCACTCATGGAGGATAAGGCCATAGTGGAGAAACTGAATAATTTTTTTGCTTTGGTCTTTACTGAGGATGGAAAAGATCTACCTGAACCAGAAATGGAGGTACTGAAAGAAATGATGGTGAACATGTAAAATGTACTGAGCCAAATTGACAAGATAAAGAGTAATAAATCACCTGGATCTGATGGTATCCCAGAATAATGAAAGAACTCAAACATTAAATTGCTGTTCTGTTAGTGATATATAACCTGTCGTTAAAATCAGCCAAAGTATCCAAAGATTGGAGGGTGGCCAATGTTATGCTGATTTTTAGAAAGAGTTCCAGGAGTGATCTGGAAAATTATTGATTGTAAGCTTGACTTCATTGCTGGGCAAAATAGTTGAAACTATTAGAAACAATAAAATTACAGAGCACGTAGACAAACATGGTTTAATGGGATAGAGTCAGCATGGGTTCAACCAAGGGAGGTCTTCCCTCACCAATTTGATTCATTTCTTTGAAGGTGTGAATAAACATGTGGATAAAGGTGAGTCGATTGATGTAGTGTATCTAGAATTTCAGAATGCTTTTGACAGAGTTCCCCATGAGAGACTCCTGAGAAAATTTAAGAGTCATGGGATAGGAAACAATGTTCTGTTCTGGAATAGGAATTGGTTTTTGGACAGTAAACAAATGGTTTTTCTCAATGGAGGAGATTAAAATGTAGAGTGCTACAGGGATCTGTACTAGAACTGTTGCTGTTTAACATATTTATAAATGATAAGGAAATTAGAATGACAAGAGAGGTGATTAAATTTGCAGCTGACACAAAACTATTCAAAGTTGTCAAAACACATGAGGACTGTGAAAAATTGCAGGAAGACTTTAGGAAATTGGAAGACTGGGTATTCCAAATGGCAGATGAAATTTAATGTGAACAAATGCAAAGTGACGCACATTGGGAAGAATATTCCAAATCATAGATACCTTATGCTAGGGTCCACCTTAGGAGTCAACACCTATGAAAAAGATCTGGGTGGCATTGTAGATACCACGCTGAAATCTTCTACCCAGTCTGCGGCTGCAACAAAAAAAGCAAATAGGATGATAGGAATTATTAGGACATAAGGCCAAGAATATCATAATGCCTCTGTATCACTCCATGGTATGACTTCATCTTAAGTATTCTAGTTGCTGTATCTCAAAAAAGATATAGCAGAATTAGAAAAGATTCAAAGAAGAGCGACCAAAATTATAAAGGGGATGGAACTCCTGTCATATGAGGAAAGTCTGAAGAGGTTGGGGCTTTTCAGCTTGGAGAAGAAATGGCTAAGAGAGGAATATGATTGAGGTCTACAAAATCCTGAGTGGTGTAGAACAGGTAAGAGTGAATCAATTTTTCACTCTTTCAGAAAGTACAGAAACCAGGGGACACTAAATGAAATGGCATGGAAATACTTTTAAAACAAATAGGAGGAAATATTTTTTCACTCAAAAAATAGTTAAGCTCTGGAACTCATTGCCAGAGGCAGTGGCGAAGTGAGGGTAGGAGGCGCCAGGGGTGGTAGCACCCCCTGCACCCTCTTCTCCGCTCCCCCACTCCTTCTGTGCCTCCTGTACCTCTTTAAATCTTCACCTGCATGAGCAGTTTCTCCAGTCTGCTACTCGTGCCAGCGTTGGCTTTCCCTCTGATGTCACTTCCTGGCCCCGTGACCCAGAAATGATTTCAGAGGCGAGCCAGACCGGCGCAAGCAGCAAGTCAGAGAAGTTGCTCGCATTAGTGAGGATTTAAAGAAGTACGAGGGAGAGGGCGCGAGCCTGGTATGGAAGGATGGACAGGTGCCGCACCCCCCCCCCCCCAAAGACAGCACTTGGGGCAGTCCACACTTCCCCCTTACTACGCCACTGACCAGAGGACATGGTTACAGCAGTTAGCATAGCTGGGTTTAAGAAAGATTACTGGAGGTAAAGTCCATAGCCTGCTATTGAGACAGACAAGGGGGCAACCACTGCTTGCCCTGGATCAGTAGCATGGAATCTTGCTACTATTTGGCTTTCTGCCAGGTACTTGTGACCTAGATTGGCCACTGTTGGAAACAGGAAACTGGACTAGATGGACCATTGGTCTGACCCAGTATGTCTATTCTTATGTTCTTAAGATCAGAGCTACAATTTAGACTATGTTCAGTATATTAGGTTAAATACAATTCTTCTCCACTCATCCTTTTTCCATAGTTTGTACACTGGAAATGTGTTTACCAGGCCTCCATCCCAGAGGCAGCACTCAGTATTTCAAATTTAATAAAGTATTATGCTTCTTAGATCCTCTGCAGATGAAAGGCAATTTATAAATCCACATTGCAATTATGGTTTTATAGGACTTTTTCCTGCTGCCAGTTATACGATGATGCCCCCTCCTGGGTTTATTGACATGAACACACTCTCTTCAGCCTCTGTTAGCATGAGACCAACCCTGCCAAACACAAGGCACTAGCTGACTAGGGAAGGATGAGCAGGAGAGGAGAGAATTTGGTCCAGTAACGAGACTCTGTATTCCAGGACATAATCGTTTATTTAGAGTAAAGCCATGGAATTTTTCTGCTTGTCGAATGCACTTTTGCCTTCCCAGTGTCATAGCTGGGTGCAATCAGTGACAGGAAAGCAGTCCCAAGTCATCAGTCGAAAGAAAGACCATGATATTACGGGAGGGTTATGCCAGCCTCTCTACAGTCAGAGCAGAATGCCAAAACTACTTTTGGCATTTTGCTGTCATGGAAACCAGACCCCCATGCCAGGCAAATAGTAATTTGCAATGAATACTTGACCAATGAGCCTCACCATAGATATTATTACACCAGAGGGGCTTGAACTCTAAGCTTGGAACCGTAGCCTGCCTTTATTCATAACGATCTGTTTCCTCTCTAAAAAGCACAGATTCAGTTTCACTTTTAAACTAGAAATACTAGTAAATAAAATTTTAAAAAATTAACACCCTCTTTTGCAAAACCGTAGCGTGGTTTTAGTGCCAGCCACAGCGGTAACAGCTCCGACAGTCATAGGAATTCTATGAGCATCAGAGCAGTTACTGCCGCTGCTGGTGCTACTCAGTGCAGAAAAAAATAGCATCTATATTGGTCCAAGTAATGCTCTCAGCCTGAAAAGATGTCTGCTGTATTATGCTGAGATGGCCTACAGGGGGCACTGCTTTCCACTTAGAGAATGGATTTGGTGGTGGGGAGGAGATACATTAAATGGCATTTTGGAATGTGATGCAGTGAAAAAGAGGTTGAGGTCTCAATGAAATAAACTGAGCCAGATTAAAACTTTTGTAGAATAGAAAGAAAAAAAAAAAAAAGATAATTCATTTCCTTCAAAAGAGCTACTCTTGAGACATAAACCAACTTGTGCATTGACAGAAAGGAAAGCTGAAGAAACTCCAGCAGAAGTTGACGGTTACTCTTGTTGACAGGGACTATACAGATACCATGGTACTACAGTGCCATGGAGCACATGAAACAAGCTGTTTGATTGAATCTTGATAGTGTTCTGATTGATTTAAACTGCACAGCCAATTAGAACTCTTGGCTGTATCACTCTCTTAAGAGAGTCTATTATTGGGACACAACCATTGTATCCTTTGGGTTACCAGGCACACTGATGATAACTCAGTCTTTCATTGAGGTAAAAGGTCACGAGGCCTAGCAGATTTGAGCGAGAATTCTGTAAATGAGCAATGGCAAAGTTAGCATTTCTTTTCCTCACATCGCTTTCAACATAAGTAAAACCCAGATGTCTCAGAGTACTGGAGGGAATAGACTTAGTAGATAAGGACAGGTTTCACCTTCTCCAAGGTAGGGAGAACGAGAAGGCCCTCTCTAAAGTTGAAAGGGGATAGATTCCATACAAACGTAAGGAAGTTCTTCTTCACCCAGAGAGTGGTAGAAAACTGAAAAGCTCTACCAGAGTCTGTCACAGGGGAAAACACCCTCCAGGGATTCAAGACAAAGTTAGACGAAAGTTCCTGCTGAACCGGAACGTGCACAGGTAGGGCTAGTCTCAGTTAGGGTGCTGGTCTTTGACCAAAAGGGCCGCCGCATGAGTGGACCGCTGGGCACGATGGACCACTGGTCTGACCCAGCAGCAGCAATTCTTATGTTCTTATGCCCTCCTTTTTCTGGAGCTATATGATCTCAATCCATCCTCCTTTTTCAGGAACCAGCTTTCCAAATAATTGGGGAAACTAAAGTGAGCACAAATTATCCATTCTGGTACACGTTGAAGATGTCTTGATGAATGTTGGGGATGACAAAGCACCAATTGCAATCCACAGAGCAGGTACCCGTGCTTCAGACTGTCACCAAATTCTGCCCCACCAGAACTTCTCAACATAGAGGCAGCTGCATGGGTGCTTCTGATCAGGGAGAATTTAAAACACCTGATGGAGCTATTCAATGTAAGACAGTATGCCCAACAAACTTATTTTTTTCCTTAATTACAAGCTGCATTGTACAAATGGTGTGGTTGCCATGTTAGTCCACTTGAATGCACAGAAATAAAGATTAGATTGCATTGAAGTCATCAGTCAGTCAGACATCTATCACCTTACCTTGTGAAATCACTTTAATTCTGTAAGAGGGTCTCATTTGTAGCACAATTGACTGTCATTGGAAACAATGAAATCCAATAAATTTGAAACTGCTGCTCTTCTCCTCCCCCTACCACCCAGACACAAACGCAAGCGATATTTTATCAGCGTGGAGAGCTTCATTTAACAAGAGGGGTCTTGCGAATCTTCGCATGCCTGGAGCACAGAGGATTGCTGTAACAATCACGTTTTTAAAAGAATGCACATGACATCAATCTTGCAATCAGAAGAAGCCTCATAATGCATTTAATATCTGTTATTATGGGTGTTGGTAAAAATAAGTTAGACTTCAATAACAATACAATGCCATCTTATATGATGCAGCAGCTTTTTTTTTTTTTTTTTAATATTGAAACATTTTACAACTGGTGGAGAAGGTGGAGACGGAGACTGTATCTGAATTTAAGAAAGCAGAGATAAGCACATAGGATCTCTGGAGGAGAGGAAGGGATGGTAGAAATTAGTGGATAGTATAGATAGGCAGACTGGATAGGCTATATGGTCTTTATCTGCTATCATTTTCTCTGTTTTATAGGAATGTGTAGCATTTGTGATACAATGAAATTAATGCAGTTGATCAGATAAATAATGCAGTCAACAGTAAGAAAGATATGAATCCTGACATGGGATTTAAAGAGAGAGCAAAAACATAATTCTTCATTAGTAACCAGACAGAGAAATCTGAGAATTTACTATATGATGAATTAGCCTCAATACCTTAGGATGCATTTTATGATTGCTAGCCTGCAAGCCACTGTGAGACAGTCATGTAACCGAGCTTTTCTTTGCAGTTTTCCGACCTGCCCAACTGGTCAAATGACACATTTCCAAGGTGAGATAGAGGTCCCCCGAGGCATTGTGCTCAACTCCTACAGTGAATGATGCTAGCTAGAGAATGAATCACCCCGTCTGCTTTCAGACAGCTGGTAAGGATGGTGGGAGTAAAGGAGATGTGAGTAGAATGATGGAATGGTTTCATGTCAAAAGGGACCGGCTGAGTCAGTGTACATGGCAATGTTAGGGTTGCCAAGTTGCTCTTGATTCTCTCAACTGTGCTACTGCCAACCTGGCTATACCCCATTGCCTGCAAGGACTTGTAGTTCTGACTTCCCAACTGCATTCTCCAAAAAAAGTGGAATCAACTAGAGCCCGATCAACCTTGTTGGGTGACTCTAGAGCCAGAACTATATTTCCATGCAAGGAATCATAGAATTACCCTGGTTATGAGCAGGGCTGGTGCTAGACATAATGCCCCCCCCCCTCCCAAAACTTGCTTGCAGGTTGTATCTCTTTCAACTTCAGGCAGATTTGGGCCCCCAGTGATATGGGGGCCAAGGGCAATTGCCCTGTTTGCTCACCCTTAACACCAGCCCTGGTTATGAGGCTAAACTTTCATGGGTCTCTGCTGGAAACATTTAATAATATAAAATCAAATCCTCCAAAGAAGAAGGTTGGAAAAGAGAGATTTTTTCTGTGCAACATCTCTCAAACAAGTCTTCCCTCCATTCACAGATCTCAGAAATTCCTTTTTCTGCTCTTTGCTCCAGGAAGTTCATTCCTTTTTCTTTTGGAAAAATTCAGGTAATTGAGCGATGAGAACAAGACTATAAAAAAAAAAAAAGAAAGAAATAGCTACATACTTCGTGAATTTCTGAAGCCCAGTCTACCTTGAAATGTAGTTAAATTATTTCAAGGGAAACAATGAAACTGTGAATTATTTGTAATTAGTTTTAATTAAAAATTGACACAACCTTTTGTGCCCACATGCTTTTCAGCTGTCTTTGCTCCTCCGCTTCAGCTAGCTCAGGCCAATCTCATGTGAAGAGAAAATGCATTGAGGCAGAAGGTGCTATGCCACAGTGAGTCTCAGATGTCATGGACAAAGAACTTGACATTGAGGGGGGACAGAAGAGGGACAGATATGGGAGCATGATGACTCTGGAACGATAAATGTGGAGCAGCAAGGCACATGAGGAAATTAAGAAGATACTCTGCAGTAATGAGTAAGGGATGGAAGGCAGGGAGAAAACAGGATGGCACCATGAAAGATGAGGAGAAAAGGGAAGTGACAATAGAGAAAGGAAAGAGAGGGATACTTATGACACTGTAAAAGCCATGAGATATTGCTGATTGTATCACACAATAATGGGCAAGGAGCATACAATGAGGACTGTGGGACAACTCAGGGATTTCTTTTAGCAGGGGGAGGCTGCCCCCTGAGAGGTGCTGGAGGTGGGATGGTGACAGAAGGGGAAAGAGGGTAACAAATATATGAGTACACACTTAGGGCCTGATTCTATAAACAGCACCTAACTTGTAAGCACTGGTCGATGCAGTTGTCAATCAACTGCTAGGTTCCACTTATAGAATCATACGTAGCGGTGCCTAGGTGTGCTTAGGCACTGCTAGGCGTCTTTATGGTAGTCGCCGGTATATTAGGCCAGCGTCTAACACATACTTAGCAGCGCTTAAGTCAACCATGCCTATTCTCGGCCCCTTTTCATGTAGGCATCGTTAGGTGCTTCGACTTAGGCGTTGCTAGACACCACACAGTATTCTGCACACAATGGGGTCCTTTTACTACTAAGGCGTGCGCTAAATATTAGCACGTGCTAGACGCTAATGCGTCCATTATATTCTATGGATGCGTTCACGTTTAGCGCATGCTAAAACGGCTAGCGCACCTTAGTAAATAGACTCCAATACTAGTTAACTAATTTTTTTTATCAGTTTTTAATGGCATGGTCAATTATCACACCAACTAAGCCAAATAAAAAAAATGCGTGCAATTTTTAGTTAGGTGTCCGTGATTAGGACACGTAGCAGAATCTAACCTAGGCATCATTTATAGATTCAGGCCCTTAGTGAAAAGGTGATGCAAAGCAAAACAAAGAGGAGAGCGAGGCATATGTAAACATAAAGATATGGCCAATTATTTTATACAGGTTAACAGAAAAATGACTGATGAGGAAAGAGAATGAATGACACAGCAAGCTGAAAAGAGGTTTGGGAAATTGCCACCTGATTATAGGGACTATAAATTACATGTCATTCATGCTGGGCTTGCTGGCATGTTCTGGCAACCACAAACAGGCTTATTGGCCTTACGTCCATTAGGAGGAGTAACTGATAAGCTTTGCAATTTGCTTTAACAGCCTGGTAATGGCTGGCTTCTATCTTGGGGAACAAAACTGTGCTGTATTAGTGACCAGTTAGCTCCATGTCATTTGGAAAGCCTGAGCCAGTCCTGGTTTTGCTCTGTTGCATTCGTGAGTTCTGTTTCCCTTAGAAACCCATGAACCGATAAGTGCTTATGTAGCAGTGGGGTCAAGCGAAGCTTTGTGCCGTTTGTCCAGGTGGCATGAAGTTAATCTAGCAGTGAGGTAACACATCATGCAAGCTCAGCAGAGAGCAGCCAAGTTACCCAGATGCAGGAAGGAAATTTTGGGCCAGTGATAGATTTCTACCATGTCCATCTTGGCGCATTATGATTACAGGAGTAGCGGTGCTGATTTCAATGGGGACAATCTGGGACTACAAATATAACACTGCTCTGGGATGTGAGTTCAGAACCAGAACTGATTAAAAAGTCTCCCTCCTGAAACCGAGTGCCTTTGGCAGCTCTATCAACACCCTCTGCAGCTTTCAGAACCCAGTGACATGCAGCTTAGAGTTGCCACCTCGCCCTGGGTCACGGATCCAGCCCTGGTGTTGTCCAGAGCTTTTAGACAGGATTGTCAACTTTGGGAAAATATGGTTTTGCAACTGGACACCCAGCAATAAAGTTATGGGATCCATTCATATTTACAGACAGCTCCTTCACACCACAGACCATCTTAGACTGGAGCTGGATCAAATCAAATGATCCAGACATGCCTTGTACCTTGGAATAACTAAGTCAAGGTGTAGGGCATTGCAAGTCGCGCAAAATGCAGCAGCAAGATTGATAATGGGAATATCAAAATATGATCGTGTTTCACCCTACCTTCAACAATTACATTGGCTGCCAGTTGTGTATAGAATTCAGTACAAAGCAGTAATGATCTGTCATCAATTCTTGTATGGTGTCATACCTGAATTATTTAAGGGTGATATGACCAACCACTTACCAAATAAATCTCTGCGTTCTGAAAGCTTGCTTTATTAAAAGCAAACGCTAATCCAAAATATGTTGAGGCCAGTAAAATGACCTTCTGCTGTGCAGGGTTTCAATTGTAGAACTCACATGTCAGCCAATTACGAAAATGCCGTGAAAAAGGGCAGTTTTAGAAAATTACTTAAAATGCAGCTATTTGTAAACACATTTTTTTTTAGATACTGATCCCTATGCTTGCTCTTTGTTGAAGAATTTTCACATGATTTTTTATATAAGCCTGGTGCCGCTCTACTTTTTAATAGTTGATTTTCTGAGGATTGTCTATGTATGTTTGATCTCCTTTGTTTTACAAATTATGTATGTAAAGTTATGTAAACCGTTTAGATTTAAACGGTATAGAAATTGTAAAAATAAATGAATAAATATCACCTGCCTCAAACTATATGAGCCTGGCAAAATGGTCAGCTCTAGGCTGGCATGACTTGTGCAACAGAAATCTACTGCATTGACAATAGGCCGGTTACGGGATGGGAGGGGTGGTATCGTAGTAACCTGGAGGAAATTCGAGGAGGTATTGAGAGGCCATTTTACAGAACTATGTTACATTATATTGCATTAGTGATTTCTATTCCGCCATTACCTTGCGGTTCAAGGCGGATTACAAATGTATTGTAAGGACATTAGAAGTGTATAAGGAGTTGTTTGTACATTTAAGTTGCTAAGGATTACATCTGAATTGTCATGATATTAGAGGTACAGAAGGAGTAGTTGCAGGTGATGCTTGGGACCGTTCTGACTGTGTTAGTTCGGTTTTATGTGTTTTTCGAATAGAAGGGTTTTTATTTCTTTTTTGAAGGTTTTGTAGTCTGTGGTCGAGATGAAGACCCATCCCTGGAAGTCTGTCACAACTTACAAAAACAGGTGGTGCTTCCACTTCTGGGCATTTCTTCTTTTCAACAAGATTCTCCGAGAGCTCCCCTTTCCATATCAGAGAATCTTCAAGCGATCCAAGGGATAGAAAACAGTAAGGGCTCCTATTACGAAGGTGCGCTAGTGTTTGTAGCGCACGCACCGGATTAGCGCGTGCGATGGCGTGCGCTAGCCGAAAATCTACCGTCTGCTCAAAAGGAGGCACTAGCGGCTAGCGCACACAGCAATTTAGCGCGCGCTATTCCGCGACTTAAGGCCTTAGTGCGCCTTCGTAAAAAGAGCCCTAAAAGTTCAGCCTGAATGGGTATCAGCCGGGTTGAAGGTCTTTTACTACCTAAGGGAGCAACCAGCACTTGCTGGAGAACAGTTGGATGCTATAATAGTACTGAGCAGGAACAAAAAACCAAAGTGAGACTGGAAACAGAGAATCTTCTGCCCTATTTCACTGCTCCTTCTCTCTCCCAGCTGTCTCTATGCTTGCTCACTGTTCCTGATGAAGGGATTGCTTCCCGAAACTGGGCTTGGTCGAATCAGAGACTTGTTTGTCCTTTCCAGTCCTCAAGCTTCATCACGCTCATCCAAGATAAGTCGGCTGTGATTTGAATTCCTTGGGGATTGGGCTGGGAGGATTCTATAAGTGTTTTTGCCTTCTTCTCACTCTTTATGATTGTTCATACGTTGTGAATCACTTATTATTTTGATTGCACATTGATTTTGTACACGTGGGCTATCTATGATGGTGTGCAGGTGGAGGTGATTCACTTCTGCCTTGAAGCATAAGCGCTGGAGTTTTTCTCCCGTCGCTGAAACCTCACACTGAGATTGCCTTTCACTGCTAAATGTTATTATCTTTCTTTAGTATTGTTTAGCATTGGGTGATTTTTTGGTTAATGCACTCATTGAATCCTTAGACACCTTGCCTTTCTTAGAGTCTTTCAAAGCATCTTGTGGCAACTTTTCGAGGAGTACTTTTTGCTATTTCACTGCTCAGCATTTAGATGATATGTTATCAAATGGGAGAATGCTTGATTTTTCACAACTACAACAATCATTCGGCATTACAAAGTCCCAAGCGTATAAGTGGTTGCAGTTGAAGCAGACCATTAAGAAGGGGTTCCCTGATTGGCGAAACTTAAAAAATCAGTATAGCTTGCCTTTGCTTCCAGACAGATAATAATAATAATAATTATTATTATTATTATTATTATTATTTTTATATACCGCCAAAGCCATGAAAGTTCAAGGCGGTTTACAACAAGAAGCGCTGGACAATCAGCGAAGAGGTCAACAATTCAAAGAGGTCTATACAATCTTATATAATGGAAGAAATAGAAAGCTACAAAGTTCTTAAGGTTAATGGTTGAAATCGCAGTGCTATGGAATTCTTAGTTTACAAATCGATTGAACAAACTCATTTTTATCAATTTTCTAAAATTGAGGTAGGTTGAGGAGTGTGAGATAACATTACTCATCAGGCAGCCAAGTGGTATAAATTAAAATCTGAATATTTGAACAAGAAACCAAAAACTAGTCTGAAAGACATTTGGAGCATTGAGATTAAGCAGCAGATTTCTGCTTCTCAATGGCCATGGATTTGGACATGGAGGATGAGATGTACAGCGTCATTTGTTGCTCTATTGTCCTTTGATACTCAACTTTTGGAGATCAATATGGGGATGAATTAATTTGATTTTAGAATCCTCTATTCCGCTGTCTTATGAGGTGGTTATTGGTGGTACACTGTTATCACCTAAACCTCCTTTGGACAAATATAAAAGTAGATTATTTGCTGCTATGACTGGGATAGCCATGCAATTAGTTACTAAAAACTGGAAAAATTGGGATCGGCCTAATTTTTCCTTTTGGTGGGAGTCTCTATGCTTATGTTACAAGTATGAGAAAATGAACTCAGAAATTTTGGGTAATAATAAGTTATTTAAATTAACTTGGAATCCATTGACAAATTTTGTTAAAAGTTGATTGGCATGATTATTCTCCTGATTTCTCATTTGAGTTACACATCCAGGAAAGGTGGGTGGGTCGAGCAGAGGGGTATTATCAATAAGTTCAAAATGAATTACTGGAGTAATGCATTTTCTGCCTCTTTTACAAAGCCGCGCTACAACGGCCCTGAAGTCCTTTAAACCTCTATGGGCTTCGGGGCCATTAGGGCAGCCACTAGCGCAGCATTGTAAAAGAGGCCGTTTGTTTTTGTTCTCATACTGGGATGGGAGGGGGGGGGAAAGGTTTGTGAAGGAATTTTATGATTGATGAACGTACAATTTTGATGTTAATTATGGGCTCCTTTTACAAAGGTGCGCTAGCGTTTTTAGCGCCCGCACCGGATTACCCGAAAAACTACCGCCTGCTCAAGAGGAGGCGGTAGCGGCTAGCTTGTGCTAAAACCGCTAGCTCGCCTTTGTTAAAGGAGCCCTATATGTATTCTGTTTTTTAACTGCATTATTCTATGTGTTCATGTCCTATTATGGTTTCTTCATGTTTGAATACAATGTCTTTTTTTATATAGTTTAAAGACAATAGACTGTTTTCAGTCCAATTCTTTATATGTGAGTTTGCAAAACATTGGTATGCATAATGTCTTCTCGTCATTACATTGTGTCACATATCTCTTCATGTTTTCAAAATCAGACACGCACTATGGTTTCTTCATTCTATTAACTTTTCATTCTTATGGCTTCTCTTAGGCACTTTATAGATTTCTGTGCTTAAGCTTATACTCTAATACACACTATGGTACTTTTTCTTCTCGGCCTTCTTTGGCACATTTTTTCCTCTCATGTCTCTTGTCGATGTTTCAAGCCTCTGTATATAGCATGATCACACTTGGCTCACTTGTTTTATCTTGCAGTCGAGTATAGACACTAATATGCATGCTCCAGATTGTCATCACAGTCACTTCTTATCTTTCTATCTTTTTATCTTTCTCTTTATCATTATTCATCATTACCTCTTCCTTTTAGGACCCCTGAGGAAGGCGTGTTCGCCGAAACACGGACCGTGTAGGATCCGGTTGGAATTTTATCATAGTATTTTTTATCATTGTACTTTTTTAAATGAATTTTCATGGTTTTATATATCAGTGTTTAATAAATTATCTCCAGAACATCTGTATCCACAGTTTTTGTTTTCATCGGTGGATTGTTTTCACTGTGGATCATTGGGTCTCCCCATTTGTCTTTGTATATTTTAATGCATTGTTTTTGAATGAAAAATTAATAAAGAATTACAAAAAACAAAAAGAAGAAAATAAATTATTTGCAAAGATTTTAGAATACAGGTTGAAGGAGCTCCTTTCCTATCTTATTTCGGATAGGACCTCGACTGACAATACTCATTGATTATATTTAACATCCTTCATTTGGCTGAAATGGGTAGAGTGCCTGGGGTGACAAAGGCTTTAGACACCAACAAGGTCTTTCAGTGAGATAGCCTTATGTCATGTGCAGTGTTTGAGTTAATTTTTATTGCTATGTTATTGAAATTTTTGAAAATAACAAAGAAAAAACAAGATCAGTCTTCCTCTCCAAAGACATGAATGGGAAATTGTCTTCTCCATTTCAAATTCATAGCAGAATGTGCCAGGGGAGCCCCTTGTCACCAATTATGTTTGCTCTTGCTCTGGAACTCCAAGACTGGATGTTCTGGGGCTTTCCACATATTGAAGGGATAGCATTCGAGAGTGTTGGCCATGTCTGGGACAGCCTAGATTTAGGGTTTCTCTTACAAAGCTGCGTTAGCGGTTTAGTGTGCGTTAAATTGCTTCGCGCACTAGATGCTAATGCCAGCATTGAGCTAGCATTAGTTCTAGCCGCATAGCGCAGGTTTAGCGTGCGCTAAAATTCTGCATGCGCTAAAAACGCTATTGCAGCTTTGTAAAAGGATCCCTTAGTGAAGAAATTTGGGGTACTACTGAGGTACAGGCTTAATTTGAATAAATCCAAATATTTTGTTTTGGAGTTGCAGTGCACTTTACCAACAGGGTTGCACTTGGGAATTAATATTCTGTCTAAATTAAAAGGGTCAATCTGGAAAGACAGAATGGAAAATGTATATATATTGGTGTGAAATACAGGCCTCATTCACAGACAGAAAAAGTGAACAAAGATTTAATAAGAACATAAGAATTGCCGCTGTTGGTGGTCCAGTGGTCCATCATGCCCAGCAGTCCACTCACGCGGTCAAAGACCAGTACTCTAACTGAGTCCAGCATTACCTGCGTACGTTCCGGAATAGCAGGAACTTGTCCAACTTTGTCTTGAATCATTGGAGGGTGTCTTTCCCTATAACAGACTCTGGAAGAGCGTTCCAGTTTTCCACCACTCTCTGGGTGAAGAAGAACTTCCTTACGTTTGTACGGAATCTATCCCCTTTTAACTTTAGAGAGTGCCCTCTCGTTCTCCCTATCTTGGAGAGGGTGAAAAATCTGTCTGTATCTACTAAGTCTATTTCCTTCAGTATTTTGAATGTTTCAATCATGTCCCTTCTCAGTCTCCTCTTTTCTAGGGAGAAGAGGCCCAGTTTCTCTAATCTCTCACTGTACAGCAACTCCTCCAGCCCCTTAACCATTTTAGTCGCTCTCCTCTGGACCCTTTCACGTAGTACTGTGTCCTTCTTCATGTACGGCAACCAGTGCTGGACACTGTACTCGAGGCGAGGGCGCACCATGGCCCGGTACAGCGGCATGATAACCTTCTCCGATCTGTTCGTGATCCCCTTCTTAATCATTCCTAGCATTCTGTTTGCCCTTTTCACTGCCGCCGCACATTGCGCAGACGTTTTCATCGACTTGTCGATCAGAACTCCTAAGTCTCTTTCCTGGAAGGTCTCTCCAAGAACCGCCCCGGACATCCTGTATTCATGCATGAGATTTTTGTTACCGACATGCATCACTTTACACTTATCCACTTTGAACCTCATTTGCCATGTCACTGCCCATTTCTCGAGATTGATTATGTCTCGTTACAGATCTTTGCAATCCCCCTGTGTCTTCACTACTCTGAATAACTTCATACCGTCCGCAAATTTAATCACCTCACTCATCGTACCAATGTCCAGATCATTTATAAAGATGTTGAAGAGCACGGGTCCAAGCACCAAGCCCTGTGGCACCCCAAATAGTAGACATTCAGGGCCGGATTCTGTATAGGCTGCCCGGTCTCAGAAGCAGCCTAAGTGGCTTTTGAGGATTGCACATGGGTGTCCTATATAGAATTGTGTCTGTCCTCACGGACACACGTCTAAGCCCGCCTAACACCACGATTCTCTTACCAGTGTCTATATCACAGGCGCTGGTTAGAGAATCGGGTTGCCACTGAGTTGATCGCAGCAAGAGAATCTCCCTGCCATGATCAGTTTAGCAGTAGGGAATCTGTTCTCCCCCCCCTCCCCGTGAAGATTACCAGCAGGAGGGATGCCCAGTCCCTCCTGCTGGAACCCCTAAAGCCACATCCCCACCTCCAAATGTCTTGCTAAGTTCCAGTATAAGATGACTTCCCCTCCCCCCAAGATAGGTAAGGTCTGTACTCAGACAATTTTGAATGTGGCATAAACTACACATAAGTGCTCCTGATTCGTCTTACCACATATTGGATGGAGACCATAGAAGTCTGACTGGCATCGGCTACACAGCCCCTCTCGATCTATCTTGACATAGACCGTAGAAGTCCATCCAGCATCAAGTTCGCTTCCCCGCTGTTGGGTCTTCCATTTAAGCACCACTCTTGCATATCATAAATGAAATTAAAGTTTTTGATTTGTCAGATTTTGTGTCAATACTATCCTCTTTCTATTTGGGGATCGTTTGTGTCTATCCCATGCATTTTTAAATTCCGTAACAGTTTTTGCCTCCACCACTTCCATAGGGAGGGCATTTCAGACATCCACCACCCTCTTCTTAAATAACTATTTCCTGATGTTACTCCTAAGTCTACCACCCTGCAGCCTCGTATTATGTCCTATGGATGGGCAGACTGGATGAGCCATTTGGTCTTTATCTGCCATCATATTTCTATGTTTCCGCTTCTCTGTCTTTGACTATTCTCCTGACTCACTCCGTATGATTTAAACAAGCAGGATCCTCTCCTGTGCACTTAAATGGTTTTGAATATCGGGCCCTATATCTTCCAAAACAAGAATAGGAGGGGATGATCTGATAGGCTGTCCATGATTCAGCTCTTCATACAGATAGAAACACAGAAACATGATGGCACTGAAACATAAAGGCCAAATGGCCCATCCGCTATTTCCTCCTCTCCTTAAGAGATCCTATGTGCCGGTCTCACACATTCTAGAATTCAGACACAGTCTTTGTGTCCACCACCTCTACCGGGAGACTATTCCACACATCTACCACCCTTTCTGAAAAAAGTATTTCCTTAGATTACTCCTGAATATACCACCTCTTAACTACATTGTATGCTCTCTCATTCTGGAGTTTCCTTTCATATGAAAGAGACTCGCCTCATGTGCATTTATGCCATGTAGGTATTAAATGTCTCTATCATATCTTCCCTCTCCCACCTGTCCTTCATACATATTGAGATCTTTAAGTCTGTCCGCATACGCCTTATGCCAAAGACCACCAACCATTTTCGCTGCCTTCTTCCGGACTAACTCCATCATGTTTATATCTTTTTGAAGGTGCAGACTCCAGAATTGTACACAATATTCTAAATGAGGTCTCATCAGAGTCTTACACAGAGGCATCAATACCTCTTTTTTCCTACTGGCCATACCTCTCCCTATGCACCTAGCATCCTTCTAACTTTCACCATCACCTTTTCTACCTGTTTGGCCACCTTAAAATCATCACATGATATCACACCCATGCACAAAAGTTCTTCACCCCTAAACTGTACTGTTCCCTTGGGTTTTTGCAGGGATTTCTTAGCATTAAATCTTAGCTACCAAATTTCAGAACGAATAGTGAAAGATGTGTATCAACAATCAAAAACCAAGTACCACCATAAGTTGATACTATAGGATTAAAGCCTAAATGGAGGAAAAGATCTCAGATTCACCACTTAGGGAACATATATGGTTCTCCCTAAGATGTTGTGGTGTTGAGTTTCTTTCATCGATCAAAAAACCTCCATCCTATCCTAATTGCTAATCATTAATAAAACATTTTAACTTTTCTCATTTTTTAAATTAACGATAGCGTTATAACAATGTTTGAATGAATCTAATCACAGGAGCCACTGTTAATGCAAAATATGATATTCAAAAATGGCTTCCTGAAAATATCATAGGCAAAATGCAGAGAAAAAATAATAACTTATCTGCAATAGAAGAGGCACTGAATAAAGTTGTATTGCACAAAGAGAACGTGCTGAGTGCCAAATTACTCGCAGGGAGATAAAGTGCTGAATGTTATACTGCTCAACGGGTCCCGTTTCGCCCTTTTAAACAGGCTTCATCAGGAAACGAGCTAATCAAAATATGAATAAAGAAAGAAAAAAGTTTTGGTATCATCTGCAAAGAGGCAAATCTTACTTGTTGACAGCCCTTCAGCAATATCGCTTACAAAAATGTTAAAAAGAAGATGCAGAGGGAGACAACCTTGTTACCACTGTGAAATCACTTTGCATTTTCTTTTTAGGCTCTCAATTCCTGGCAGATTTTAAATGGCCAGGGGGCAGAGCCAGGGGATCTCAATTCTAGGCTTGGATTCTGCAGGACTGTATTTAGTCAGAGACCTGATCTGTGTGGAGAGCGTGTCTAAGGCAAATTGCTATAGAACATAAGAATTGCTGCTGCTGGGCCAGACCAGTGGTCCATCGTGCCCAGCAGTCCGCTCATGCGGCGGCCCCTAGGTCAAAGACCAGTGCTCTAAATGAGCCCAGCCTCACCTGTGTACTTTCCAGTTGAGCAGGAACTTGTCCAACTTTGTCTTGAATCCCTGGAGGGTGTTTTCACCTATGACAGACTCCGGGAGAGCGTTCCAGTTTTCTACCACTTTTTGAGTGAAGAAGAACTAAACTAAACTAAACTAAACCATTAGGTTTGTATACCGCACCATCTCCGCATGCGCAGAGCTCGGTACGGTTTACAGAGGTTAAGAGGAAAGGAATTACAAAGAAGGGATATAGGAGAGGGACTGAGAGGATAGAGAGGGGCAGGGTACTAGAGAACGGGGGGAGATTAGATTTTTGAGAAGAGCCAAGTTTTCAAGCGTTTACGGAAGGATTGGAAGGAGCTAGAGTTTCTGAGCGGGGATGAGAGGTTGTTCCAGAGTTCAGTGGTTCTAAAGGGGAGGGATGTTCCAAGTTTTCCTGCGCGGGATATACCTTTTATAGATGGGAAAGATAGTTTCAGTTTTTGGGAGGGTCTAGAAGAACTTCCTTATGTTCATACAGAATTGATTCCCTTTCAATTGTGAAACAGGTCAATGTAGTCTGCCCAGTCTACCTATTTGTGCTTGCCCACTCTGCTATCACAAGTCTTATTTCACCTGCAATCTTCAGCCTTCCTCTATCATTATTTCTTCTTGAGGCCAGTATTCTGCCAGCATGGAGCAAAGTTCAACGGACAGGTATGTCCACTTACCTTTGGATATTCAGCACATTTGTGTGGATAGAAGTATGGCTGAATACCCTCAAATTGCAGCAAACAAAATGTTTACACTCAGATTTATACAAAAATAAAAAATAAAAAAGAACTTCAACCTTACAAGTATCCACCAAAAAAATATCAGGATAGGGTGAAAAAGATGACTCTTCTCCTGAATGGATATCTTCAAAACTGTTTTATTATCACAACTGTGCATAAAGGCCCTGATTCTATAAAAGACGTCTAAAGTTAGGTGCCTAGCTCAGTGTCTCTCAAACTGTGTGCCATGGCACAGTGGTGTGCCTTGAAGAGATTCCAGGTGTGCCACGAGAGATTCCAGAATTTTTTTACTTCATTTTGAAAAAAATCCCTTCAATAAGTATACACTAGAATAGATGGCACACACATCGCATACACAAGAGTCTGTCAATGTTATGAGCGTCTGTGTACATAAGGATTCAACTGCCCAAACAAGCATCATTCTTTAACGTGATTAGTCCTTGAAAACTAATGGCAAGTAATTTTAGTTTTATTTTTAATGCAGTAGTTATCCTAACTTGAACAACAAAGCAATCACGGCTTTGTTACCGTTTGCATATTCTTATCTATGTGAACTTAGGTTTTCAGCACTGACAGAAATTAAATAAAAAGCGAGAGAATGACTGCAGATGGTGGATGATGAAATGTGTGTTTCCTTGTCAATTATCTAGCTGCGTTTTGAGTTAATTTGCACTCAAAAACAAGCACATCCTTCACATTGGTTAGTGATTCTATTCTATCTACTTTAGTTTCACTGTTGTTACAATTACCCATACATAGCTTAAAGGACGTTAAATAAATAACTCTCCAGTTTAAGTTTTGTTGGTTTTGCAATTTTATTAATTCAATTATAATGTGCCATGAAAAACATTTGCTCCATTTAGTGTGCCGGAGCAAAAAAGGTTTGAAAGACACTGGCCTAGCTGATCTATGCACCTAACTTACACTGGGTTTTACTAAACAGCGGTAGAGGTTTCTACCATGAACTGGTGAGTTAAATGCTCCGACACTCATAGAATTCCTTTGAGCATCAGAGCATTTACCTCACTGGCCCACAGTAGAAACCTCCACCGCCATTTAATAAAAGGGTCCCTTAATTATTTAAACTGCTTAATCAGTGCCAATAACAAGCAATTAGCTCTTTGAAACTAGGTGGTAGATGCCTGATCCAAGACGCCTATCAGAAATTGGGCATAGTTAGGGTCAGATCTTGGGTATGGACTTAGGCGATGGTAAAGAGCACTAAAGTGGAATTAGGCGCCAGTATTTAGGCCAAGAAAACCCTGCCATAAATAGGGAGTGCCTACTGGTGCCTAAGTCTGGTTTAGGTGCTGCTAGGTGCGATTCTATAAATGGTGCCTTACTTAAGATTAAAATATATGCGAAGGTCACCCGACAGCCAATTTCAAACTTATATACCACTTAACCCAAAGTGATCAGAACCATACAGTAGAGTAAACCGCAACTGGGGACAATCACGGAACTCAAAGGCAATTGGTTAAGAGTTATCATTTATATTTCATTAATTTTTCTGTGTTCTTCAGTCACAATACCACTATTTGTACTGTTAAAATGTTAAACAATTACTTTTGTTTGTACTTGCGGGTTCTGACGCGTTTCGCCGGGACGGCTTCATCAGAAAACCCACTCCTCCTTTTAATTGCTGAAACAACCAAGTGGTCAACTCTTTATCTGTAAGAACCTAGGTGAGAAGCTGAAGCAGATGGAAGCACAGGTGGTCAGGGAAGATAGTATCCAGAGGGCAAACGAGTGGCTACACGGATGGTGCATAGAGATGAACTTCGGATTCCTGGAACATGGAGAGGCACTACAAGGACTGCAGGGACCAGACGGGCTCCAACTGACCAGAAGGGGTAAGAACGTCTTTGGACACCGACTAGCCCGCCTGCTTCGTAGGGCTTTAAACTAGGTAAGTTGGGGGAGGGTACCCACTCTCATACTGGTGTGGTAAGTATCCATCCTGCCCGGGTAAGTTGCCACTCCATTTCTGAGTCTGAGGTAAGTACACACATTGCAAACAGTACTGTAGAAGCCACACTAACTCAAGCGGGAAAATCTCCACGGAGACCTAGCAAACATAAAGTATGGAGGGCTATGTACGTTAATGCCCACAGTTTGGGCAATAAAATTCTGGAATTAGAGATGGAATTGAGGAACGCCGACCTGGATGTGGTTGCGATATCCGAGACCTGGTTCACGGATTCCCATGGGTGGGATATGGCTATACCGGGATACAACTTACTTCATCGAGACAGAGAGGGCAAAACAGGAGGAGGGGTAACACTACACACTAAGAGGACATCAAAGTTACCAGAATCACAGATGTCAAGTACACCTTGGAATCCCTTTGGGTAAACCTGGCCAGGGGAAATGACAAGTGCCTGTATCTTGGTGTTGTATACAGACCTCCAAGACAACAGGAAGACATAGACATAGAATTAATCGAAGACATAGAGACCATCACTCTGCGTGGAGACACAGTACTGTTGGGGGACTTCAATATGCCTGACGCAGATTGGAACAAACTTTCCACTACGACCAGCGGCAGCAGAAGGCTACTAACCTCTATAAGGGGAGCACAACTCAAACAGATGGTATTGGAGCCCACTGGGAATCAGGCAATACTGGACCTGGTACTCACCAACGGAGATAGTGTCACAGAGGTATCGGTAGGCAATACGTTGGCCTTCAGCAACCACAACATGGTATGGTTTCACTTCAAGAAAGGTTTCACTAGATCAAACACATCCACAAAAGGTCCTCAACTTTAAGGGCACTAACTTCAAAAATATGGGAGATTTCGTCTATGGGGCGCTGCAAAACCAGGCCGCAACAGATAATGTAGAGGTAATGTGGTCAGCTCTGAAATCTACCCTACACGAAGCAACCAGCCTCTATATAAAAACAGTAAGTAAACAGCGGAGGAACAATAAACCTCAGTGGTTCTCTGCGGAGATCTCGGACCTCGTAAAAAAGAAGAAAAGAGCATTTATCTCCTACAAACAATCAGAAAAACTAGAAGCTAAAGAAGACTATCTGGCCAAGTCTAGAGCTGTCAAAACAGCAGTCAGAGAGGCCAAACTCCAGATGGAAGAGAATCTAGCAAAGAACATTAAAAAGGGGGATAAATCTGTCTTCAGGTATATTAGTGACAGAAAAAGAAACACAGATGGGATAGTGCGCCTTAGGAAACTAGACGGGAACTATGTAGAATCGGACTCCGATAAAGCCAAACTACTAAATGAATACTTCTGCTCAGTCTTTACCTGCGAGGTGCCGGGATCCGGTTCTCAGTTGCAGACAAGGGAAAGTTCAGAAGACCCGTTTCAAAATTTTGAATTTACGTCCAGCAGCGTCTATTATGAACTATCAAGGCTTAAAGTGAACAAAGCCATGGGACCAGACAAACTACAGCCCAGGGTGCTTAGGGAGTTGAGAGATGTCCTGGTGGAACCGTTATCCGCGCTCTTCAATCTTTCCCTAAGTACAGGAAGAGTCCCTTTGGAATGGAAAACAGCTAACATCATTCCACTCCACAAGAAGGGTTGCAGGACGGAGGCTGCAAATTACAGACCGGTAAGTCTCACATCGATATTGAGTAAACTTATGGAAACGCTAATCAAACACAAATTAGATGCGATCCTGAGAATGAGAATCTACGAGATCCCCATCAACATGGATTCACAAAGGGAAGGTCCTGCCAATCCAATCTAATCAGTTTCTTTGACTGGGTAACGAAAAAGTTGGATATGGGAGAGTCCCTGGACGTCGTGTACTTGGACTTCGGTAAGGCTTTTGATAGTGTCCCACACCACAGGTTATTGAGCAAGATGAGTTTGTTGGGATTGGGAGAAACATTGACTGCATGGGTTAAAGACTGGCTCAGAGGTAGACTTCAGAGGGTGGTGGTAAATGGTACTCTCTCCAAAACGTCAGAAGTGATCAGTGGAGTGCCGCAGGGCTCGGCCTTGGGTCCGATCCTATTTAATATCTTCATAAGGGACCAGGCTCAGGGGCTTCGAGGTAAAATTACATTCTTCGCCGATGACGCTAAACTATGCAACATAGTAGGCAAAAGCACAGTGCCCGACAGTATGGCGCAGGACCTACTCTTAATGGAACTTTGGTCCACAACTTGACAACTAAGTTTTAATGCCAAAAAGTGTAAGATCATGCACCTTGGCAGCAGAATCCATGTAGAACTTATATCCTAAATGGTGAGACCTTAGCAAGAACTGCAGCAGAACGGGACTTAGGAGTGATCATTAGTGAAGATATGAAGACTGCCAATCAAGTGGAGAAAGCTTCATCCAAGGCTAGACAAATGATGGGTTGTATCCGAAGAAGTTTCGTCAGCCGGAAGCCTGAAGTTATAATGCCGTTGTACAGATCCATGGTGAGACCTCATCTGGAATACTGTGTACAATTCTGGAGGCCACATTATCAAAAAGATGTGCTGAGAGTTGAGTTAGTTCAGCAAATGGCCACCAGGATGGTCTCAGGACTCAAGGATCTCCCGTATGAGGAACGGCTAGGTGAGTTACAGCTATACTCACTCGAGCAATGCAGAGAGAGGGGAGACATGATTGAGACGTTCAAATATGTCACGGGCCATATTGAGGTAGAAGAAGATATCTTTTTCCTTAAAGGACCTATGGCAACAAGAGAGCAACCGTTGAAAATCAGGGGTGAGAGATTTCATAGCGACACTAGTAAGTATTTCTTCACCGAAAGGGTGGTTGATCATTGGAATGATCTTCCACTGCAGGTAATTGAGACCAGCAGCATGCTAGATTTTAAGAAAAAATGTGATAAGCATGTGGGATCACTTCAAGGAAGAACTTAGGGGGGAGGGTCATTAGAGTGGGCAGACTTGATGGGCCCTTTTCTCCCGTCATATTCTATGTTTCTATTTAACCTCTTTATCTGTAAGAACCTCTTATAAAGCTCCTTTTCAATAAGTCTCTAGAGTAGGGAATGGTACCAGAGGACTAGAGTGATCCCTCTCCACAAAAATGGAAGTAAGGAAGAAGTAGAGAATTACAGGCTGGTAAGTCTGACTTCTGTGGTAAGCAAATTAATGGAAACGCTTTTAAAATAGAGAATGGTCAAGTTTCTGGAATCCTGTGGATTACAGGACTGGAGACAACATGTATTTACTAGAGGTAGGTCTTTTCAGACAAATCTGATCAATTTCTTTGACTGGGTGACCAGAGAATTGGATAGAGGATGTACACTAGATGTGGTATATTTAGATTTTAACAAAACCTTTGACAATGTTCCACACAGATGTCTAATAAATAAACTAAGTGCTCTCGTGATGAGTCCCAAAGTGACGGGCTGGGTCAGGAACTGGTTGTGTGGAGGGTAATGATCAATTCTCATCACTCTGAGGAAAGGGATGTTATCAGTGGTGTGCCTTGAGATTATGTTCTTGGGCCTGTTCTTTTTTAAAAAATTTATAAACGATATTGCTGAAGGGCTGTCGGGTAAGATTTGCCTCTTTGTGGATGATATAAAAATCTGCAATAGAGTAGACACCCCGGATGGTGTGAATAACATGAAGAAAGACCTGGCGAAGCTTGAGGAATGGTCTGAAATTTGTCAGCTAGGGGGTGAAGAACTTATGTGCACGACAGAAGAGCGGGACTTGGGTGTGATTGTATGTGATGATCTTAAGGTGGCCAAACAGGTTGATAAGGTGTTGGCGAAAGCTAGAAGGATGCTAGGCTGCATAGGAAGAGGTATGGCCAGTAGGAAAAAGGAGGTATTAATGCCCCTGTATTAGACTTTGATGAGACCTCATTTAGAATATTGTGTACAATTCTGGATGCCGCACCTTCAAAAAGATATAAAAAGGATGGAGTTGGTCCAGAGGAAGGCTACTAAAATGGTGCATGGTCTTCGCCTAAGGCGTATGGGGACAGACTTAAAGATCTCAATCCGTATACTTTGGAGGAAATGCGAGAGGGGGGAGATATGATAGATGTTTAAATACCTACATAATGTAAATGCACATGAGTCGAGTCTTTCATTTGAAAGGAAACTGCAATGAGAGGGCATAGGATGAAGTAAACAAACTGTATATTGTAATTTGCTGCAATTTTAAGATTCTGTATACTGTAATTTCACTGACTATATGCATATTGTAATTCGCTGATTGTCCAGCTCTCTTCAGTTGTGAACCGCCTAGAAGTCGCACAATTATGGCGGTATAGAAGAATAAAGTTATTATATTATTATTATTATTATTAAGAACATAAGAACCTAAGAAGTTGCCTCCGTTGAGGCAGACCAGAGGTCCATAGGTGATAGGCTCAGGAGTAATCTAAGGAAATACTTTTTTTACATGTTTCTATGTTTCCACAAACACCTAAGCCATAATTTTAGCATTGTCCATCTTTAGATGGCACTGACGTTTAGGTTTAGAAAAGGGCATGTGTTTTGAAGTGATTATGCTTTCCAAGTCAAGGGTTACACACTAAAGTCTACACTTTAAAATTATGCAGAGTTAGCATCTAATGAGAAGCCTCCATTTTGCATAGCAGATGTTATACAAATGCACAGATTTTATTCTGTAT
This sequence comes from Geotrypetes seraphini, assembly GCF_902459505.1. Taxonomy (NCBI): domain Eukaryota; kingdom Metazoa; phylum Chordata; class Amphibia; order Gymnophiona; family Dermophiidae; genus Geotrypetes; species Geotrypetes seraphini. The sequence goes on from NC_047091.1 coordinate 107,655,536, forward strand.
AGGGCCACTGGTCTGTCAGGTTCAGTTTCTCACCTTTCAACAGTAGCTGTACCTATTGTCATTCAAGTTCTCACCACAATAGAAGGGAAAACTCACAGGACCAGAATTCAAGGCAATTTCATTAGCTGGGCAATAGATTTTAGACCCAAGAGAACCTGAAGACAGCATCTCTTGAGTATAGCCATCTTGTGATAGCAGGAGAGCAGGCAATGCCAGCTACCCATTATGACAGTCCTGAAAGTCCCTTATTTCCCATTGTAGACCGGGGTATGTTTATTTATTTATTAGGATTTCTTAATCGTCTTTTTGATGAGATTCACCCAAGGCAATAGAATTTGGAAATTACCATGCTTTGGCACACAGTGTGAAATGGATGCTCCAGCACTAGTAAGCAGTAGGTGAACTCAAAGTCATACCCTGTCACAACCTGCCTAAAACTTATTGGTTTTCCCTAAGGGAACTCTCATCTGACTGTAAAATAAATGACCTTGAATTCTAAGCCTGCTTTCTCCTCCACCGCCAGTGCAGAAAATAAGACCAGATTTATCCTGTATTACTTATTGATGTGGATGTAGTAATTGGGGGGGGAGGGGTGTGCAGCAGACACGAGAAGAGAAAGGAGTAGGTGACTGAGAGACCCTTTTTCACATAAGAGGACAGAATGCCATAGATGTTATTTTTATCACTATTCTGAGCTGGAAATCATTTAATCTGTTGTTGTCGGCAGCTGTACTAGGAAACAGCCTCTCAAAGGCCAACCCCGCGGTTCCGACTGAAGAAGCTGATTCCATTGCAATTGTTGTGCCAAGTCTCAAATCCACTACCCAGCAACCAGTCAGGCTTTCAGAACCACCACAGCAATGCCAGCTGACTCTTGTTCAAGCTGCCACTGTATCAGAATAGGGCACTGCGATATTTTACACATAATTTATAAGCTGTGTAGCACTGGCTCAGCCTGTGAGCGCATCACGCTCTCCGCTTAATTGGTTTGGAATGGATGTTGCAAAAATTCAATATCCACCACGTCACGCTGGCCTGATTTGCACCATCTAACACAGCCTTGTTCTGGCCAGGCTGCCATGGAGAGTCTGTCAGCTGCAGCATCCCCTTTGGCTATCCTGTGTTCTCCATTGTCAGAAATTCATTGGCAGGAGACTGCAGTACATCCCCCCTCCCCTCCATTTCAGAAGATAATTCACCACTACTCTTGTTTTCATTTGTCTTTTTTTTTTTTTCTTGTGGGTTGTTGGTTTTTGGTTTTTTTTTGCATTTTTGTCTTATTGAATAGAAAAGAAAGTACATCTAGGCACTTTAATAGGAGATTATTTGCATCTCTTGCCTTATCTTCCTTGTCCATGTTCCTTCTGCTCCATATGGTTTCTATACTGTCCCTGCTCCCTCTGTATAGGGCAGACATGGGCAACACCAGTCCTCGAGGGCTGGAATCCAATCGGGTTTTCAGGATTTCCCCAATGAATATGCATTGAAAGCAGTGCATGCAAATAGATCTCATGCATATTCATTGAGGAAATCCTGAAAACCCGATTGGATTCCGGCCCTCGAGGACCAGAGTTGCCCATGTCTGGTATAGGACCACTGGTCTGTCGGGTTCAATTTCTCACCTTTCAATAGTAGTTGTACCTATTGCCATTCAAGTTCTCACCACAATAGAAGGGAAAACTCACAGGACTAGTAGCTATACCTGTACCTCCACTCTCTGCACTTGCTGTTATCACTTTGGCACTGTCCTCGCTTCTTCCACTCAGTTTGCTCTCTCTACTCCTACTCCCTCTACTCCTGCACTGCCCCTTTCTGTCCCTGCACCCTCTACTCTTGCACTTTTACTCTCTGCCCTTATTTCATTTCTATACTTATTGCCCGTCTGTCTCTCACTTGCTGTGTTTCTTTCTTTCTGCACCATACACAGCCTGTGTGCCATGTTCTCTGGATCATATGAGGCACTTTTTTTGTTACTGCTAACATAAGCACTCTCTCACTTTATTTGAGGGTCTGGATGTGACCAGAGGTACTAAAGATATAGGCAAGGAGAAATTATTGGAAGGATATGTAACAGAACAACTCAAATGCTATCTACAACGCTTCAATATCCTCCACCCTTCACAACTGGTATTTAGAAAAAATCACAGTATTGAGACGATGGTTGCAGGACTAGTAACATATGGCAAAGAACTACTAAGCAAGGGTCACAGCGTAATCATAATCTAATTTGATCTAAGCAGTGCATTTGACCTAGTAGATTTTAATCAAATGTCCACGATCTTCAGTGAATTTGAATTTAGCAGCCTAGGCCTCTCCTGGTTCCAAGGTTACCTAACCACTCTGCATTATGCTGTACATAAGGATGGTGAACTTTCTGACAGCTGACAACCTTCCAGCAGGGTTTCCCAAGGATCCCCAGTTTCACCATCAATGTTCAACATTCTAATGCAATCCTTGGGAGCCAACCTAGATCTCACATGAATAAAGCATTTCATCCATACAGATGACATAACGATCATGCTACCTGTAACGGCTGCATTAACCAACAACACTCTCACCGCTGTCAAAAAATGTGTCCACATCATAGAAAACTGGACCTCAATCCACCACCTCACACTAAATAATAACAAAAACAAATTCTTTTAGCTAGGTCCCTCAACTGACTCACGCTAAACTCCAAGGATTACAGTAGATGACACAGACTTTCCATTAGGATCCCAATCCCAAATCTTAGGAGTAGAAATTGATAACCATCTATCCATGAAGAGCCATGTTCAAACAACAATCTTTCCTTGTGATGAGAAAGCTAAGATCCATCAGAAAATGCTTTGAAACAGAGGCTTTCTGAATTTTAGTGCAATCCCTAATCCTATCTCAACTAGACTACTGTAATGTAACACTAGTTTTTTTGCTATCACATCTACAATTAGTTCAAAATGCAGCAGTAAGTCTCATATATGGACTATGGAAATTGAAACACCTACAGCCCTACTATATATAAACCGCAAGGATCAAGTTTAAATTAGGCAATACTGCTTTTAAGATCCCCCTCGACTACCTACTCCAGGGTGCCTCCAACAGATATTCCACCAGAAATCTTTTCCATTTAAAATTCCAGCATGCAATAATATAAAGTCTACTAAGCAAATTACATTATCCATCCAATACCAGTTAGCAAAATGCTAGAATCAACTACAACTTATACTACAATCTTGTGACCACTATCTCAGATTCATAAAACTTTTAAAAACATTTCTATACCAAGACAGGGAGCCATCCCTGAAGTAACTGAAATGGTAATTGTAAAAGCCCATTTCTAAATTGTCTAATGCAACTTCTAGGACATAGATGAGCCAACAATGACCTACTCGTACTTGTAACTATGTATATGTAACCTTGACCTAACTGGGTCCAGGGCCCAAAGCTTTTCAGCGGACTACGTCCTAGAGGGTTTTATGTGGTTTGCCAAGTTTTAATATTATTTTAATATTAATGAAGTCCATCTCAGGAACATCATTTCTCCACATTATTTTGTGTTTCTAACTGTATTAATAACTATACTGATCTACCTGTACTAGCAACCCTATTGAATGTGTCAAACTGTCCATTGTAAGAACATAAGAGTTGTCATACTGAGACAGACCAAAGGTCCATCAAGCCCAGTATCCTGTTTCCAACAGTAGCCAACCCCGGTCCCAAGCAGCTAGATAGATCCCAAGTAGCAAAACAGATTCTATGCTGCTTATCCTAGGAATAAGCAGTGGATTTCCCCAATCCATCTCAATAATGGCTCATGGACTTCTCTTTTAGGAAATTATCCAAACCTTTTTTAAACCCCGCTAAGCTAACTGATTTTACCACATTCTCTGGCAACAAATTCCAGAGTTTAATTACACATTGTGTGAAGAAATATTTTCTCCGGTTCATTTTAAATCTAGCTTCATCTCATGCCTCCCAGTCCTAATATTTTTAGAAAGACTGAACAAGCGACTCACATCTATCCTTAGCTGCCCTAGCTGCTTTAGCCTTTCCTCATAGGGAAGTCGTCCCAACCCTTTTATCATTTTTGTTGCCCTTCTCTGTACTTTCTCTAATTCCACTATACTTTTTTTGAGACATGGCAAGCAATATTCGAAGTACAGCCATACCATAGAACGATATAAGGGCATTATAACATTTTCATCTTTGTTGTCCATTCCTTTCCTGGTAATTCTTAACATTCTATTTGCTTTCATAGCTGCCGTCGCACACTGAGCTGAAGGTTTCAATGTATCCTCAAAAATGACACCTAGATCCTTTTCCTTTTGCAATTTTTCACAATCTTCCTGCGATTTAATAACTTTAAACAACTTTGTGTCATCAGCAAATTTAATTATCTCACTAGTTATTCCCATCTCTAGATCATTGATAAATATGCTAAAAAGTAGTGGTCCCAGCATAGACCCCTGGTGAACCCCACTATTTATCCACAAAAATACCTCCCTTATATTCAGTTTCCAAATTCTTAATTAGAAACAGTGATGAAGTTTTCTCATATCAGACTTATCCCCACTAATCACACATTTAAAGTTCTATATAGAGGAGAAGCCTCAGATCCCCGTGCGTTGCCAGTGATTAACTATACAACAGCACTAAATAGGGAACTAACCTACTCCCCCACTCCTGCCTATTCCCCCACTCCTGCACTCTCCCACTCCTGCCTAATTTTAAGATGATATATATCAAAAAAACTCTCAAAAAACTGATAATGAACTTAGCTTCAATTAGGCAGGGAGTTCTTATGAGTTCTTATATCTCTCAGCTTCTGTTTTCTTTGCTTGATGCTCCGTTCCTGCCGACGTAAATCTAGCTGGTGTTTCACTGTATAGCTGCGTCAGGGCAGTGGACTCCTGTGAAGATAATGCAAAAAACAGCGCTATTAGAGTAAGACCAATGCCAGAATACTCCTCTCCATACTTCTACTCAAAATGGCAAAGATGGCTGTCGCTTTGAACTGCCCAGTTTTATACTACTAACATGTGACATCACATGGGAGGAGCCTAATTGCATCATCCAATAGTCTGAATGGGCTTGCACCAACTATTCTTTGAATAGGAAACTGATGATCACTGTGTTAACATGTCATTAGCCATAAAGTTGTTCATTTTAAAGTAAAAAAAATATGTGCCTCTCTACTTTAGTATTTAGTCCTTTGGGCTCTTCAGTGTCCAAATGGAAAATCCATTCCTGTTCTTTCTGCATGAGGCACAGACTTCGCACGCATGGGAGATTTCGTCCATCAGACGCTGCAGGACCAAGTGGAGACCGATGATATAGAAGCTAAGTGGTTAACACTGAAATCAACCATATATGAAGCAACTAGCCGCTTCATAAAATCAGTAAATAAACGACAAAGAAACAATAAACCCCAATGGTTCACCGCAGAGATCTCGCACCTTGTTAAGGAGAAGAAAAAAGCATTTCTTTCCTACAAGCGTACGGAAACAAGAGAAGCCATCATGGAATATAGGACCAGATCTACAGCGGTCAAAACAGCAATTAGGGAGGCCAAACTTCGTGTGGAAGAAACTCTAGCAAAGAACATTAAGAAGGGGGACAAATCCTTCTTTAGGTATATTAGTGATAGGAAAAAGAACACAGACGGGATAGTACGCCTTAGCAAACCGGATGGGAATTACATGGAAGCAGATTCAGATAAAGCTGAACTACTGAACGAATACTTCTGCTCTGTCTTCACTTGCGAGGCACCAGGACACGGTCCTCAGTTAGAGGCTAAGTCAAGTGCGGACGACCCGTTTCAGAATTTTGAGTTCACACCAGGTGAAGTTTACAGCGAACTGTCAAGACTAAAGGTAAATAAAGCCATGAGACCAGACAATCTGCACCCAAGAGTGCTCAAAGAGTTGTGCATTGTCCTGGCGATACCGCTAGCCGCACTCTTCAATCTCTCCCTAAGCATGGGGAGAGTACCCTTGGACTGGAAAACAGCCAACGTCATTCCTCTGCACAAAAAGGGTTGCAGGGCAGAGGCTGCGAATTACAGACCGGTGAGTCTCACATCAATAGTGTGTAAACTCATGGAAACTTTAATTAAACGCAAATTAGACACGATCCTGTCTGAGGGAAATCTACGGGATCCCAATCAACATAGATTCACCGGGGGTAGGTCCTGCCAATCTAATCTCATCAGCTTCTTTGACTGGGTGACAAGGAAGCTAGACTTGGGAGAGTCTATGGACATCGTGTACCTGGATTTCAGTAAAGCATTTGATAGCGTCCCACACCGCAGGCTGTTGAGCAAAATGAAATCGATGGGGTTAGGAGAAACACTAACTACTTGGGTCAATGATTGGCTAAGTGGAAGACTTCAAAGGGTAATGATTAACGGTACCCTCTCTAAAACATTGGAGGTGACCAGCGGAGTACCGCAGGGTTCAGTCCTGGGCCCACTCCTTTTCAACATATTCATAGGGGATCTGACTCAGGGGCTTCAGGGTAAAATAACATTATTCGCCGACGACGCTAAACTATGCAATATAGTAAGGGAATGTAATTTACAGGATAGTATGGCACAGGACCTGCTTACATTGGAAAGATGGTCCTCGACCTGGCAGCTGGGCTTTAACGCAGGGAAATGTAAGGTTATGCACCTCGGTAGCGGTAATCCATGCAGAAATTACACCTTGAATGGAGAAACTTTGACTTGTACTTCGGCGGAACGAGATCTAGGAGTAATCATCAGTGCAGACATGAAAACTGCCAATCAAATGGAGAAGGCTTCATCTAAAGCAAGGCAGATGATGGGATGTATCAGTAGAAGCTTTGTCAGCAAGAAGCCTGAAGTCATAATGCCATTGTACAGAACCATGGTGAGACCTCATCTGGAATACTGTGTACAATTCTGGAGGCCACATTACCGTAAAGATGTGCTTAGAATCGAATCGGTTCAACGGATGGCCACCAGGAGGATCTCGGGGCTAAAGGGTCTCTCGTACGAGGAGAGACTAAACAAACTACAGCTCTACACTCTAGAAGAACGTAGGGAGAGGGGAGACATGATTGAGACATTTAAATACATCACGGGACGTATCGAGGTGGAAGATGATATCTTCTTTCTCAGGGGACCCTCTGCCACTAGAGGGCATCCGCTCAAACTCAGAGGCGGGAAATTTCATAGCGACATCAGGAAGTATTTCTTCACAGAAAGAGTGGTTGACCGTTGGAATGAGCTTCCAGCGCAGGTGATCGAGGCCAGCAGCGTGCTGGACTTTAAGAATAAATGGGATACCTATTTGGGATCCCTACGAGGGTCGAACTGGAATATCGGTCGCTAGGTATAGACTTAAGAGGATGGGTCAGTAGGGTGGGCAGACTTGATGGGCTATAGCCCTTTTCTGCCGTTATCTTCTATGTTTCTATGAGGATCTGTCGCCTATCCCCTCCTCTGGTTGTAAGTGGCACGTGATCCAGGACCATACACTGAAATTCTGTGCAGACATGATTCGCTGACAAATAATGTTGGACCAAAGGTTCCTCAAGTCTTCTACATGCCAAATTACTCCGATGTTCCCCAATCCTGTCCGAAAAGATCAAGTGGTCTATCTATGTATAATTTCAAACAAATAGACTGTGATTTTTAAAAATTTATTTTGAATATTGCGTCTTCACTTATCTGGGAGTTTTTTGACCAAGGATGTGTCTGCTGGTCTCAAGTTATATTTGAAACCAGCTTGTCTATGTGGGTAGCTGTTTAAAAGCCCCTATTGGACACTGAGATCTTTTCTCCCATTTGGAGAAGATAAGTTACGTAATCCTGAGCATTTTGAGGGTGTGTTTTTTTGGATATTGATTTATTTGACATCTTTCTTGTTTATATATATTTTTGTAATTTCAAACATGGACAGACTATAACATAAACCACATACGACGTGTTGCATGAAGTTCTATGTTTCAAACGCCAACTTACCCCTGTTTGAGGATGGAGAAAGTGACCTAATACTTCTACTGTTGTCTCACAGGTCTTACATTTACCACATTTTATATGTCCCCTGTGAACCTCTGTTAAATTGATTCTAATAGCAGTGTCAGATGGACATAATATTTCTTTAAGGTTCCGTTGGCGACTGTATGCTACCCTTAAAGTTGTCTCTGCAAAGAGAGGTTGTAACTGAACAATTGACCACTGCTTTTTAATTATTTTTGTCACCTCTCCTATTCCCCCTCCAAAAGTTAGTATCCAAGAACTTTAAATGTGTGATTAGTGGAAATAAGTCTGATATAAGAAAACTTCATCATTGTTTCTAATTAAGAATTTGGAAATTGAATATAAGGGAGGTATTTTTGTGGATTTATGATTGATCTCTCTTTATCCTATATACATTGTTTTTGAACCCCACTATTTACCCTTCTCCATTGAGAATATTGACTATTTAAACCCACTCTTTGTTTTCTGTCTTTCAACCAGTTCTCAATCCATAAAAGGACATTACCTCCTATCCTATGACTTTCTAATTTCCTCAGAAGTTTTTCATAAGTTACTTTGTCAAATGCCTTTTGAAAATTCAAATACACACTACACAGGACACTTGAAACAGTAGCAACATGGATGAAAAATCACAAACTGAAACTGAACCCAGACAAGATAAAATTCATTCTCCTCGAAAATAATAAAACCCATCCATAACAAATCTAGTAATAAACTCAATCACATACCCCATACAACCCACTCTAAAACTTCTAGGAATGACCATAGACAGATGCTGTACCATGCAACCACAAATCAACAAAACAATACAAAAATAATTTGCAGTCATGAGAAACTTAAGGCAAGTTCAAAAATTCTTCAACAGAACACAATTCCAGCTCTTGGTCCAGTCCCTAGTCCTAGGTCTTCTAGACTACTGCAACATACTCTATCTCCCCTGGCCCGCAACCATGATAAAACAACTACAAACAGTTCAAAACACAGTGTTTAGACTTATCTATTCACTGAGGAAACACGACCACATCACAGCGGCTTACCTCGACTCACACTGGCTCCCAATACAAGCAAGAGTACAATTCAAATTCTACTGCCTACTATTTTAAACCATAAACGGAGACAGCCCAGCCTACCTAAAAAACCACCTAATACAAACTACCTCAACCAAACATAAGAGAACCCACAAACCGTTCTCGCATGCCCCCATCAGAGACATCAAACAAAAAAAACTGTATGATGGCCATCTAGCCACACAAACAGCAAAACTAGACTACCAACTCTCCAATTTACTGATAATGACCCCAGATTACAAATCGTTCAGAAAAGAAATAAAAACCATGCTATTCAAGAAATCCTTGAAGACAAATTAACACCGCAAGACTCATCCCAATTCTATGAAACAACTCGCTCTACTCTTCAATTCCTCAGGAAATGACCGGATAACTCCTTTCGTAATCCGCCTTGAACCGCAAGGTAATGGCAGAATAGAAATCACTAATGTAATGTAATGTAATATCAACCAGTTCACCTCTATCTACATGTTCATTCATTCTTTCAAAAAAAATAGTGTACAGTAATCTGCTCTTGAACAGAATAGATAAAGGTGGAATAGAAAATCTGATTAATATAACATAACATATTACACCCCCAATATGGAATAGCCTACATTTTAGAATTCAGAAAGCGCTTATAGACTGGGCACCCTGGCGTATATCAGGATTAAGTTACCTTGGTAAGATAATTCAAGACCATTTCAAAACATTTTCAGACAAGAATTACGAGGGACTCAAAGGATCACAATCCTACTAGGATTATGTACAGTACTTTTCACTTCTTATGCTTTCTTGCAGTCCTCAATAACTTATAAGCAGGTAGTCAAATTATTCAACTGACTACCTGCTCCTCACCCAAAAAATACACTGCCAAATATTACCACCAGTTATCTGAATATGTGTCCCAAAATCTGCAATGGCACCAGCAAGTGGTCGCCAGATGTTAATGAGGAGGGGTAAGAGAAAAACTCCCTGTCTCAGGACTGGAAAATAAAACGATGCATCTCCACCAACAATTACACATTGTGATAACTGAAAAAGAGACTTAAACCATTGTGAAATTGTCCCCTCAATGCCGTGTATTGTGAGATAAAATAAAGGAGTATCTTGATCAATAGCACCCTGGATCAGGAACTGTCTCTTTTGTGTCTGTGCAGCACTGGATGTAACTTGAAGCACTTTATAAATCGATAATATAATTATGATTATTATTCTTTCTGTACATCTTCTGGTCATGAAGCAGTCTACCTTTCCCTTCCCACTGCCCCTATGTGGATGGTTCTCTTTGCCGCTTGTCAGAAAACGCAAAGGTTCAGTTTGTGGATTTCACACGCATCGCCGCCACTTGTCTAATGTCAACCAAATCCTGTCAAGTTTATTATAAAGGGGTCAGGTTCTGGGAGAATGGCAGCCTTCAGGATGCAGGAAGGCACCTTTTATGAAAAGCCTGCCTCCCGCAGGGATGCATCTGCAGAAATGTCCTTCTCTCCAGGACGGCCCTGTACATGTCTGCTGCTAGCTTCAAAGGAAATCTATAAATAGCAGAATATGGAACTGAAAACAAGAAAGTTTTTTTTTTAATCACTGTTCCTTACCTTTAGAAAGTATTGATCTTTATTGGCACATTAAACCCTAACCCTCACTCCTGCCTGTGAAAATCAGAACCAAATGTTTTATTCTCCCTGGAGAGGACATATAAAGTCAGCCTTAAAAGGACAATAGCTTGTATCAAGGCTGAGTGTCACAAAAGAGCAGGAAGAAGAAATCTGAGAGACTCAGACCTAGGATTGTAATCTCTCAAAAGTATTCTAAAAGTAATCGAACTTTGACACTTAAAGTGGTTAGCATCACTTCTCCAAGAGTTTTAGGATTTAATTCATCTATGTGTATTGTGTAACTCCAAGAGTTTTAGGATTTAATTCATCTATGTGTAACCCATTTTATGAGCCTGCCTCGTAGAAGGCAACCCACAATCAAAATATACATAAAATAACATTTAGCGGTCCAGTTAATGTGCATCTAAGCAGGGGTGGGCAATCCAGTTAGGTTTTCCTCAACAAAATACGCATGAGATCTATTTGCATGCACTATCTCCATTGTATGCAAATAGATCTCATGCGTATTCATTGGGGAAATCCTGAAAACCTAACTGGATTCTGGCCCTTGTTGGTCACCCCCTGAACTGTAAGCGGTGAAAATGGTGCAACACAGGATGCACTAAAGCAATCTGCATTAGTTTTGCTATCCGCACTTGATAACCACGGACATTCATTTTTTTTATATATTGGAGGGGATGGAGAAAAGGGCATGGATATGGTAATTAGCTAGTACATACACATTACCATCATGCTGATTGGTTAGTTAGTATATCTATAACTTGGGAGTCCTTAATGCCACCTAAATAGATGGTAAGTGCTCCCACAATAATTTTTATTACTGGGCTCCAGCTAATGCAGATATTAGTGCACACCCAGAAATTCAAATAATACAAAAATGCCCTGGTGGCTGGCCACAATAAAAATGGGCTTATTAGGTGGGAAAGTGTAAGGGCACTTAGCACACCTTATTAAAGGAACCCCTATAGAGGCATAAAAGCAAATAAGATAGCTGCTACTCAGATAAGCCCCATCAAGATATATATTGTGACAGATACAGGGAACCTCAGTTCAAGGTCAAGGAGGTGAGACGTCCACCTGTAACAAAATCTCCAGAATATATAGGGAAGCCAGGGCAACACAAAGATCTAGGACAGGGGTGTCAAAGTCCCTGCTTGAGGGCCGCAATCCAGTCGGGTTTTCAGGATTTCCCCAATGAATATGCATGAGATCTATTTGCATGCACTGCTTTCATTGTATGCTGGGGAAATACTGAAAATCCAACTGGATTGCGGCCCTCGAGGAGGGACTTTGACACCCTTGGTCTAGGACAAGGGTAGGCTCTTCTTGCATGTGGCTGCTGTTCTTCAGGCCCCCGACTCTTTAATCTGTCTCCCAACCCCACGATTTCCCCCCCCCACAAGCCTACCAAAGTACCTGGTAGTCAAGCGGGGATCTCCGAGGCAGGAGCGCGGCCCTCTCACTCCTGCCTCCTCGCGGCTGCCTTCTAAAATAGATGCCGCGACCTATCACAGCTACTCGTGGCATTTCCTGTAGTACTGCAAGCTGCCATGAGAGTTCACAGCAGCCATTTTAGAAGTCAGCCACAAGGAGGCAGGAGCAAGAGGGCCATGCTCCTGCCACAAAAACTCCCACAGGACCACCAGGTACCTCGGTAGGCCCAGGAGGGGGGGGTGGAATCATGGAGTTGGGAGGTAGAGTAAAGGGTCAGGGCCTGAAGAGGGGAGAGAATCTTGGCTATGGGTTGGGGGGAGTGGCAGAGGAAGGAGGGAGAGACGAGAGGTGCAGAGACCTGTGAGGGGTTGGAGGGGAGAGAAGCTATACCTTGTAGCTCTTTGTTAAACTTGGGTCAAACATTTTGGATAAATTGGCTCTTTGCTGTAAAAAGGTTGCTGACCCCTGGTCTAGGTGGTATAAGCAGTGGCGTAGTAAAGGTGAGCGATACCTGGGGTGATGGCGCCCCTCCCTTCCTCGCCCTCTTCCCTGCCCCCTCTGCCATGCGCATACCCCTTCCCTTTCCCCCTACCTTTTTAACTTCTCTGGTGTGAGCAGAATGTCCACGTCAGTGTCAGCTCACGCTTTGGCATCACTTCTTAGGCGCAGGTCCTGGAAGCAACATCAGAGAGAGTGCCAATGCTGATGCAGGCAGCAACTTCATGCTGGGGAGGTATGGGGGAAGGCAAGGAGCAAGGAGAGGAGTGGGGTGCAGAGAGGAGGAGGAGTTCCATGCTCTTAGGAAGATGGCGCCCAGGGCGGATAGCCTCCCTGGCCCCCCCCTCCCCCCCCATTACTACGCCACTGGATATAAAACTTTATAACAGGGGAGGAGCCCATATAATCCATGGGAAGCAATAAAAGAAAGTAAAGTCTGTTTACCCTGTGTGAGAAGTAGGAGAAGAAACTTATTTCAGAATAAACAAGGAATCATATGGAATAGACCAGTGGTCCTCATTGCAAGGCCTGTGAGACAATGGTGGCCTGTAGAGACCTTCTGGGCAGCTTGCGCACCTATCCAGGGTCCCCTCCCCCTGGCGAGATCTGGTACTTGCTTACCATTCTCATTCCCAGTGGCGCTGCTCTAACTCTTCAGGCTACCAGCAGCATGAGTGAAGTAAACAAACTGCCTTTGGCAACACGGAAGCTTTTCCTTTGCTACTGCTTCCTGTCCCCGCATAGGTGGGAAGCAGTAGCAGAGAGAAAGCTTCCGGGTCACCAAAGGCAGTGTATTTACTTCACTTATGCTGTCATCAGCCCGAAGAGTTACAGCAGTGTCACAGTAAGTATGAATGGATCCCATGGGGGGGGGGAATAGCATGGGGAGGGTAAGAGAGATGCTGGACCTCAGGCATAGGGAGGAAATTAGAGGAAAGATGCCAGACCTCCAAAGGAAGATAGGGAAGGAAAGGGGCAGATAGAGATGCCAGACCACAGGAGGGAGGGAAGGGAAGAAGAGAGATGTCAGACCAATGGATGAGGAAGGGGGAGAAGATATCACAGTCAGACCAGGGAAAGGAAGGAAGAGGGAGGGATTCCAGACTAAGGCAGGGGGAGAGGAAGGGAAAGATAGAGAGATGCCAGACAACAAAGGGGTGAGGAAGGGAGAGAGATGCCAGACTGTGGGAAGCAGAGGATAAAGATCCCAGACCTTAGGAGGGGAAAAAGGGGAAAAACAAATGTCATATCATAGGAGAAGGAAAGAGAGGAGGAGATGGTACACAGGGATGGAGGGGAAGGGGAGAGGGAGGACATGGTGCACAGGGATGGGAGGGGTGGGAAAGGGAAGAGAGATGGAAGAAATGCTGTTTATGGATAGATGGGATAGGAGAGAAAAAAGAGGGAGGAGATGGCACACATGAATGGTGGGGAAGGGCAGAGAGAGGGAGGAGATAGTGCGTATGAATAGATGGGAAGGGAAGACATGGAACAGTAGATAGATTTGTGGAGGAAGCAGAAAAATGGAAGAAGGTTGAATGTTAAAAGTTAATGCCAAAGATGAATGTAGGGAAAAGTGAAGGAGAGAAAAACAGCAAATGGATAAGAAGGCCCTGGAAAGAGAGTTAAGAGCATAGACAGAAGAAAATGCAACCAGAGACTGGGAAAAGATGAATAGAAAAATAGAATTACTAGACAATAAAGGTAGGAAAAGTGATTTTATTTTCAATTTAGTGATTGCAATGTGTCAGTTTTCAGAATTTACATCTGCTGTCTAAATTTTGCACTGTTCAGGAAGAGATGTATGCAGACTTTGGCATCATAGGGTTTCATTTGTATATATGAGGACTTTAAGTTTGTGGTCCTGTATTTGCATAGAGTTTATCTGTATTCTGCATGTGTGACCAAGGCCAGGTGTTCTAGTAGTGTTATTGGTGTCATGGCCCCAAGTAGAAAGATATTTGTTGGCTCTCTGTCAGCTCTTTTGGACCCAAAACAGCCCTTGCTTAAAAATTAGTGAAGACTACTGGAATAGACTAAAGAATAGCATAAGGGAAGCTCCATAGAACTCAGGGAAGGATAGTACAAAAAGCAATCCTATCCAATGGAAGACCTTGAAAGGGATCCAGTCAGGGAGAGGAAGGCCACAATGTGGGGCTTTGAAATGTCCTTTCTCTTGGTGGGAGTAAGAAAAGGCAGAGAGCTTCCAGAAGACTTCACAGAGAATGACACAGGGACAGAATTTGTCCCAATCCCCACGGAAAACTGTGGGAAACCATCCCACATCATTCTTTAGTATCTAATGCAAGGCTTGAGGGTCAGTAGCTTTGCCCATTCATACTCTGATTCTTCCCTCTCTCCTTAAAGAATGACACAAAGATGGTTTCCCATGGTTGACTGCGGAGACGGGGTCAAATTCTATCACTATGTCATTCTCTAGGAAGAGGCAGTTGGAGCAGACTGCGAGTGATTTTCTTCACCCGCCGGCACTCCAGCTTCCCTCTCCTGCCTCCCCTGCCTTTTGACAGGTTAAAAACCCCATTTGCATTTTTTTGAAATTCGCGGGGGTTCCTGGAATGGACATCAGAGGAAGAGCCAACATCGGCACAACAGCAGCTTTGGTGTTGCTGCTCATGCCAGGAATGTTACAGAGGTATGGGGGATGGGAAGTGGCATGCATAAGGCAGGAGGGAGCGGGGAAGGAGAGTGTGGAGGTGGGGGGGAGGGCGGGGGAAGGGCACCACCGCCCCGGGCACCTCTCACCCTTGCCACACCACTGAATGGATATTAGTAATATATCTGAATTGCATTTACCCCCTTTTCTACCTATTAAGAGGTTTCATTGTACACGTCTCCCTCCATATTCGCGGTGATAGGGGATTAACAGACCCACGAATACAGAAAAACCATGAATAACTTTTTCATATGTTATTCGCTGTTTTCTGTTAACAACCATCGTGAATATGGTAAAACCGCGAATAACATGGTGGGAGACCTGGCTTGTTCCTGAAGGAGAGGCAAAACACAGTGAAGAAAGTGCTGGGAATTGGCGATTTTCTCCGTAAACGCTTGGAATCAGCGATTTCTCGATGCAAGCTGACGTAATTTGGGGGGAAGGAGCCAACAAGCTACAAACCGCGAATAATCGAAACCGCGATTGCTGAAACCGTAAATACAGAAGGATTTTAAGAATTTTAAGAATAAATGGGACGCCCATGTGGGATCACTACGTGGGTCAGGGCAAAACATTGGCTAATCTCAAGGGGAGGGTCTATAGAGTGGGCAGACTTGATGGGCCTTGGCCCTTTTCTGCCGTCATCTTTCTATGTTTCTATGTTTCTATGAGAAATGTATTGTGTTCTATAAATAGTGTTAGCCTCATGTTATTTGAATGCTCTAATTTGAGCCTATTAAGGTGTTTTATTTGAGTTATACGGACATTGTAAGTATCATATCTATGCTATATGAAGGTTCTTTCATGCTGCCTAATATGGAACCCTCAGATTCTGCTGACATTTTTCATATTTCTGGCATATGATGATTTTACACTGCTAACTGTGTATATCTCTGATAGTTATAGTTTATTACAATATTTTATTCCGCTTTTATCCAAAGCGGATTATAAATATTACATACATATTAGAACACTTGACAAAGTACAATATATACACATAAGTATCTCATTCATATAACTATCAAAACATATCTCAAAAGGCGCTGTAAAAAAAATAAAAAGTCAATACTTCAATCAAAATCCATATGCTAAGTAGCATATTTCATCGGACAGAAAATATTTTTTTTCTCTACATTTTCTTAAATCAATACAAGTCTTTCTGTTGCCAAAGATACACCATGTCTAAAGATACTGTTTCATGTTAGTTCCATTACTAGGATTCAATTTGCCATTTCCAAGTTTTATCTCATTAACCCCAAAAGTGGTTTTAAGTGCAGGCCAGTGCGCTGAATGCTCTGCACTGTTCCTGACACTCATAGAGTTCCAATGAGCATCGGGAGCAGCGCAGAGCATTCAGTGCACTGACCTGTGCTATAAAACACTTCTACAGTTTTGTAAAAAGGGGGAGGGGTTTAATTGTATTCAGGCTTATCCCCCTCCTTCACAAATCTGCACTAGCGTTTGTAGTGCCAGCTGTGGTGGTAACAGCTTGGACACTCATAGAAATTCCATGAGCATCAGAACTGTTACTATGATGGCCAGTGCTAAAAACGCTAGCACGGCTTTGTAAAGGAGGTAGTATATTGGGACATTTTGTTCTATTGTTACACTTTCACCAAAATTGTAAATTTTATGTTAAACTATACCTGCTGAACACCGCCTTGGGTAAATCTTTTTCTTTATTTATCAAATTTTCAAATTCAATTCATAAGTATCTATTTGTTACAGAAATGTGGAAGAAAGCACATAAGAAATTTTAACTACCAAGCACAAAGAAAATATTAGACCACAATATAGTGAGAGGGAGTGAACATTTAGGATAAGGAAATCCAAAAGGGAAAATTTAGCACAGCAAATAAGGCCTTAGCACAATCTCTAGCAGCTAAGTTAATATCCGATCAAATATACACAAACCTTAAGCTATCTTCTTAAGATTAATAAAAAGCTTTCAATTGTTCAAAGATAAAGAAAATATATCGTAACCCACCCAAACGTACCAAGCATTTACAAGGACAAAGCAACCTAAATGAAGCTCTTGTTTATAAAAGCAAGATGTAAATTTCTTCCTAAAGGCAATTAATAAATCCCAGGAGCTTTCTTCTCCTCTTATGTGCTTCCATCATGATCAGACCCTTCTTCAATTTGGATAGGGTGCTGAGAACCTGAGTGCACAGATACCTGGAACCTCCCCTTCCCCACTGTGGTTCCTGTTCCAAACCTTAAATAGTATCAATGGAAACAAGTCTAACAAGTATAATATTCCACTGTGACCAAGACTTGTGTGTGAAAGAACGTTCAGGTGCTTCACTGACTCTCAGATGCCTGCTCGGGTGAATCATCAAAGATTTCTATCCCGAAATGCAGAGAAGGTATCATTCATCGAGTACAGTATAAGCAAAAGTATAAGCAAACTAAATTCAGTGCTCAAAGAAACTCAATAAACAAAATATATAAATATGCCAGTAGAACTCAAAAAATCGCACTTATCTTAATACAAAGTGGATTCATTGCAGCATGATATTAACCCTACGGGGACCCGTTTCACCAATTAAGGCTTCATCAGGGGTCGGAATTGTGCCGGTTCAGCTCGATTTTTGAGACATTTTGTCATTTTGTCATTTTGCCATTTTGTCTCATAAATCGAGCTGAACCGGCACAATTCCGACCCCTGATGAAGCCTTAATTGGTGAAACGGGACCCCGTAGAGTTAATATCATGCTGCAATGAATCCACTTGTATTAAGATAAGTGTGATTTTTTGAGTTCTACTGGCACATTTATATATTTTGTTTATTGAGTTTCTTTGAGAACTGAATTTAGTTTGCTTATACTTTTGCTTATACTGTACTCGATAAATGATACCTCATCCTGCATTTCGGGATAGAAATCTTTGATGATTCACCCGAGCAGGCATCTGAGAGTCAGTGAAGCACCTGAACATTCCTCTTCCAAACCACCATAATCTTCATGAATTGAGCTTTCGTGGCAGCCACTGCATGTGCCCTGTTGCCCTTAGCCTCCCGGGTCATGCTGCCCTGCAGTCTTGTTTCTGTGCCACTTGTGTTGGACATCTTATGCTTTGTAGATCTTATAGTCCAAGGCAAGTATTAATTTGCAGAAATTCAAAAAATAACCTGAAATTGCAGGTTTGTTCAGTCATGTTTTTAACGCTCCGTTAGCAGCCAGATGGACAGTAAATGGAAGTGGCAACCTTTACAATCTGATTGAAAAACTGGAGTGTTTCCAGCATCTGCTGATGGAATTTTGGAACGAGCTTTTTGAATTTCAAGTAATGCAGGCAGCAGTTTCAAACTGATTTGAAGCAAGAGTTCAAAAAACAAATCAAGTGTCATGTTCTTTTTAAAGACCTGGACTTAAGTGGTCTCACAGCAGTTCCCAAATATATCCTCCAGACCCCATGAACAATTTGCTACACCTATGCATGCAAATGTATCTCACATGCTCATTGGAGGTATTAGGGAATTAGGAGTATGATATGTGACCTCAAAAAGGATAATATTGCGGCTGTACATCTGTGGTACGGTCTTCCTGGGCATTTGAGATTATGCACTGAATGGGTCCTCTTTAAGAAATGATTAAAAACTCAATTATTTGTTGATGCCTATATGTAAGAGATATAATTGATTCCACACTGCTTTGGATATGTGCTTGTCGCATGTAGGCGGACTGTGAATGATGGTCTCATTCATGTACTTATTGGAATGTAGATAATGTGTGATGTCGTGTTCGTCTATTTTATGGAATTTTATGACTGTTTTGATACTGGAAACCGCCTAGACCAGGGGTGTCAAAGTCCCTCCTCGAGGGCCGCAATCCAGTCGGGTTTTCAGGATTTCCCCAATGAATATGCATGAGATCTATTAGCATACAATGAAAGCAGTGCATGCAAATAGATCTCATGCATATTCGTTGGGGAAATCCTGAAAACCCGACTGGATTGTGGCCTTCGGGAAGGAACTTTGACACCCCTGGCCTAGACTTAAGGCGGTATATAAATGTATTAAATAAATAAATATTCTGCAAGCTTAGCACCTATGTTGAAACCCTTTTCACATTGCTATCCTGTGGGAAAACAGTGCTACATTCATAGAACAGCATGGAAAGCTTTCTGCATCGGCCCCTGAGGGGGATCCTTGTCCTATTCAATGAGGAGACTGAAGGCAATCTCCCCTCTGCTCCTGCTCCCCTTAGGGCAGTGGCACCCAACTCTGTCCTGGAGGACCACCAACCAGTCGGGTTTCGGGGATAGCCCTAATGAATATGCATGAGAGAGATTTGCATATAATGGAGGTGACAGGCATGCAGACCTGTTCCATGCATATTCATTAGGGCTATCCTGAAAACCTGACTGGCTGGTGGTCCTCCAGGACAGGGTTGGGAACCACTGCCTTAGGGAACAGGCCAGCCAGACCCATTGACTCTCCTGCTACAACTCTAAAGTCTGCTCCACCTACTTTGATAATGTTATGCAAATCCCTCCCTGTGGGGGCAGATCCTGTAAATAACATCATACTTCCACCTATTGACAGAACATTCAGTCTGTGATAAAGTCCTATTGGTCTTACTTAAGGTATCATAACCTACAAAGGGTACTGCTATCTCCAGGACCAATATGGCTCACAATCTATTTAATAATTTTAAATAATCACAGCTCTAATTTATAAATAAATTATGACTTAATTAATATCCTTATTTAAATGTGAAGTGCTCAGACCTTATAACCAATGTTTTTAGTGATGTCACCAAAACGGGGTTAACAAGGGGACCATCATCGCCTTCACCGTCCCCAAACCACCATTATTATATAAACAAATCACTCCACGTGAATTGCTATTGTATATAATATACTTATCTTCGCCAGGTGGTTGTTGGTAATGTTAAACCTCGTTGAGAAATTTTAAGAACCGTGTTATGTGAGCTTAAAAAAATTTTTCACTCTGTGTTTTTCTCTACTTATGGTCCCTGTCCCTCCGACCCAGGTTTCGTGTCTTCGTCAGGGAGGGACATTGATACTGAAAGAAATACATAAAAACAACGTGTTTTTAACTCAACTATTGTTAAAAAGGGTCTAAATTAATTACAATGTAGTTATATCTATTCAATCGTGAAAATATTATCAATGTATTCAATAAATTTACATACCTATTACTGGCTCACTGGGACTGGACCTAACCAAAGTGTTGGGAAGACTGGCAGTGTTGGGAAGATTCTGGCAGTTGTTTATATTTTTATCAATTTTGTACCTAGCTTAGTAAAACTAAATAAGCGATTCATCAAAGTAAAATAAAACTTGAAACTTGTAAGCTATTTATGTATAGTCAATTTTGCTGTATTTTTATATTTTATTGAGTTGTAATATTTGTTTATATATTGATGTGATTTTAACTTTGGTTGTTGTTTTGTTTTGTTTTTTTATGTCATTTCTTTATAATATCTCCAAAATCTGACACTTCCTCTCTGAGCACACTACCAAAACCTTTATCCACATCCTTATCACCTTTCACCTAGATTACTGCAACTTGCTTCTTACAGGTCTTCCAGGAACCATCTCTCTCCCCTTCATTCCATTCAAATATTTGCTGCACAACTTATATTCTGCCAGAGTCACTATGCCTGCATTACCCCTCTCTTCAAGTCACTTCATTGTCTCCCTATCCATTTCTACATACAGTTCAAACTTCTATAGACTCCTCAATAACTCTCCTCCCCTGGAACTTCGCTCATTGGGCATGTCTCTCTTAACTACCCTTCTCCTCTACTACCAACTCCAGACTACGTTCCTTCTCCTTTGCTGCACTATATGCCTGGAACAGATTACCTGAGTCAGTACATCAAGCTCCATCCCTGGCAGTATTCAAATCCAGACTAAAAGCCCACCTTTTTGAGGCTGCTTTCCTCCCCCCCCCCCCCCCTCCACAGAATTTTATTGAAAATACGTGCTTACAATTCACAAGCTGGTTAGCCCAACAAAAAAACATAATAAATCCTGATGAACTATCATAGCACCAAGTTTGCAAACCATTGGACCCCTGAGGAAGGCGTGTTCGCCGAAACACGGACCGTGTAGGGTTCGGTTGGATTTTTATCACTGTATTTTTTATCATTGTATTTTTTAAATTGAATTTTCATGTTTTTATATGTCAGTGTTTAATAAATTATCTCCAGAACATCTGTATCCACAGTTTTTTGTTTTTGTTTTCATCGGTGGATTGTTTTCATTGTGGATTATTTGGTCTCCCCATTTTTTCTTGGTTGTTAGGGTAAGGCAGAAATCCTAGATGCCAACAAGCAAGCTTTTCTCGCCCACAGAAAAATGGGGATGAACTTGATGTTACTGCTCTCCCTGGAAGTATGGTTCTGCTGAATGGGCTCACAAGAGGATGGAAAGCAAGACTCCACAATAAAAAGGCTTTAGCCTGCAGGTACAATTGCAGAGGAGAGGAGGAAAGAGCTTGTTTTGGCGTTGAACGGAAAAGGAAACATTATAACAGAAATAATCACTTTGCTCTCCCAATTCTCCAAACAACCATTTTTGGAAATAAATCTTTGCCGTCACACAATAAGATGAATTAAACACATCAAAGGTAACCATTTTAAAAGAAATGAACATCTGTTAAAAAAAATATACTGCTTATAACAGCTTCTGTAAAGAAAAGTACAGTAAAACCTTGGATTGCAAGTAACTTGGTTTGCAAGTGTTTTGCAAGACAATAAAAATATTTTATTAAATTTTAACTTGATATACAAGCAATGTCTTGCAATACAAGTACGTACAGTATAGACACATCACAACTGAGCCGATGATTCTTCTATCTCTGATGCTGCAGGAGTGTAGTGACTGTTCTAAACGAGCGAGGTCTTGTAATACGAGTACATAGAGTATACACGCGTCACATCATCACAACTGAGCCGATGGTTCTTGGTCTTGCAATACAAGTACATACAGTATACACGTGTCACATCATCACAACTGAGCCGATGGTTCTTCTCTCTCTGACGCTGCAGGAGTGTAGTGACTGTTCTAAAGTATTAAAGTTTTTGGGTTGTGGAATGAATCGTCTGAGTTTCCATTATTTCCTATGGGGAAATTTGCTTTGATAAACGAGTGCTTTGGATTACGAGCATGCTTCTGGAACGAATTATGCTCGCAAACCAAGGTTTTACTGTACTTTCAACAACACACTTCTGACAGTTTTAACAGAAAGTGACCATCTAACTCCTTTACTGATAGGTCCAGTCCATTGCAAAGTATTCTGGGATATGAAAATGGCCTCTTCTATATAGGGCTAAAAATATGCTTTGGGCCAGAGTAGATGGTAAATCCACAGGGCTGATAGAGCATTCCAAAGCATACAGAGATATCCATTAGTCCTTAACAGTCTTCCTCGTGTCCTCTGTCCTCCCCACTTCTTTAACGCATTTGGCTCCCTCTCTGCTGCCACCACACTGCTGCTTCCCCAAACCAGAAACAGTGGTAAAACAAAATTCAACCAACATGGGACTGAACTGCATTTCTCTGTGACTGTCATCTCCACCCTAGAACAAGAAGTAACATCCACGGGGCAGAATCGGCAGCCGCAGACAGGTGCTATATGGTGCATTTTATTTTGATGCCGCTGCTGATTGGGAGAAGTCAGCAGCGGTAGTGGTGGCAGATGGAGGCAGTGGGATATGGAAGTTGCAGGTCGGTGCATTGGCTGCGCAGCTAGCTAGTTCGACTGTGAAGCCTCTTACCAATCAGTGTGTGGCTACGCAGCTTACAAAGAATACTGCTGTACGGACACAATTTTAGGGGTAGGGGATTTTTGGTCCCTGTGGCACCCCATTCCAATGCCTAGGGCCAGATACATGTGATATTCATTACTTAACTATGGGTTACCGCATCAGGATAGAACTGACTTTTATTTGGTCCTATTTTTGCAGTTAACCTGGTACTTATCCTGCCAACTCTGCCCTCCAAACAGCTGGTTTCTAGTTCAGCGCTGATTATTTTCAGTAGCACTAACCAGTCAATTAGCAGTTACCACAAATAGGCAAGTTATCTATCCAGGAGCCATTTCTGGCAGCTTAAATCACTTTGAGCATTGACTCCTATTTCTCCTCTAATTATGTCAAATAGATTGTGAGCAATCTATGGAGGAATAAATAACTATATCCTGTGATGAGAATCTTCAATAATTTTAAATAATCACAGCTCTAATTTATAAATAAATTATGACTTAATTAATATCCTTATTTAAATGTGAAGTGCTCAGACCTTATAACCAATGTTTTTAGTGATGTCACCAAAACGGGGTTAACAAGGGGACCATCATCGCCTTCACCGTCCCCAAACCACCTTTATTATATAAACAAATCACTCCACGTGAATTGCTATTGTATATAATATACTTATCTTCGCCAGGTGGTTGTTGGTAATGTTAAACCTCGTTGAGAAATTTTAAGAACCGTGTTATGTGAGCTTAAAAAAATTTTTCACTCTGTGTTTTTCTCTACTTATGGTCCCTGTCCCCCTGACCCAGGTTTCGTGTCTTCATCAGGGAGGGACATTGATACTGAAAGAAATACATAAAAACAACGTGTTTTTAACTCAACTATTGTTAAAAAGGGTCTAAATTAATTACAATGTAGTTATATCTATTCAATCGTGAAAATATTATCAATGTATTCAATAAATTTACATACCTATTACTGGCTCACTGGGACTGGACCTAACCAAAGTGTTGGGAAGACTGGCAGTGTTGGGAAGATTTCTGTTCTCGTACCATTAGAAATTGTTGTAACTGGATGGGATCCCAAAATACATATTCAATGTCTTGTACCTTTACTCTTGTTCTTAATTTTAATTCTTTCCTTCTTAGTTGCGTAGCTCTTGAGAATCAGGAAAAATCCGAACCAAATCTCCACAAAACTTTGTCAACCTATTTTTAAAATAAAATTTCATAATTAACATCTTGTCTATCTCATTCATGCATGTTATTACCATAGCGGGCCTACTCTGAATCACATCTTGACTATCTTCCAAAAATTCTGTTAAATTTATTTAATTTGTAACCAGGTGGTCCACATCCTGGTCGGATTGTATTTTCTTTTGCGGGATATAATAATGATTACCAGATTGGGAAAGTTGGAGGTTGTCAGTGTCCCAATAATAGGGAATGGTCAAGATTCATATGAATCAGTACCAATTCTTAGTTTTCTTAGTATTTTATCTTAATTGATATAGATGTATGGCACCCCAGTCTTGTGGGCTTGAAAAGGAATTTTTTGTGATATATGTATAATTAATGTAAATCTTTGTGTAAGAATCCTTTTTCTTTGGTATCATTTGATATTAAAATTATAAATTTGTATAAATAAAAATAAAAAAAAACAAACTGCCAGAATCACAAAGCAATGCAAAGGACATAAAACAAGCCTGAAGAGATAGACTCAGGAAGGATGGCATTTGAATTTAAAGCAGTGTATCACAAACTGTGTGCTGTGGTGAGATTCCAGGTGTGCCATGAAAGAGAAGAGTCGGTCACTTCCGGCACCAGCGCCAGCACCTCTCCTCCTCTCTGCCCCCTCCCCCCCCCAACAATGGAGGGATTTCCAAAACCAGGCAATTTTTCTGGGTTTTGGAAGGCCCCTGAGCTCAGGGCCACATCTACAGGGCCTCTGAACATGCGTGGATGTCGACGTGATGATGACATGCACGTGTGTGTGATGTCACCGGTCGACGTCTGCGCATACTCAGAATCCCTGTAGATGTGGCCCCAAGTCTAGTGTGCCATGGCAGAAAAAGTTTGCGAGACGCTGATTTAAAGAAACAATAGATATGCAAAGGGGACCGTTGGTGATGTGGAAGGGTAAAAAGGGCAGAGATGGTCTGCAGTGGGGGAATGGCTCTGTGTTTAACTTGCTGTGCTCTGCCGCTCAGTCAGTATTTTAGTACTATGAACAACCAATATGCTAGAACAGTGTATTGCAAACTGTGTGCTGCGGCGAGAGGCACATCCTGTAGGCTGTCAGCTGGCAACAGCACCTCTCCTCCTCGCTGGCGTCTCTTGTCACACCTCTCCTCCATCAGTTACTCCTACCGGTGTAGAAATAGGTTCAAGGCCGCAGCTGGATGGCCTCTACGCATGCACGTGACATCATCATGTTGATGTCCACACACTTCTGGATGCCCTCCAGCCATGGCACTGAGTTTAATGTGCCGCGGCATCAAAAGGTTTGCAGGACACTGTGCTGGAACTATGAACTATGGAGTGAAGGAGTAGCCTAATGGTTGGTTAGTGTAATGGACTGAGAACCTGGGGAACTGAGATTGATTTATCCAAACTAACAGCACAAAAATAGCTGTAAATATGGAGACACTGGAGGTAAACTGGAGAAAAAGCCTCAGAACCCCATTGATAAAAAAAATCTCTCCTCAGACTGGAGAGGGCAGTTACTTCATTGGCAAAAAACTTCAGTAATTAACAGTCAACAATGTCTCTTACAGTGTCAATAGCATCTCATTTCTCCTTTCTTTATCAGTGTACACTGCCAATGGAACAACAGTATTAATCTTCTAAAAAGAAAAAAAAAACATTATTTTTATACATTTTTCTTTGTCAGTGCACACTTCTAGTGAAACAACATTACTAATCCATTAGAGAATGCTATGGAAAGACTTATCTTCATAAAAAACTACTGTCTTCTCTCTCTCCAGTGGCCAGCGTTTCACCTTCCGGTTGCACAGGATAGGGTCAGACCCTATCTGTGATAATAGAGACAGTCGAATGTAGAAAACTTACAAAATCCAATCCCCATCTCAGGACAAACTGGAGTTTGTTTTGCCAAAGAAGTAATTGCCCTCTCCAGTCTGAGTAGAGATTTCTTCCCGACGGGCTCTGAGACTTTTTTGTTGTTGTTGTTTCCAGTTTACCTCCAGTGTTTCCATATTTATAGCTTATTTTGTGTTGTTGATTTGGATAAATAAAATAAAGTGCCTTGCACCAGCTTCTTTTCATTTTTATGGATGGAGACACAGAAGTGTGATGATGGG
This sequence comes from Geotrypetes seraphini, assembly GCF_902459505.1. NCBI lineage: Eukaryota > Metazoa > Chordata > Amphibia > Gymnophiona > Dermophiidae > Geotrypetes > Geotrypetes seraphini. The sequence continues at coordinate 107,681,846 of NC_047091.1, forward strand.
CCTCCAACAGTCTCTATGAAAGCTCATGTGCAGAAGATTTGGGCTCTGAACACTTCACATACTTTATGTGGGATTTAGCTGTATTTTCTATGTACATGGATTGTTTTACATTATATTACATTAGTGATTTCTATTCCGCCATTACCTTGCGGTTCAAGGCGGATTACATGAGTTGTCAGGACATTTGGGAGTACATTAGGAGTTGTCTGGACATTTTCAGAGGTGCTAAAGGGTAAAGTGGATTGCAAATGGGGCTTGAGATGGATCTTGCTATGTTAATTTGTCTTTATGTAATTTTTGAATAGCAGGGTTTTTATTTCTTTTTTGATGGTTTTGTAGTCTGCGGTTGAGATCAATAAATTGGAGAGTTTTTGGTCTAGTTATGCTGCTTGGGTGGCTAGGAGGTCATCGTACATTTTTTTTCATTTGACATTTTTGATTGGAGGCTGCGTGAATGGTGCGTGGGTTCTCTTATGTCTGGTTGTAGTGGTTTGAATTAGTCGGTTGTTCCAGTAGGCTGGGCTGTCTCCGTTTATGGCTTTGAATAGTAGGCAGTAGAATTTGAAGAATATTCTTGCTTGTAGAGGGAGCCAGTGTGAGTCGAGGTATGCTGCTGTGATGTGGTCGTATTTCCTCAGTGAGTTGGCAAGTCTTGGAGGTGTATTTTGTACTGTTGTAGTTGTTTTATCATGGTTGCGGGACAACGGAAATAGAGGATGTTGCAGTAGTCTAGTACAATGTTTCCCAACCCTGTCCTGGAGGACCACCAGCCAGTCGGGTTTTTGGAATAACCCTAATGAATATGCATGAGAGAGATTTGCATATAATGGAGGTGACAGGCATGCAAATCTGCCCCTTGCATATTCATTAGGGCTATCCTGAAAACCTGACTGGCTGCTGGTCCTCCAGGACAGGGTTGGGAACCACTGGTCTAGTAGACCTAGGACTAGGGATTGGACCAATAGCTGGAATTGTTTTCTGTCAAAGAATTTTTGAACTTGTCTTAGGTTTCTCATGACTGTGAATGATTTATGTATAGTTTTGTTGATTTGTGGCTGCATGGTACAGCCTCTGTCTATCAGCATTCCCAGAAGTTTTAGAGTGGGTTGAATGGGGTATGTGATAGAGTTTATTACAAAGTTTGTTAAGGTTGGGATTTTGCTATTTTCGAGGAGGATGAATTTTGTTTTGTCAGGATTTAGTTTCAGTTTGTGCTCTTTCATCCATGTTGCTACTGTTTCTAGTGTTCTGTGCAGTGTGTCTGTCATGGAGGGTGCTGGTTGAGATTTTGAGCGTGACAATTTACATATAGGTTTTTTTTTTAAATTTAAACTCCTTGATTTGAGAGGTTCTAAAAAAAGGAGGACAGATTGTGTCATCCAGGTTTTACTTTCTTTGAAAGCAATGGAAGTAAAACCCGGATGTCTTAATCTGTCCTCCTTTTTCTGGACTTTTTACAAAAAAAATAATTAATATTTTTCAAACAATGCTTTAATTTAAATATTGATTAAAAACATTACAGTCAGTATACCATACACACTCATAAACACAGGAGCCATATGGTAATCTGACTGGTCGGTGTATACCAGTGGTCTCAAACTTGCAGCCCGGGGGCCACATGCAGCCCGCCAGGTACTATTTTGAGGCCCTCGGTATGTTTATCATAATCACAAAAGTAAAATAAAACAGTTTCTTGATCATATGTCTCTTTAGTTATAAATTACAATATTATTATTAAGACTTGGCCAAAAGGAAAGATTTATAAACTATAAAGAGTTTTACCGCATGCAAAATTGTCATTTCTTTAATAAGACATTAACTATTTTTTCTGTGACCCTCCAAGTACCTACAAATCCAAAATGTGGCCCTGCAAAGGGTTTGAGTTTGAGACCACTGGTGTACACCAAGGACTGGATTGAGAACCATTGGTGTAACACAAGGCCTCATTCACCTGTACCTTGCACACACCACAAATCTGCTCTCTCAACCTTATTCAGCCTGCCAGACAATCTGTGAGTGAACATCTAATGTATTAACATTTGTAGAAGATCGATGATACAGTGCCAACCCTTCTGCAATGCCAGCTGGTCTGCTCCCTCACAAGTTGAAATAAATTAGAAACATCCAACATGAATGACGTGGAGTGCAGTGGACAGCAGGACAGGAATCTTTTTCACTAGCAAGCCTGATACCTTTGCTGCAGCCTCTGAAGTACTTCAGTCAGTAGTCAGAGCTAATAGACCGGCTGCCAGTGCCAGTTTAACCATTAGAAAGACTAGCCTCCCCTTTTACAAAACTATAGCATGGTTTTTAGTGCTGGCCGAGGCGGTAACAGCTCCGACACTCATAGGAATTCTATGAGCATTGGAGTCTCTTACGTCTGCGGCTGGCACTAAAAACTGCTACAGTTTTATAGAAGGCGGGGTAGGTGGTGGCTTAGGGTGCGGATTCGGAGGGGGAGAGGCAAAGAGCAACTATAGTCACAATAAAACCATAGATCCTGACAGCTACACTTACTGAAAAAAATCTATCTTTTTATGTATTGGAATTTATTAACCACTTTTTCATGAAGACATTCACACAAAGCAGTTTATAATACATTGAAATAAATTTTAATATTCAAAAGTGTGGAGCGACATAATAAAAAAAAGTCTAAGTCTGTTTTGGGCCTAAGGCACTAGTCATCCATAGTCGGCAGCGTCCAAAGTCCATTCTCGAAAAATAAATCCCCCCCCAATTTATTTATTTTATTTTTTTTGAGAATCGTCTACTTCTATGTCCAGCCGTTTGATCATCCAGACTGCTAAGTCATCTATCTTTATACCACATTCTCATCCCAAAAATCGTCCAAGTCCAAAATGCCTAGAACAAGACCTTTTAGATGTGGGAGGGGTCAGCAAAGTGATGGACTGGCCACCCAGACATGACAATAGTGACCAGAATTGAACACAATACTGAAGGTAAGGTGCACCAAGGAGTAATGGAGAGGTATTATAACATTCTTAGTCTTGTTTACCATCACTTTTCTAATAATTCCTAGCATCTTGTTTGCTTTCTTGGCCACCATCGCCATTGGGCGGAAGGTTTCAGCATATTCTCTACAATGACACCCAGACCTTTTTCTTGGGCACTGACAGGGCAGGATTAGTAGGCACATGCCTAGGGCCTGAAATGATCAGGGGGGCCCGATGAAGGAGGGCATCAACATTGTTTTTTCCAATCGGCGATGGGCCCCTCCAGCATCTATCGCCAACACGGGCCCCCCGATTGGGTACGCGGCCCCCCCATCGACGGAAAGTAAGACAAGCAAGCAACGCGGGTATGAAAGGCAACGGGAACTGTAATTGTGCAAGCGGGTGCTGCTTGCCCAAAGCTTCCCTCTGACGCAGCTTCCTGTTTCCGTCTGGGCGCATGGTGGGGTGGGGCGGGGTAGGGGGCCCAGTGTACTTGGGTGCCTAGAGGCCCTCAACGAATTAATCCTGCCCTGGGCACTGACCCCCCCAAGATAGATTAGTGTCTGGTAACTATGATTTGGGTTAGTCTTCCCAATCTACAGACTAGAACAAAGACAAGGAGTCATGCAGAAAAGTTCAACCAAACCTTCCCCCACCCTTTTTTTTACAAAACCATAGCATGTTTTTTAACACCGGCCACAACGGTAACAGCTCCGTCGCTCAAAGAATTCCTATGAGTGTCGGAGCCGTTACCGCCGCAGCAGGTGCTAAAAATCGTGCTACGGTTTTGTAAAAAAGGGGGGGGGGGGAGATTATTAGCAATAGTATTGGAGGGGTAAGAAATTGTGCTCCACTTTGATTGTACCTCTTTCCCTTTCCTGTCAGCTGGTTGCTGTGGTGGTTTTGGGTTTTGTGTACAGAAGCAGTCTCTGAACTTGGCTGCATCAGAGAATTGCAGAACTTTCAAGCCTCGTTTCACTAGAGATGCAGCAGGGCACCTTTCACCCCAGCCCCCTAATGTTATCTCTTGTTTTCCCTTGTAGTCTCCGTGCCTGGCTCCTCGTGTTCTTTGCACCTGTGATCCCATATAGGAATGTGGCTGCACATTGACTGTGGTTTACCAAATTATGAAGCAAAAGCCTAGGAAATAGACACAACTCTCTTTCCTCCAACTCACCACAGGTTTTGCATTCTTCCTGCTAATTTGTCTTGGCCTTCAACAGGAAGGCCATAAGCTCTTTCCACTCCTCCTCCCCTCAGAAAAGGGATAGGACCATTGTGTTTGGTGCATTTGCTTTGTAAAAGTGGCCCTTAGTTAACAGGGAGATGCCTGTAGCACAAGGAAACACTGCAACTCTGTGATTATAATGGAGAGAGGTTGCGGGGGACAACTTATGCTTGCTCCTTTCTACACTATTCTTCACTAAAATCTCCCTGATATTAATAGCTTCCCTGCACAGCTTCACCATGGAGATTAAAGTGGCTAGCTTTTTTCCATCTCGCAGGGCCAAGTCTCAATCTGACGTTTTAATTAGCCGGCTTCTCTGTCAGGAAGACCATAGAAAGGGAAAAGAAAAGCAGCTGGCAGGATTATAGTGTCACATTCACATTCAGGCACTGTCCATTGCCACCATCACCAAACCAACACACATATAGGCAGGATTTCCATACATAAAATTTGCCTATAATTAACTTACTGCATTTTGTGGTAGAAGTCACATGACAGACATTTGTATGCTGTTCTGCCAAGAATCTTCCTGCATCAGCCTCAGAATTGTAGGTATGGATAGATAAAATAGGCTGTCTTAACTTTATCTGGTAGCTGGCTGGTTAGTGGCCTGAATCTCATTGCAAACTGGATAGTCCAACTGAGGGGAAGATTCTCAAGAATTGTAGGATATGCAGAATACAAATAATTAAATTAATAAATAATAAATAAATGTTCGCAGTAAAATCTGAGAACAGCTGGCAAGTCATTTTTTAAAAACCATGCATTCAAATGAGGTTAATGGAGGGTCACAAAATTCATATGTGCCAATTGGTGATAGCAATTGGCACATGCAAATAATGTGCAAAAAAAATCCCGCTAAGCAACTCCTCCCGACACTCCCCCAGCAGTGTAAGAGATGCCTACTCCCTCCCACCACCGCTTTCGTGACCACTACAAACTCCCCTCCATGCCTCCGACAACTCCCCCTCTGCCCTCCCTTACTTTGTTTACAAAAGCCGGCTGGAGGGATATCTACCCCCCTCTGACCAGCAGGCCTGCCTCTTCAAATTGGTGGGCCTTCCCTTCCCTGGTGCATCCAGGAATGTGCCACGGAGGGGCCTAGGGCTCTGATTGGCCCAGGTTGCTTTAAGCTCCTCCTATGGGCGGCAAATTTTTCTGGCAAACCTTACTTTCCTGTCAATGCCTGAGCCAATTAGTGCTCAGGCACTGACCAGAAAGTAAGGCTAAGACAGCTCAGACCTGCCAGAAAATTTTGCTTGCAGATGGAGGTATCACCTGGCGATAATAGAGAATCGCCCGGAGCGCTCCTTTAAATATTAATGACCTCACTGTAATACATTTGCATGGCAGAGACGCTAGGAAGCTCAGAAAAGACCACGGCAAGCTGTTTTGATAATCCGCCGCTAAAATACATGAACGCTGATCCAGATAGAACCGGCTTAGTGACCACGTTAAAGGGTTGAGAATCTTCCCCTGACTGTTCAGCAGCAGCACCACGCTCTGCTCAGTGTACAGTATCAGTGAAGAAAGCAAATAGAGTGTTAGGAATTAGTTAAGAAATGAAAAACAAAAAATGAGAATGTTCTAAAGTCTTTGTATCACTCCATGGTGCGACTTCATCTTGAATACTATGTAGAATTCTGGTCACTGCATCTTGGAAAAAATATAGCAGAATTAGAAAAGGTACAGAGAAGGGCAATGAAAATGATAAAGGGGATGAAATGACTTTCCTATGAGTAAAGGCTAAAGGTACAAGGGCTCTTCAGCTTAGAAAAGAGATGGCTCAGGGGAGATACGATAGAAGTTTATAAAATACTGAGTGGAGTGGATCAGGTAGACCTGAATCACATGTTCACTCTATCAAAAAAAATACTAGGACCAGGGTGCATGCAATAAAACTACAAAGTAGTAAATTTAAAACAAATCAGAGAAAATATTTCTTCACTCAAAGTGTAACTAAATTCTGGAATTTGCTGCCATAGAAAGTGGTAAAATCAGTTAGCTTTGCAGTGTTTAAAAGAGATTTGGACAATTTCCTAAAAGGAAAGTCCATAAGCCGTTACAATGGACTTGGGAAAATCCACTGTTCATTTCTAGGATAAGCAGCAAAATAATCTAGTTTACTCTTTTGAAATCTTGCCAGTTACTTGTGTCCTGGATTGGCCACTATTGTAGGGGTACCGTATGACTCCAGAAAAGGAGGATGAAATGAGACATCCAGGTTTTACTTCCATTGATGTCTCAATCCGTTCTCCTACACTATTGGAAACAGGATATTGGGCTTGATGGACCTTTGGTCTGCTCAACATGACAATGCTTATGTTCTTATTCAGATAATGAGGTTGAAAATTAAATTTTCTTCCCCCTAGTGGCGGGTGTAAAAAAAAACACTGATTGCCTCTTTCCACCGGTTCTGGGTCCTGAACGTACCCGGTGTGCGCGAGCTCTTCCCCACCACCCTGTGCCAGGATGCGCTACATTGCAGCTTACCTTTCGGCTGTACTCAGCGGCAATGAATGCCCCAATTCTAAGGACTTGAAGAAGATCCTGGACAGCGTTGGCATTGAAACAGATGACGAGCACATCAACAAGGTTATCAACGAACTGAATGGTAAAAATATTGAGGAAGTCATTGCCCAGGGGAATGGAAAGCTTGCCAGTATGCCTGCTGGTGGTGCTATAGTTGTCTCAGTTGGTGCCAGTTCTGCTGCTGAGAAGAAGGTAGAGAAAGAAGAATCTGATGATGACATGGGATGTGGTCTTTTTCACTAAATGTTGCTACAGCAAAGTTATTAAAAGCATTTTGTTTTAAAAAAAAAAAAAACCCCACAAAACATTGATTGTTACAGACTCAGTATTGGGGGTAATGTTTTCAAAGAGTCCCAAACCAAGGCCTCATAGCCACATAAGTAAATATGCCACACTAAAGTAAAAACTCTATTTTTCAAAAGCAGAGGGACACCTATGTGGGTTTGGTTTTTTTAATCATTTTTTTGTCCTTTGGTGATAGTGCTGTTTTAAGAAATAGTTCCTGGTTGGGGTGCTCTGAGGTCCTGGAAGACTAACTCAGAATAGCGCAAACTGTGTGCTGTGGCACACGAGTTTTCAGGTGTGCCATGAGATGCTGGGGTGGAGGAAAAGAGGCGCCTGCACCACCTGGCCGCCTACAGAACATGCCTCTCGCGGCAAAAAGCATATCCTGTAGGCAGTCAGCTGCCGCCAGCTCCTCTCCATGCTTCTACTTTTTCTGCACCCTCCCACTGACGGCTCAGGGCTGCGTCTGAAGGGCCTCCCACGTGTGCATGGATGTCGACAGGATAACATCACGCATCGCGTTGATGTCCGTGCACTTCCAGGTGCCCTCGAGCTGCGACTGCCAGTTTAGCGTGCCATGGCTCGCAAAGTTTGCAAGATACTGCTCTAACTTCTCACTATCTTCATCGCCACCCATTACTATGGACAGATGGACATGAGCGAAGCAAGCGAAGCCACAGCACCATGTCCAATAGCTAGAGTTAATTGCTTCCATCTAGGCAGCAAGGCGTTCTTGCAGGAAGTTCATAAAACTTTTGTACAAGAGGTGATTTTTTTTTTAAAGGCTGGATCATGCATGCTGATTTGTGGTTATGAAGCGTTGGTTTATTCCGTGCACCTGCCTATGTTACAATAGAAGGTCACAGAGATACCATGGGAGAAGGGGAACAGAGGAGGATGAGAGAGGGTGAGAATGCAGAAACCTACAGGAGGAGGAGGAGGGAGGGGAGAGGTAAGAGCTGCTCTGGAAGGGGAAAAGAGAGAGCGTTTGGGAAGGGAGAGACAGAGAGATCAGCAGCTTCTGGCAGTCTCACAAGCTCTTGACAGTCCCACTGCACCTAACTGTGTTTTAAATGCGGCTCTTAGTTAATGGTCTTAGTTAATGGTTCATGGACGGAATGTTTTATGCTCGACATCTTCCTGTGCATATTTACTTTACCCATTTGTAACAGCCTCAGCAATAATAATTCCTTTTTCATGGCTATAAAGTGATATGAGCTGAATTTAAAAAGCTAAATAGAAGCAAAGAGATAAAGACACAAGGGAAAATATAGCAAGTAATATAATCCAGAGAGGGGTGGTATGGGATCAACGTGTATAGGAAGAGAGATTTATGACTAAGGAGAAGGCAGACAGTATAGAAAAGAGGGATGATGCAGATCGAGCGAGACTAAGGCCATGAAAGAAAAAGGGCACCCAAAGTCAGTGAAGAGAGGGGCTACGGCAGGGGTAATAAAGTCCCTCCTCGCGGGCCGTAATCCAGTCGGGTTTTCAGGATTTCCCCAATGAATACGCATGAGATCTATCAGCAGTGCATGCAAATAGATCTCATGCATATTCATTGGGGAAATCCTGAAAACCCAACTGGATTGCGGCCCTCGAGCAGGGACTTTGACACCCCTCCCCCTCCCCCGGTCTACAGAGTATAGTAAAGCGAAAAGAAAATGCACCAGGTGAAATGGCAAAAGAAGATCTTGGGTGAGTATCCAGACCAGTGAAGCCAAGTTTGATTTTCAGGATATCCTAGAAGAATATTCATGAATGTCATCTGCATGCCATCGTGACTCTTGTTCATAGCCTAATCTTATCCAGTGGTGGCACTTCAGGGGCCCAGAGTTTGCTGTCTTTGAGAAAGATCATGGAAAAGCAGCTGATCAGTGGGTGGGAAGGGAGAAGATACTCCAGAAAGGGAAAGGATGGGTGAACCGGGATGAGCAGAGACACTTTATACTAGTGGTTAGCGTGGCTACCTCAGCACCCTGAGGTTGAGAGTTTGATTCCCACTGCAGCTGTTTGTGACTCTGGGCAAGTCACTTAACACTTCATTGCCCAAGGTACAAAATAAATATGTAAACCACACAGATAAAGCAGTATAAAAGTGCCACCCCCTTTAACTTCCATACAGATGAATAGTTAAGCTCTGGAACGCATTGCCAGAGGTTGTGGTAAGAGCGGATAGCATAGTTGGTTTTAAGAACGGTTTAGACAATTTCCTGGAGGAAAAGTCCATAGTCTGTTATTGAGATAGATATGGGGGAAGCGACTGCTTGTCCTGGATCGGTAGCATGGGATGTTGCTACTCTTTGGGGTTTTACCAGGTATTAGTGACCTGGATTGGCCACTGTGAGGACAGGATACTGGGCTAGATGGACCAGTAAGGCTATTTTTATGTTCTTATGTTAGTTAAAACCTTTTTCTTAAAAAAAACAAAACTGAATGAAGAAACGAGTCTGCCTGAATTTCAAAGTGATTTAAATAGAGAGGCTCCAGGCTGTTTAAATCTCTTGCTTGGACCTGACTGCAAATATTCAGCGGCATTTAAACCAGATTGTATCGCTGAATAATCGCAGTTAGCGTCTAAGCCGAACCTGGCTAATTTGTGGGCAGAGCTGGCCCTTACGCAGTTATGTGCCAATGTTTAGCACGTAAAATACATAAGATAACCACATAAATTGGGCCCAACAAAAGTTGCCGTATCTTTAGGAGGTTCAGTACTAAATATTGCACTTAACTGCATAAGTGTTAGCCCATCACATATGCCTGGATATTCAAAACTGGAGCCCAGATATGGCCCAGCATTGAATACCTAGAATAAAGTCACTGCCAGCCAAAAGTATGCTCACTACCACTAGCGGAATATCAGCCAGAATGGACTGGTCGAACACAAATGCAGCAACCGCAAAGACACAGGTAACAGCTCTGAAAAGACTAGTATATTGTAGTGTTACCATATGGCTCCAGAAAAAAAGAGGACGGATTGAGACATCTGGGTTTTACTTCCATTGCTTTCAATGAAAGTAAAACCTAGATGTCTCAGTCCATCCTCTTCTTTCTAGAGCCATATGGTAATCATAATTAAATGTTACAAAAAAACTCAATGAGAAGGCAAGAAGACAGCTTGTCCTCTACATAATGCAAAGACTGCCAGTCTATTTCTGGGGTGAATAGAAGGTACTTCATTCCTTTAGATCAGTGACCCTCAAACTTTTTTTTTTTTTTAGCTTCGGCACACTAACAGAACAAATGTTTTTCTGTGGCACACAAAAAAAAAGAGGACATGTGGCCCCACCCTATTCCGCCCACAAACCTGCCCTGCTCCACCCCTCCCCCCCCCCCCCCACACTCCATCCCCGCACAAATCTTGTTTCATCTTCCCTGAGCTCAAAGTCCCGTATAGAGGGCCTCTAAGCATGCACGGACATCGAAATGATGACATCACACGTATGTGTGCGAGTGTGTGACATCATCATGTCGATGTCCGCCTCATGGTCTGAGGCTCTCCAGACACAGCCCTGGGCTCAGGGAAGATGAGACAAGGTTTGTGTGGGGGGGCCGGAGAGGCGCTGGCGCCGGCAGTGACAAACACGCACAGATCATGCGTTCTTGAAACCACAAATGCATTTTTTCAACTGTCAAAAGGCAGGGGAGGCAGGAGAGGGTAGCTGGTGTGCCAGCGGAAGAAAAAAATCACTCATGGTATGCTCCGACCCCATCTTCTTGTAGTAAAGTCAGGCTACACCATTTAGGAGCTGCTTTGACACGCGGCTCCTGATTGGTGTAGCCCGACTTTACTACAGGAAGAGGCGGTCGGAGCAGATCATAAATGAGCGAGTCCGCAATTCGCAAACCGCGAATTCGCGGGGGAACACTGTACACCTGGAATCTCTTCATGGCACACTACTGTACCGCAGCACAGTTTGCGATACATAAGAACATAAGAATTGCCGCTGCTGGGTCAGACCAGTGGTCCATCCTACCCAGCAGTCTGCTCATGCGGCGGTCCCCCAGGTCAAAGACCAGTGCTCTAAATGAGTCCAGTCTCACCTGCGTACGTCCCAGGCTCTACAGACTGAGGTTGAGTCTCTGAGGCCCCGATGTTCTAAACTTACCTTGTTTTTATCAATCAACGCTAAACTGGTTTAGCATCAAAGTATTTTAGTTTCCAATGTGGTCTTTTTCGTGCTTTGTAGCATTCTCCAATAATACTATCTAAGTGAGGTCATTGATACCAAAATGAGCACTCTGGGCAATGCCCAGACATTGCCTGGTGATGCACAAAATGAAGCACTGACCTTTTAACACTCCCAAATTACCGACAGGTCTGGAGGTGCCGATAGTGTGTTACGAGTGTCTCATGCGCGTCCACCAGTTCTAGGCTGCTGATTGCATGGGGGATCCATATACAAGTGTGTCTCATGTGCGTGTCATAAAGGTGCATCTCTAAAGCTGTTAAGATCCCAGGTAGGACATCGTCTGCCAAAAGTAAAATCTTATGTTCTTGGCTCCTGCTCACTATACCCCCAATATCTGCCCTATTGCAAATACTCTGGGCCAATGGTTTCATAATAAGAGCAAATAATATTAGAGATAGTGTGCAGCCTTATCCAGTCCCCATTGCCAACAGACTGATCTCTCTTATCCTCTATACTGTCTTTGGAGTGTGTGGGGGCTAGTGCTGCCCGAATCACTGATTCAAATTGATTCATCGATTCACTTTGGTGAATCGATTCATTGTCCAAGAAAATTGGACTCATTGATTCAGCGACCAACACCCCCCCCCCCCTTCCCGATGAGACCTGACATACCTCCAAGGCCTCCTAAAGCAGTAGCAGTAGTGGACAGTCAGCAGTGGCATCATTCTGAACAGGCTGCTCGCAGCCTGCCCCACCGAGACCTTCCCTATGACATCACTGATTATGCGGCAGAGGAAAGCCCTAGCAGGACAGGCTGCAACTTGCCCATTCACAGTGATGTCCCTGCTAACCGTCCACTGCTGCCACTGCTGCTGCTTTAGGAAGCCTCGAAGGTATGTCAAGTCTCACGGTGGGAGAGTCGGTGGGGTGCTGTTGCACAGGGCAATGGGAGGAATGAAAAGCTGCTACACAGGGAAATGGGTGGGAGGGGAGGAAAGCTGCTGATCAGGCTGAGGGGAGGATAACTGCTGTACATGGAGGGAGAGAGGAAGAATTATTGGGGTGGAGGAAAGAAGAGGTAGAAAGGAGTGAAAGGAAGAAATCTTGCATATTGTGGAGGGGAGGGAGACATGCATAGAGATGAGAGAAGGAGAAATGTTGGACATAGGGTGGAGGGCAGGGAGAGATGGTGCATGGGGAGAGAGAAAGAAATGTTGCCCATGATAATGGAGGGGAGAAAGGGAAAGATGCTACATGGTTAAGGACACAATCTGCGAACACATTAAAAAAAATGGACAACTGAAGGCGAGCCAGCACGGCTTCTGCAAAGGAAGGTCGTGCCTCACGAACTTGCTGTACTTCTTTGAAGGAATAAACAGCCAGATGGATAATGGGGAATCCATAGACATCATTTACCTTGACTTCCAAAAAGCCTTCGACAAGGTACCTCACGAACGACTGCTTAAGAAGCTGTGGTGCCACGGGGTGCAGGGGGATGTCCACCGATGGATCAAACACTGACTGGCAGGCAGGAAACAGAGAGTTGGAGTAAAGGGCCAATACTCAGACTGGCAATGGGTCACGAGCGGAGTTCCACAGGGGTCGGTGCTGGGACCGCTCCTGTTCAATATATTTATTAACGACCTGGAGACGGGGACGAAATGTGAGGTTATTAAATTTGCGGAAGACAAATGTTGGATATGACTGTGGAAGGTAGAAAAAATAATTTTATTTTCTATTTTATGATTACAATATGTGATATTTGAAATGTGTATCCTGCCACAGCTGGTGTTAGACAGCAAGCTTGAGCTAGGACCTAACAGAGAGAGGAAAAGCCTTTTTTGTTTATTTTGTAAATGCCACAGCACCGGTGTGGGGTTGGAAAGGGAAAAGGGGGGGGGGGGGGGGCGACGGCGACTGGAAAGGCTACAAAATAAACCTGTCATGATTTTTGAAAAAAAAAAAATAAAGAATGACTGATTGGGCAAGAAATGCGAATTGTTTGGTAGATTGGTCAAATTGAAAATTATGCTATTGCCCAAGATTGGTTGATTGGAGGGTTTGCTTTTTGTAGAAAAATAAGGAAAACTGCAGCCTGTATGTCACAACTTCACATTGGTTTTCCTTGATTATATTTTTGCATATCTGTTAGCCCGGTTTTTATTTCTTTAGGGTTTGGCATCTGAATGGAAGTCTGTATAGTTGGCTGCTTGCCTCTATTGTTACTCTAGTCCAGGGGTACCCAAATGGTCGATCGCGATCAACCAGTAGATCGCAAAGACAACGCGAGTTGATTGCGTTGCCTTTGCAATCTTTGTCTCCCTGCTGCTTCCCTGAGCCAGGACTCACAAGACTTCACCTCCAACGTCAATTCTGACGTTGGAGAGGAAATTCTGGGCCAGCAAATCGCTGCCTGGCTAGCCTGGAACTTCCTCCCTGACGTTAGAATTGACGCCGGAGGTGAAGTCTTGTGGGCCTGGTGCTTGTACATGCCAGGCCTGGCTTGGGGAAGCAGCAGGGAGAAATCGGCATGGTGGCTTGGGGGTGGGGGTAGGGAAAGAATTGGGGAAGTGGAGAAATTGGCACGAAAGCTTGGGGGGGGGCAGGGGGAGAGAGAAAGAAAGGCAGAAAGAAATAAATATTGGCTTTACAGAAGAAGGAAGTGCAACCAGAGACTCATGAAATTACCAGACAAAAAAGGTAGGAAAAATGATTTTCTTTTCAATTTAGTGATCAAAATGTGTCCATTTTGAGAATTTATATCTGCTGTATATATTTTGCACCACGGCCCCCTTTTACTAAGCCGCAATAGCGGTTTTTAGTGCAGGGAACCTATGAGCATCGAAAGCGGCGCAGCTTCCTGCGCTAAAAACCACTATCGTGGTTTAGTAAAAGGGGAGGAGGTATATTTGTCTATTTTTGTATAGTTGTTACTGAGGTGACTTTGCATATTTTAAAGTCATCTGCCTTGACCTCTGAAAAAAACCCTGAATACAAATGCTAATTAACATTTTCTCTGTGTACAGTGTGCTTTGTGGTTTTTAAAATTTTATTGTTGGTAGATCATTTTGATTTAGTCATTTTAAAAGTAGCTCGCAAGCCAAAAAAGTGTGGGCACCCCTGCTCTTGTCTAACTGTACCTTTTCGCGGCTATTGTTGTGGACTTCCTATGTTTCAAAAAAAGAAAACTCAATTCAATAGGCCAAATCGAACCGAATAAAAAAAAAAATTTCGCTGAATCGAGCAGCACCAGTGAGCGCAGAGATAAGGACAGATGTGTAATTTGGTACTTTTTGTAAAGTTGAGAACGCAATGGTCCTTTCTCCAGCAACTAATGATTAAATTCCTGGTTTCTGCAGTAAAGAGATTGTAACAGTTTGCATCCAGGTTCCAAGATGCCTGAAAGGTGCTTCAGCCAGATCCAAATTTTAAAACATAAGTTTAGTAGCATAGAAAATGGTATACTTGCCCATTAGAGTTGTGATAAAATGCATATGAGCAAAATCACATGCATCAAAAAAACTTAAGTAACATCTGTTTGTAAATCTGCAATACCACTGTTTTACTTTGTAATGGGATATTAGCCAAGTATTCCACCAAAGTTCCTCAAAATGTTGGAGGGGGGAGGGGAGGGGAGATAATGCACTCAGATTGCCTCAAAGATATAAGTAATGCACCTAAAATAGGGGGGGGTTATTGTTTCTCTGTGCTTGACATTTATATCCATTGCTTTATGTTATATTTTAAAACTTCAATAAAAATGTTGAGAAACAGGGAAAAAAAAAGATTATAAATAATGCATCAGAAGGAAATATATTTTGCTGAATAGGAAGCTTTAGAACAAGCCCCTATAACACTATGTTCAAAGGAAGTAGACTCAAGAGTAAATTTAGAAAATATCCACAAAAGCGTAGCACGATTTTTACTGCCGGCTGCGGTGGTAACACCTTCTACACTCATAGGAATTCTATGAGCGTCGGAGCTGTTACTGCCGTGGCCAGCGCTAGAAACCAGGCTACACTTTTGTAAAAGGGGGGGTATATGTTTTAACAGAAAGGAGGTAGAGACATGCAAACGCTCCAATGGGGGAAAGACTGGGATAAGTGGAAAGAATTTGTGGCTACAAGGACATGATAGGAAATAAATGTGCACCAACTCCATGGGACTTACAGCTAATCTGTGTCACTGTACTTCAGTCCTAGACTGGGGAAGAAAATTATGAGCTGTCTTAGGATCACAGCACGTATGACTGGCATACTCAGGGCAGAATTAACCAATAGGCCAAGTAGGCACGGGCCTAGGGCCCAAATGGTCATGGGGCCCGATGAAGGAGGGCATCAACATTGTTTTTTCCAAACAGCGATGGGCCCCTCCAGCATCGATCGGCAACACGGGCCCCACCCCAATTGGCAACATGCCCCCCCATCGACGGAAAGTAAGACAAGCAAGCAACGCGGGTAAGAAAGGCAACGGGAACTGTAATTGTGCAAGCGGTGCTGCTTGCCCAAAGCTTCCCTCTGACGCAGCTTCCTGTTTCCTCCTGGGCACATGGTGGGGTGGGGTGGGGCGGGGCAGGGGGCCCAGTGTACTTAGGGTGCCTAGGGGCCTTCGACGAATTAATCCTGCCCTGGTCATACTGACTTCACTGCAGCATAAAAAGACGATGTGCACACAGCTGAAAACCATGTGCATACAATCCAAAATAAACTCATTGAGTGATAAAAGAAAATACTGCAGATCCAGGAAAATCTGAGTATTAGATGGAAAAGTATGTAAAATGCACCCTCCCCCTGTGACAACAATCTGACTACATACCTCTCTTTCACCAGACTACTAGGAGAAAGAGGCACATCTAGCTCTGAATTTATCGAAAAGCACAGCATGAAAGCTGAAAATTCAAAAAAAGCAGGCAGTGGAAATATCAGGGTTTCCAGTGCCCATATGTCAGACTGGTTTTTGGAGGAAAACATTTTAATAACAATAATAATAATAACTTTATTTTCGTATACCGCAATACCACAAATCAGTTCAGAGCGGTTTACAGGTTAAGAGACTGTACATTTACAGCGAAGTTACAGCATATCAGAAAACAGTTCAGATCAATTTATGCATTGCAGGTGCAGAGAATAGTTAACAATTATTTGGTATAAACCAGTGAACAATTACAAAATTATCCAATAATTGTTGCATGGGGGGGTGCAACCGGGGAGGGTAAGGGTAAGGGAGGGAGGCGAGGTTGGGATTATTGGTTTGGTAGGGGGGCGGGGGTTAGAGGAATTTATCAAAGAGGTATGTTTTGAGAGATTTCCTGAAGGATTGATAAGTAGGGGCAAGAGAGATGAGAGTGGACAAGCAGTCATTCCATTTGCCAGCTTGGAAAGAGAGGGTCTTGTCGAAAAATCTCCTCCCCCTCTCTGTAATGAAATTATATCAGGTGACCTTGGGAGAAGTAAATTAAACTTGAAATGAGAATGAGGAGAGGGTTGCAAAGTGCAGCTCTTAACCTTGAATCTTCTGAATAAAATTCATTATGAAGCAAGAAGAAAAAAAAAAAGATAATAATGTACATGGGGAAGGAAAGTATTGTGTGTGAAGTCTGAGAAAACAAAGTGCTGATCAAAGGAAGAGGGCCTGATATTATCCATGAAGAAAAGAAGGAAATCTGGACTGAGGGCTGCTGTTTTGAAGATCTTGCTGAGTTATATTTAGAAGAACGGGGGAAAAGAAAACATCAAATCATTGACTTCCGCAGTCTTTAGTCTGCTCCTGTTTCAAGGCCCGAAAAATATTTCCAGGGGAAGTCTAGCTAATTATTTTCCCAGGCTGCTATTCACGCAGAAGAAAACTGAAGGCTTTGTAGGCTGTGAGGCCTTTTTTTTTTTATTGAACAAACACAATTATCCAAAAATTATGTAGATGAGTTTGGGATCATGTAGGTGGCTTTCATCAGGAGATGAACATGAAGGTTCCTTCTGAGGACAGGATTATTTATTAAAATTTGCTGAATTGCTTTTTTTAACAAGTAAATCAAAGCAATGTACATTCTAAAATAAAATTAAGAAAGGAATGCCATTGTTTTATAGAAAAACTAAAAATTCACCCAAGAAACATTCATTCATTAATAGATTGTTGTGTGGTCTGGAAAGTTCATGTATGCCCTTATTTTTGGATAATTTTCAAGTTCTCAACTAAAAATCATCAAAATCTACCGAGGGTCCAGTCAGGACTGGAATAACACTATGGGTTTCTTTTAATAAGGCGCGCTCACACACTAACGGGCGCCTTAGCATTTAGCGTGCGCTAATCTTTAGCATGCGCTAAATCAGTTAGCGCACCTTAGTAAAAGGTCCCCTATATTAAACCCTAAGCAAACAAATATTTGTAGGCTCCCACCCTACCAGGGTCCCCCCTCCCCCTACCATTATTTCATCTCTCCAATGGGCAGATGTTCAAAACCTAATGCAGTAGAGGTGATTAGCGCCAGCATTAGGGTACACAAAATGCTCTAATGGTTTCAGTGCAGGTGCTGCTACTACTACTACTACTAGTGGGGAGAAGCATTTCCTGGAGGGCGCAGTGATAGGAGACCAGGGAGTTATCTGTGAGCTGTTTTGCCTTCTGTTCCCTTGGAGTGTCTCTCCCAATACTGCAGTGCCTATTGCTAACAGGCACTGAAACTGGACACCCACAACATCGGGTCCTGCAGCCCGGGAGATAAGAAGTGCCTCCTCCTGTGGCATATTGGGGAAGCATTTCCTGGAGGGCGCAGTGATAGGAGACCAGGGAGTTATCTGTGAGCTATTTTGCCTTCTGTTCCCTTGGAGTGTCTCTCCCAATACTGCAGTGCCTATTGCTAACAGGCACTGAAACTGGACACCCACAACATCGGGTCCTGCAGCCCGGGAGATAAGAAGTGCCTCCTCCTGTGGCACGGCCACAGACACGCGGCCGGAGGGGCGTGCCCTGAGGGGCAGGTCATGCCCCTTACGAGCCCCTTGAGAGCCACTGGAGCTTCTGGAGTGTGAACAGCTTTAAGTTAAGTTGAATTTAATTACCTAACTGTGCTATATGCTTGTTCCCTGATTGATATGGGGAAGCGTAAGGGGAAACCTCGGGTTTCAACACCAGTTAGTGTTGGACCTATGGATAAACATTTGTTGTTACCAGGTTCCATGAGGTCAGTAGATAAACCTGACTCATTTTCAGGAGCTTCCCTGAGTTCTCCAGAGCGTACCCCTCCCCTCCCTCCTGATCTTCCCAGGAACTTGGAACCTACAGGTTCGCAAGGGGCTTCTTTTGAAGCCTCCGACCTCCAACAAACTGCGGAGATTGTTTTTTCGCAGATGCCTCAAGTTTTTCCTGGAATAATTAATCAGTCAGAGGGGTTGGAAGAAAATCCAGAGGAAGTTACCTTAAAAGATTTGTGGACTTTGAATACGAGGATGGAGGTGATGTTAAGGAAAGTTACTAATCATGTTCAAGTTTTCTCCAATGAAGTTGTTGATAAATTGGGAAATGTAGATGCTAACATCGGGAATTTAGATCAACGTAAGCTTTCTCTTGGAAAGCAGATAAAGAACTTACAGTCATCTATGGTGGCAGTAACAAAAGACTCCCTGAATATTCACTATAAGTTGGAAATGAGTGAGAATCAGGTTAGATCAAGGAATCTGAGATTAGTTAATTTCCCAGTGACTCACTTACTATCTCCTGAGATACTATTGAGAAAGTATCTCAAGGAGATATTAGGGGTCACTAATTCTGACACCATGATGTTCTCTAACTTCTTTTATATACCTCAAAAGAAAAAAGTTCCAGTAGAAGGGGGAATGGATCAATTGAGTACTATAGAGGTAGATTTAACAAAATTTCTTGAAGATTCTCAAGATTTGATCCAAACCCGGGCTACTCTCTTGATTACCTGTGTTAATGAACTAGATAAAACTTTAATGTTGAAGCTATATTTCCAGAATAGAAAGGCAAAATTCTGTGGAAATAAGGTTTTAATGTTCCCTGATGTGGCAAGGACTACTCAATATAGGAGGAAAGCTTTTTTGGCTTTACGTCCTAAAGTTCTTGAATTGGGTGCAACGTTTTTCCTTAAATTTCCCTGTAAATGTATTCTGCATCTTCAAGACAAAGATTATGTGTTATGGGAACCTTCCCAATTAGAACTTTTTCTTAAAGGAAGGAAACAAGACTAATTACTAGCTTTCTTTAGTGGGGGGTTTATATAATAGCGTCCTAAGAGATATATAGGTTTTTGAAGGGGGGTAAGTCTGTTCTTTTTTCTTCCTCTCTCCATACCTATTTTGTATTTCCTGTTAAGTTTATATGAATAATGAGATGTCTTCCTTCATTAGTGGGCTAGATGGATATGTGCCTAAGGGCGTAAAATTTGGTTTTTGGATAGTGTATAATTTCTTTATAATCCATATCTTATTATGTTTGAATGAATGTAATAAATGTTGAAAATAATCAATAAAAAAAAAAAGAAACTACTAGTGTATGTTTGCTACTACTACTAGTGTATGTTTGCTGCTACTACTACTACTACTAGTAGTAGTGTATGTTTGCTACTACAACTACTACTACTACTACTAGTAGTGTATGTTTGCTACTACTACTACTAGTGTATGTTTGCTACTACTAGTGTATGTTTGCTACTACAACTACTACTACTACTACTAGTAGTGTATGTTTGCTGCTACTACTACTAGTAGTAGTGTATGTTTGGGCAGACTGTTATTATTTATTTATTGAATTCGTTTTCTATCCCCTTCTTTCCAAAGAGCTCAGAACGGGTTACAGGTTAACATACATATCATATACAGTTAACAAGTTACAATTTGCTATAGTTACAGTACAAGTTTTTATCCTAAACATAGAAACATGATGGCAGATAAAGGCCAAATGGCCCATCCAGTCTGCCATTATCTCTTCCTTTCTCTAGCAGAGATCTAATACCAATATACATAAAATACAGTTTACAGGTTAGAGTTGTCATAGTTACAGTGCAAGATGTTTTAATGCAAGTTTTATTTACTTCTACTATTTATTACTTGTGTAGTGCTGAAAGGTGTACACAGCGCTGTACATTTGGATTTAATAGACAGTCCCTGCTCAGAAGAGCTTATAATCTAACTGAAACCATTAGCACAGACCACATTTAGGGCTCCTTTTACAAAGGTGCACTAGCGTTTTAGTGCACGCACTGGATTAGCGCACGCTAAAAAACTACCGGCTGCTCAAGAGGAGGCGGTAGCGGCATTTAAGTGAGCGCTGTTCCACGCGTTAAGGCCCTAACGCACCTTTGTAAAAGGAGTCCTTAAATGCATTTAAATGTGGTCATTAGTAAACCCGCTATATGTTCCAAAAAAGGGCTGTCCGGCGTATTTAGCACTGGAATCCTAATGCCTGATTCAGGGCAGTGTTGAGGGTTGGTTGAGAGAAGAGGTGTCTAAGAGCATCCCTTCCCTTCAACCAATCCAACTACCCTGCTCCATTGAACAGGCTCTCTGAATTTCTTCCCCCCCCCCTCTCCAGGCTGGTCCCACCTCCCTAATTATCACTGGCCCTGATGGTCTATTGGACTACCCACCCCTCCATGTACTGTAGTTGTAGGAGGCAGAAGGGATGCCTCCTGTCTCTGGGCTGTCTTTTTCAAAATGATAGTGCCCTGCCACTGCCCTGTACATCCTGGGATGCAGTGGGTGGGGCCTAAGTACCATATAAGTATCTCGCAAGAAGTCCAGAAAGGTGGTTTTGATTATTAGCATCTGGCATCCACATGCTGATTTAGGATGCTTTTTGGACACTTATATTTTTTGATTATGAGCCCCAGAGTGTCTTTAACTCTCTATAAAAAACCTAACATTATAATGACTTTTCCTCAGTTATATTAATTGGTACTTGTGTGGCCCTCTGCATCTTAATGCACCATTGATCATATAACACAAGTGCATCTTGTATATTGGATTTTACTTACCTGATTGCATGCTCTCAATTTTATGTTACATGGTTCTGTTCTACATTACAAGGTCAAGCAATTCTTTCCCTTTCCTTTTTATATGTATTTATCTATGCTTGCTTGCATTTGCACTTAAGTGTGTTATGAATATTATTTTTGTATGTATTGAATCTGCTTCTGTCATTGTAATCTTAATATTTAGCAGATTATTTATCTTTACTTATATGTTGTAATTTTCTTTTTATATAATTTGGCTGGCGTTACAGACATTGGAAAGATCCCTGGAACGCAAGGCAGTCAGGGTTTTCTCAGACAATGCCACTGCGGTGGCTTATGTCAACTGAAAAGGGTGCACCAGAAGTACTCAGTTACATCTGGAGGCCCAGATGTTGTTCCAGTAGGCAGAAGCTCATCTGCAGGCACTCTCCACAGCCCATGTAGTCAGAATAGAGAATGTACAAGTCAACTACCACAGCCAGCAGACATTGGTTGCTGTCCAGAAAGGCATTCAATCTTATTGTACGATGTTGGGGGTCTCCCAACGATGGACGCATTTGTTCAGCCAACGATGGACACATTTGTTCAGCCATGGCTGGAAGATAGGCTGCTGTATATGTTTCCTCCGTGGCCATGGTAAGCCAGGTCATTCGCAGAATTGCGAACCACCCAGAGCTGGTGATCCTAGTGGTTCCGGATTACCTCAATAATCTTCTTTCTGGAAGAGGGTATAGGATTCTGGATGCCCTGTCCTGTCAGTTCACAATTCATCTGCTTACTGCCTTGGACAGATGTGTGGGTCTGGAGATGGAGATCTTTCCAGCCAGTTGGATAAGACTGAACTGGATCTTAAAAAAAAAGCAAAACTGAAACTGATGAAATTGATGAAATACTAAGAGCTCCAGATGTGTTAGTGCTAGTTGCACATAAAGAAGTAGATTGTTAGTTCCACATAGAGTTATAATGTTTGGGTTAACATTTTTTACTTTATTTGTTACAGAGCAGAACAAAAATGTATTGTTGGGGAGGCTTCTAATTTCTTCTATTATGGTAGTGATTCACTGCTTTGGTACAAACTGAAGGTGGCAGTACAGCCCACTGGGGAAGGAGGCAGAGTTGAAAGGTGTAGATGACATCCTTCTGCAATGAATTTGTGACCAGGGGTAAATCATTAGTGTCTAAATTCCTATACCCTCTTCCAGAAAGATTATCGAGGTAAGAACCTAATCTTCCATTATACTCTGTGTTGTTTTTGTGAGTTTTTATTTTATTTGCATGTGGGGATCACGACTCCCTGATGCACATTCTCTGTGTAACAATAACCTGGATGCCCAAATAGATGATTTTCAAAAAAAATTAAAATTTTAGGCGTATTTTTCAAAAATGGGCATTTTCCCAATGCCGACTTTGGGTGTCTAGCACCATATGCCCAAATCGGACTTAGATGTATGTTTTGATTATGCCCCTCCATGCTTACAATGAATGGCAGGTACACGCTGGCAAAATCTGTGTCATATGACCAGTTATTCAATAAGGACAGAAATGACTCAATGTATTCACGAAGTAGATCTTTGAATGCTTGATTTTTTTTTTATTTTTTTTTTAAGAGGACATATTCATCCCCAGCACAGTCAAATATACATTGCAGACTGTTACATGCATCGATCTCTGTATTCATCACACAAGTTTGGCAGATACACATACATACTGTAGATAGAAAACATCTGATAAAATTTTGGGACTTTTCTGTTTCTTTGGCTGGAATATTTATTGCCCCACTCTACACCCCTTTGATAAGATCCTGTTGCCTGGTGCTCCCATACTTTTTCCCTATCTCGATTACCAGACACTGGTCTTAGTTACATACACAAAGATAGTGAGAATGAGCACTGGGGAAGATCGGGGATGGATAAGATTGTAATTAGCTTCAGCCACTGCCTCCCAACTCTCTTGGGAATTGTGCTGGAAAATGGAACAACTTGTCTGAAATTATCTTGATTTTCTATCTATCTCTCTTTCTACTGTGGGCTTATTTTTTTTTTCTTTCTTTTTCAAGCAAGCTAAGCCCCTAGCATGAAGGCTTGACTGGGAAGAGTGTTAAAACCAGTCACTAGATTGAACTCTTTTCCTATTTGCCTTCTCATTCTTCATTATAAATCTCTATATACTGTACTTTGTAATGCATAGGTACCATAGGAGGAGTTTGTAGGGGTGGGGGTTCAATACCTGTTCCCAAATGCTTTGGTGCTGAATTAGCTTGAATGAGCTAAAAAAAAATGCAGACAGCGATGGAGACCCAGCAATGAATGTACTGCACCAAAATGGGGAAGGGGAGAGCTATAAAAAGCAGGCACAGAGGTGCTGGTCTCTGCATTTCTCTTCTACCATCTGCTACATGCCTCCTGTTTTAAAGTAGGAAAGGGGGAAAATGGTTCTGTGACTTGTTCCACTGCACATTCTCCAACTCCCTGCTGCCCCCACGTCCATCTTCCAAGTGGAGAAAAGTGATAAGAAGGAAGAAGGTAGATCTGAGCGGTTTCATATTTCAGACCAATGGTCCATCAAGCCCAGTAGCCCGTTCTCACGGTGGCCAATTCAGGTCACTAGTACCTGGCCAAAACCCAAGGAGTAGCAATATTCCATGCTACCAATCCAGGGCAAGCAGTGGCTTCCCCATGAATGGGCCTTGGCTAGCCTGGGCCCATCCACTTTTGCCTCAGGCTTACACAATATAGTTCAGTGTATTGCAAACTGTGTGCCACGGTGAGATTCAGGGTGTGCCGTGAGATGCCGCAAGGAGAAGAGGTGCCGGCTGATTGCCAAAGGACGTGCCTCTCACACCTCTCCCCCTCTCCACACCCCCTCCCCCACTGGCATAGTAATAGCAAGCTCAGGGCCCAGTCTGAAGGGCCTCCGCACATGCGGCCCTGAGTTTTGTGTGCCGCAGCTTCAAAAAGTTTGCGAAACACTGATATGGGGATCTTTAAGCTCCACCAGCTGAAGAAATCCAAAGCTTGCCCTGATCACCTAAAAATGAGAACTGAGCGTATTTGCAGTGGCACTTTGAGTCTCTCACAGCCTCATTTTATGTGATCGGGTATGCTCCGGATTTCTTCAGCTGGCAAGGTTTGGAGATCTCCGAAAACAAAAATATTTTTAATTTTAATTTAGGGGTGGCAGGGATGAAGGAAGGAAAAGAGTATGGTGCCTGGTGTCCACCCATATTCACCATTATCTCCTATTCCCTCCCCCCAAGATTCTGATTAGGCTACTGGTTCATAGTCTGTTCTCATTTTTTGCAGTAGCATGGTTCACGAACCATGAAACTGTGAATAACGAAATGCTAAGTCTATGGGGAAACAGAGGTTAGGTCCTCTGATGCTCAGAAGCTTCCAGGACTTAGAAGCACAGGGAGGAAGGAATGGACATTAGACATCAGCCAGAGGAAAAGTCAGGAGTAGTACTGGACAGAGAACAAATCTAAGCAAACAAGTAGATGTCAAGGCAGGGAGCACTGATTTTGACTAGCCTAGTGTTCAAGAATCTAACATTAGAGATCAACAGAGCACTCAGAGCTCCTCATGACCTATCTAGAATAGAGAAGGCTGCAAGTTCCAGGATATATATACTGTATGTAGAGTACCAATTGGTGGAAGCCTTTCACAAGGACCAATCAGCCCAGGGAATCTAGGATGTGACCATGTGGGTGGTGCTACTTCATAGGGCAGAGACGACCAGTAGTGAAAAGCAGAAAGGGACCTGAGTACTGTGAGATGAGTGCATGACCAAAGAGTGTGAGGAAGAGGGAATATCAAGATAAAGGGAAAGATGAGAGGTGAGGCAAGATGAGAAGGACAGTAAGAACAGATGAGGGAAAGGCTGAGAATCAGCTGGGTCAGAGAGGAAAGATGAGGCAGGAGAAAGGATGGGAAAGAATGGAAGAAGAGGAATAAAGGGAGAAACTTGAGAAGGATGAGAGCAATATGTGAGAGTTGGTGAAGGGGAGGAAAGATGTGTGAGTAGCAGAGGAGTATGGGATAGAAAGAGAGGAGGAAAGAGTGAAAAAGTATAGGCAGGATGAAGAGAAACAGGAACAGATAGACAAAAGACACTAGGAATGAGTTGAACAAAGATGAAAGATGGCACCAGGGTGGAAAAATCTAGTGAAATGTCTGAGAAAATGGAGTGGGTAACAGAAGAGAGAAACAGACTCAAAGGCAAATGTGGCAAAAGGAATAAATAAGGAAAAGCGGGAGAATTATAAATAAATCTAAATAATAAGGAAAACAGGAAAGAAATCAAAGGATTAAGAAAGAAAGTAAGAAAAAATACAAAGGTCTGAAAAACCTATATTGAATCATTCTGCCCTAGCAGCAGCTGTAACGGAATGGAGGGGAGAAGATAGATGCAGAACCAGTGTGTGAATGAGGGAGGAAAGATTTGCATTGTCTCCTCCCCCGATCCATGCC
The DNA here is from genome assembly GCF_902459505.1 of Geotrypetes seraphini. NCBI lineage: Eukaryota > Metazoa > Chordata > Amphibia > Gymnophiona > Dermophiidae > Geotrypetes > Geotrypetes seraphini. The sequence goes on from NC_047091.1 coordinate 107,707,414, forward strand.
AATTTGAGGTGGGGAAGAAAAGGTTAACCTTTCTTACCAGGATTCTGACCTCCCTGCTTCTTGTTCTTGCAAACTAAACACATAATCTACCCTCTCACTGGCACAGTGAGAGGAAAACTGATAGGGACACTAGGCCAGAGAACTGATTGGGATTTTTAGGTCCTGGAAAACCAAGTTTTCCCCTACAGCGAGTCTACAGATCTTGATTGATGAACACTGGCTCTGGGGAGATCTCAGTGCCATCACTTTCAGCTGCTCCCATGATGATGGATTTAAATCAATATTTCCTCCCTTGGTGTCCGTCATCAGAAATTTGAGCTAACATCAATCGGCCATTTGTCTGGCCATCTGTGGCAGGTCAGGAGGCACCATATGTTGAATGGGGTAGTTAGTTACACAGGCAGTGGGGAGCTCAGGGATCCTGCTGTCCTAGTCTCAGGGCTTGGGTTTACTGTTTTTATTTCTGTCACTGACTAGAGTCATTCTGAGGGCCTCAAACTCAAGTTCTTGAGTTTCACAGAAAGATTTGTTCTTCAAGCCTGCCTCAAAGAATATGACTTACTTGCATGCAGTTTGTTTTGAAAAACCAAATGTGTTTGCAAGCCTCAAGGACTGCAGATGGGATAGGACCATTGCTTTTCTTCTGAGGAGCCCCTGTACGCCTATAGGATTCCTTTAGTTTTTACGTATATATACCGGCAGTTGATTGGAGGAAGGGAAGAGGGCTGGTGATCTCTAGAATTTCAAATTAACCAAAAATGAATTACCAAATTAACCAGAGTTTCAAATTAACCTTATATAGACACATAAGGCCATGGATTATACCTTTAGTGAGCCACAAAAGTTGTAGAAAATTATGAAGGACTCCTTTCCCTATTAATAAAGCAGGGGGAAAGGTTTTTAGCTAGTGCTTCTCATCACATATGAAGCTGAAAGGCTCAGTAGGGTCACAATAGACAAATAAGACCAGTCCGAGCAGAGCGGCCAGACAGCTGGCAAACTGGCAGAGGCTGAGGATGCCATGGCTCTCTGAGGTGCAATGAAGCACATGCACAATCAGCTCTCATCAGTGCTGCCTAATTGGGTGTGCGTGATCCACAATTATCCAACATGTCTTCAAAGACGAAACTGAGGGGGAGGGGTTTGGGGAGGAAGCTATTAGCAGGGTCACTTCCCCAGCATTTGCTAAGTGATCCATTTAGGCTGGGATAGAAGGTTTCTGCTCAGCTGACTCTCACCCTCGTGGTGGTTCAGTCTTATTCTAGAAGGACTTTTTCTGGGCAGCCAAGAGCTGCTAGAGCTCAGATACCAGAAGGGCAACTTGCGATAGCAGCATGTGAGAGACTGTTCCACCTACAGAAAGAATGAAAGAACCATGCAAATAAACCTGAAACTGGACATCTAGAAAATTATTTTTATCTACCAAAACCAGTCCAGAGTAAGCAAGGCAATTTAAGGTTAATTTGCATTTACAATATGTGATGACTTTCATGTCTACAGAATTCCAGTAATATCTCCAGTTATATGCATCAGAAACATACCATATTTACTGACTCCTTAGAGAGGGAGATGCATTTGATTATGGCACAAGAACTGCATGAACACTTCCCAAGGCAAAGAGAGCAATGAAATATGATTTTACAGTATTATCCAGTTAGATATTGGGTGGAATTGAAGTATCTGGAGATAAAGGAATTGGAAGTTGGTGCTTCAGGAGATTAGACTTTACCTGGTTTGTAAACTACACCCTCTTGTTAGAAAGTAATGCACTTTTTACTATTGGAGCTGAATACTGTATGCAAATCATTTTAAAATGTAGTCAGACCATAAACAAGATGTTGTATTGTAACTGAATGGTGACCACTCTATGAAAATATTTTATATCCTCATTGGGGGCCAGCCAGATTTGGTTGCCAAAATGCAGAGCACTGAGCGTAATTTCTGGGCACCCAGATTTCATTACAGAATGGAGTATAAGTTGACATGTGCAGGCCAACATTTAAGTGGTATCACTTAAGCTGTGTAAAGGCAGGTATTAATGGTTGCATTTCAAAGCATAACTTATGGTAGTGAAAAGGGGATGGGACTTGATATACTGCCCTCTTGTGGTTGCAATCATAGTAGTTTACATATTATATTAAGGTGCTTCCTTTTGTACCTGGGGCGATGGAGGGTTAAGTGATTTGCTGAGAGTAACAAGGAACTGCAATGGGACTTGAACTCAGTTCCCCAGGCTACTGTGCTCCTTTATGTTATGGTAGTCCCCCTATGCTCCACCCACTTGCATGCTCTCCTTAGATTCTATTTATGGCACTCAGATTGGCACACCCAAGTTGCACACACTAATTGAGTAACGAACCCTTGACTAACAACCAATAATAGAAGTTGAATTTGCATATACATCTGGTTGTGTGCTATTCTGTAAGGAAATGAATAGCAAACTGTGTGCTGCGGCGAGATTCCAGGTATTCTAAAAAAAGGAAAGTCTTCATTTTCTTTCGAAATCTGAGGTAGTTAGGTTCTGTCTTGATAATTGTTAGAAGATTGTTCTAGGTCTAGGTGCTGAGGTAGGTGAGTGATGAGTTAAATATGTGCTTGTATTTTACACCTTTGGGAGAGGGAAGGATCAATCGAAATTGATTTTTTTTTCCTGTCTGATATTGACCAGGAATTGTTAAAAAGGTTTGTAAGTGGTTCTGTGGAGTTTGCATATAGGATGTGGAACATAACACGTGATAGTTTGAAAGCCAGTGCAGTCTACTGTAGTAAGGTGAGATGGAATCATATTTTTTTCAGTTTGAGTATGAAGGTAGAGTTAATGCCAGCATAGAGAGAGTTACAGTAGTCTAGTTGGGATAGCACAAGCATCTGTATCTGTATGGCAAAGTGATGATCATGGAAGAAGGATCTGATTAGTCTTAGTTGTCTCATGCTATAGAAGTTTTAGTTCCATAGTTTGGAGATTTGAGGTTCATAACATGGGGCAGAATTGAGTATAACTCCGAGGACCTTAGAGGTTTTGTCTATATTTAGAGAGGTTCCAGATGGTAGTGTAACAATTGTAGGGACTGTTTGCGAGGTATTGTGTAACCATAGGACTTTGTCTTTTGTTGTGTTTAGTTTGAGTTTATGGATTGTAGCCCAGGTATGTATTTTGTCTATGGCACTGGATACTTTTTGAGAGACATCATGTGCATTGTATTTGATCAGGATGAGCAGGAGGATGTCATCTGCATAAGATAGTAAACATTTGTTGTTGTTGTTGAAATTAACATGACCAAAGTAACTCATAAATTGGGGAGCGTGGCAATTCTTGAGGGATGCTGCAGAATGCTTTCCATCATCTGGAATATTTTATAATGTAATCAGGGTACCCAGATCCCACTATAGAATTAGGAGTCGATATTGAAAGCAATGTGACCAGCCAGAAATGGCTCCTACCGGTTAAGGGCTAGCTGCTAATTTTCAGTGTCACGTGACAGATTATTGCTCAACTGAAAACTGGCTATTCTGGGGGCAGGGGAGACCTATTCTTTTGCTCTGAGTATAGCTGCGCGTTGCTGCTGCCCCTTCCCCCTGAAAGTGCTGCCTTAGGCAGAAACCCCAGTCTCACTGATTGTTAAGGTGTCACTACTCGGTCCTGGAGTACCCTGTTGCCAGTCAGATTTTCAAGATATCCACAATGAATATGCATGAAAGAAATTTGCATATAATGGAGGCAGTATATCAGGGGTGTCAAAGTCCCTCCTCGAGGGCCGCAATCCAGTTGGGTTTTCAGGATTTTCCCAATGAATATGCATGAGATCTATTTGCATGCACTGCTTTCATTGTATGCTAATAGATTTCATGCATATTCATTGGGGAAATCCTGAAAACCCGACTAGATTGCGGTCCTCCAGGAGGGACTTGGACACCCCTGCAGTATATGCAAATCAAGTTTATGCACATTCAATGTGGATATCCTTAAAACCTGACTGGCAAGGGGGTACTCCAGGACCGAGTTGAAAAACACTGCTGTATCATTTTCCCAGGGGTCTATTGAATACCAAAGTTCTGTGTGTGTGGTAGATCCAGGTTACAGCCTCCCATTGTCTGCTCTGTTAGATGGTGCAAATTACACATCCCCCTTAGGGGAAGCAGATTCACAGCCCTGGTGACCCAGGGGCAGCTGAAGAAGTTTTTCATGGTATAGGCCTGCTTACTACCTCTAACAGGTTTTGATGCCTAGTGAAGGTTGCATGCTTGGAGGCTAGCATGGTCTTCCACCACTGGTCAAGTCCAGCTTTCCTAGGACAGAGGAAGAGGCAGAAAACCCCTAAATTTATCACTGCTTGCCACTCTTTTTATAATCTACACCATCTTGTTTGCTCTGTTCCATGCTGTAGTGTTTTGGATGATGCTGAGCGGATGTAGTGCTGGGTCCATCCCACTCCCTCCTGTTCCTGGATGTTTTGATAACTGTGTGGCTACACTCACCTTACCCCTCTCCTTAAATCACTTCGCTGGCTCCCTATCCACCTTTGCACACAGTTCAAACTCCTACAAGTGTGTTCATTCTGCAGCCCCTCAGTATCTCTCCTTTGTTGCCTCTCCTTATACACCTCTCAGAGAACTCTGTTCTTCAGATAAGTTGCTTTTATCTGTACCTGTCTCCTCCACTTCCAAGTCCAGGCTTTGTTCCTTTCATCTTGCTGTCCCGTATGCTTGGAACAAATAGGTCCATCCATTACACCCCCTCCCCCTTCCCTTGTTCAAAAGTAGGCTGAAAACCCACCTTTTCAAGAGAGCCTTCAACCCATAACCCCACTCCCCTCTGCTCACCACCCTAGCTGGCGCCTTTAACCATCCCCTCTAACTGTATCCCGCATCCTGTTTGTCTTGATTGTTTAGATTGTAAGCGCATTCGAGAAGGCTGACTCTTTTGTGATTCTGTACAGCGCTGCGTACATCTGCTAGCATAAGAACATAAGAAGCGCCATCCTTGGAACAGACCCTAGGTCCATCAAGTCCGGCGATCCGCACACACGGAGGCCCCGCCAGGTGTATCCTGGCATAGTTTTGGTCCCCATATCGCTCTAAGCTTCTCGTAAAGAGAAGTGCATCTAGCTTACCCTTACCCATGTCACTTCATGCCACTCATAAGGAGATGTACATCTAACTTACCCTAGAACGGTGGATTCCGCAATTACCTCCTCTGGGAGAGCATTCCAGGTATCCACCACTCGTTGCGTGAAACAGAACTTCCTGATATTTGTCTTGAACTTGTCCCCCCCCTTAGCTTCAGCCTATGTCCTCTTGTCCATGCCACATTGGACATTGTAAATAACGTTTTTTCCTGCTCTATTTTGTCGATTCCTTTCAGTATTTTGAATGTCTCGATCATATCCCCTCGTAGTCTCCTTTTTTCAAGGGAGAACAACCCCAGTCTCTTAAGTCTTTTCTCATAATCCAGGTTCTCCATACCTTTCACCAGCTTTGTTGCTCGTCTCTGCACCCTCTCTAGCAGTTTGATATCCTTCTTTAGGTATGGAGACCAATGCTGGACGCAGTATTCCAAGTGTGGTCTGACCATTGCTCTATAAAGCTAACCACCAAACAGGAACTAAGAAAATTGGAGAGAATCTGGCAAAAAACAAACAATGAGTCAGACAAGACAAACTGGAAACAAAAAATGAATACATACAAAAATTTAATCAAAGAAAAACGCACTAAGCACTATGCAAAAAAAATTGGTACCTCAAAAATAAACAGCAAAGAATTGTTCAAACTAGTAAAAACAATAACCGATACAACACAAATACTGAAAAAGGACAATGAACCCACCCCATCAGCACAAACCCTAGCCAACTTCTTTCAAAATAAAATTGCTGACTTAAGAACAACTCTACCCACTACCATAACAACTGCCCTTCAATACCTCGAACCTCACGACCAAGACACCAGAGTAGACATGATATGGGACCACCTCGAATACCCAAACTGGCATCAGTTCCTAAACCTATTCAACAAGTACACCAAATCTAACTGTCTGCTTGATACATGTCCCCCTAAAATCATGACAGTCGCCCCTCCAGAATTTAAAAAGGAACTATTTGAATGGATAACATCCGCCCTCACAAGCGGAACACTAAACAAAAAAATGGGACACATACTAATCACTCCAATCCCTAAAGATCAGAAAGCCTCTTCAGCACTAACATCCAATTTCAGACCCATAGCAAGCATTCCCCTTTTCACAAAGCTACAGGAAGGATTGGTCAACCTTCAACTAGTCAACTACCTAGACAAATTTAACATCCTTAGTGAACACCAATCAGGATTCAGGAAAGGATACAACACAGAATCTGTCTTAGCCTCCTTACTAAACCACCTTTATGATCTCTTTAGCAAAGGAAAAAGCGCACTAATTCTTCAATTAGACCTTAGCAGCGCATTCGACCTGGTAGATCATGAAATCATGCTACTGTGCCTTGAAGTGATGGGAATTACTGGAAAGGCAAAGAAATGGTTCCAAGAATTCCTAATAAACAGATCCTACAGAGTAATCAGCAATGGAAATTACTCCAAACCATGGAAAAACCCATCAGGCGTACCTCAAGGTTCCCCCCTATCGCCCACCCTCTTCAATATCTATATCGCCTCCTTAGGTCACCTCCTACAAAAACTAAACCTAATACACTACATTTACGCAGACGACATATCCATTCTAGTCCCCCTAAATGACATCACAAAAGAAATAGTAGACAACCTCTCAAACGTAATGACTGAAATCGATAAATGGACCACCAATTTCAAACTAAAACTAAACGCAGAAAAAACAAAAGTCTTTCTGGCTAGTCCTAATGACAAAATCACGAAAACATTGATAAAAATAAACAATCACGAATACCCAATTTCCAAAAACATAAAAATACTTGGTATCACCCTAGACACTCATCTAACTATGACTGACCACACAAACTCACTAGTGAAAAAATGTTTTTACACGCTATGGAAACTAAGGACCATAAAAAAATACTTTGACCCGACGTCATTCAGGTTGCTAGTACAGGCGCTGATCCTATCCATTCTTGACTACTGCAACATCATCTACCTGGGCATCCCACAAAAAACAATAAAAAAACTGAGATTAATACAAAACACCGCCGTTCGACTAATTTTCGGACTAAGAAAAAACGACCACATCAGCCCCTACTATAAAAAACTACATTGGCTTCCAATTGAAGCGCGAATACTATTCAAATTTGCTTGCACCTGTTTCAAGCAAGCCTGGGGAATAGCACCCTCATATCTACAAACTCACTTCATCCTACACAACCCCACACGAGCGACCAGAAACAAAAATATCTTTGCATACCCAAAGATCACTGGCTGCAGATACAAATCATTTCTGGATAGAACCTTTAAGTTCCAAGCGAACAGACAGCAAGTTTGGCTGAAAAACTACATAAATAAACCTAATCAGTCTTACAGTGCATTCCGCAAATCGATCAAAACCGCCTTATTCGCAAAATTCACGGGCTAAAACGGTCCCCCCCTTCAATAGGACTCCCTCACTGTAAACGCCTTTCTTTCTCTAAAGATGCCCCTCACATATTCAGATATTCGCTTTCCATAGAACTCCAACTCAATGGAAGTTCTAAAGAAATACTCAGATATTCATTACCTATTGAACTCCAAACTATACGTAACTTTCCCTTCTACAATATTGTATTATATTTAGACTCATTGTAGGATACTGTATTTAGACTTATGTATAGTATTATATTCAGACTTATGTATTGTATTGTATTCAGACTTATGTATTGTATTGTGTTCAGATTTTTGTATTATATTGTAGTTAGACTCGTACTATATGGAACTGTATTGTATACAAAATCTTTGTATTGTATTGTATTGTATGTTGACTTATTGTACTGTATTGAGACCTCTTGTTATTCGCTGATTGTCCAGCCTTCTTACACTGTAAACCGCCTAGAAGTCGATTGACTATGGCGGTATAGAAAAATAAAGTTATTATTATTATTATTATTATTAAAGCGGCATTATGACTTTCTCCGATCTACTCGTGATTCCCTTCTTTATCATGCCTAGCATTTTATTTGCATTCTTCGCTGCCACCGCACATTGCACCGACGGCTTCAGTGTCCTATCGATTAATACTCCCAGGTCCTTTTCCTGTTCAGATTTTCCCAGTGCTCTAGAAATAATTAAAAGTACAGTGTAATCTCATTATAACAGACTTCAAGGGACCTGGAAAAACAGTCCGTTATATCCAGAGTCTGTTATCCTGAGTTGAATTTTTAAAAAACTTTATTTAGGTCAATTTAAAATGACGTACAATCAATGAACAACAGGCACTGCACAACCATATCAGCAATATCAATAACAAAACTCAGCAAAACATTGGTATGGCATGAAATGATTGCAAAACCAGAACACTAAAAGATGTTCTATCTAAAGCATTATGTTGTACTGTACTGGAAAGAAAAATAATCTGTCATTTTCTTCTGGGCTGCATTTTGATACTATATCACCGGTACGCCATGTGCCTTGTAGACGGAGCCTGCATGTCCGTTATAGCCGAACAAAACTACAGCTAAAAGCAGCTCTGGGGACCAAATTGTCCGTTATATGTGAGTCCGCTATATGCCCTGATTTTCTGCATGTTCATAAAGGCGTACGGTCAGGACCAGCGGACCTCATCTGCTATAAACGATATTCCGTTATAAGCGAGTCCGTTATAATGAGATGTAGTAATAAACTGTGTATATCACTTGCCATTCCCAGTGAACACCCTTTTGCACTTATGCATTAAAAGACAGATATCAAATTATAGAATGCATATATCCATCATTTCACCTCCACTGTAGCAAGGCAGTTACTTGCTGAATTGGTGCCTAATTTTTGGCACATTATAAAGAATGAGGAGGAAGCTTTCTACAATTTGTTTTCAATCTCTTAGTCATTAGTTTATGTCCCCTTGTTTTTATCTGTTTGAAAGGTGACACAACCATTTCCTATTTAACCATTCCATCTTTTTTTATTATTATTATTTATTCATTTTCACATCAAAGAACAAAAAACTTTGATAAAGGAAATGAAATATACATCTTAAAAGAAAATAATACCAATGAAGAAAAAAAGGTGTGAAAATATTCACACCTAATAATAATAATACCATGAACATAGTCCACAAATAGAGAGAGGAGAAACCATCCCCAATCAAGGGAAGTTGAACTTAATACATTTTTCATGGTCATATATACATGTGAGGAGTGTGTGGCGCAGTGGTTGGATCTACAGCCTCAGCACCCTGGGGTTGTGGGTTCAAACCCCGTGCTGCTCCTTGTGACCCTGGGCAAGTCACTTAATCCTCCATAGCCCCAGGTACGTTAGCTAGATTGTGAGCCCACCGGGACAGAGAGGGAAAAATGCTTGAGTACCTGATTGTAAAAACCGCTTAGATAACCTTGATAGGCGGTATATAAAATCCTAATAAACTTGAAACATATGTCCTATAGAAATACAGAGTTCTTTTGGTTTTTTACATTTAGGCCTGAGTGGAGGAAATCACGGAGGGGGGTCTGGAACCGTTATGGCAGCCTTGCCTTCCAGAAAAAATTGCAATTGATCTGGTTCATAGAAGATATATTTGTTTGCCTGATAAGTAATACAACATTTGCAAGGAAATCTAAGTTGATAGGTTGCTCCCAGACCCAAAACTGACTGACGAAACGCCAGAAATTTCTTCCGCCTAGCCTGCGTCCACTTTGAAACATCAGGAAAAATGGCAATCTTGCGGTCATAAAATTCAACATTCTCAGTTCTGTAAAAGAGATGAAGAACAGCTTCTTTGTCTTGCATAAAGACAAAGGTCACAAGCAGAGTAGCTCTCGCTGAGATTTCAATCTGTGAGGATTCCAATATCCTGGTAAGATCCAAGTCTCCAGGATGTGTAGATGACATCTTTTTCTTCTTTCAACAAATTAAGATAATGCAATTTCTGCAGCAGAGGCATGTTAGTCTCAGAAAATTTCAAAACTGATGCCAAAAAAGAATGGAAAAGTTCTCTAGGAGATTGCATTCTAGAAACAGGAAAATTGAGTAGACTCAAATTCAAATTCAAATTCCTATTAGCATTTTCTAAATTTTCCTGATTAATAGATTTTTATCTTTCATCTGCAGATTAGAGGCAACTTTTAACTCTGAGACTGTATTCTCTACTTGATCCAGTCTACCAGACTGCAGTTGAATTTTTTCCTCACAATTTTTAATTTGAATTGCAGTTTGTTGAGTTGAGGTAATAAACTGGGAGCATACCTGATGAAGGCACTCCATGGCTCCCCACAACGCCTCCATGTCCACCACTACTGGCTTAGTCAGGGGTCTCAGAGGCTGAATTGGAGAAATTACTCCATTTTCTGCACTCGTCGTTCCCTGAGTGCCTCCTCCTCCGCTTGATGATAACGTGGCAGAGATTGAACTACCTCCGGGGTCAAAGGTAATGCCATCGGCTCTGAAAGAGACACACACCCCGACGCTTCCTGCTGGGTCGATGGATTCCCCAACATCATGCCGGGACGGGGAGGCATTGTAGGCCCAATTGGGTTTAGTGACAAGTCACTGTCCATCTCCGAGGTCAACCCCCCTCAGAGTGCAGATCCGCCCAATCCAAAAGGGACAGCATAGGTGGTAATAGCTGTCTGGCGTGTAACCGAAGAGGCAGAGGAGGGAGGGAGATCACTCCTCTCTTTCCCCTTGCATTTTGGCATTGCAAAAAGAAAACCCCGCTAAAAAAGCAGGTAGGCAAAAGCTTGTAATAGAAAGGAAAAAACGCAGAAAGTGGAGGAGCCTCTTGCGACACGTCTCACCCTGACGCCATCTTGTTTCCTCTCCTTAACCATTCCATCTTATTGATGATTTTACAAACTTCTGCCAAACAGACTTTCAGTCATCTTTTCTCAAGCTGAAGAATCCTAACCTGTTTAGGATTCATAAGGAAGGTTTTCCATCCCTTCATCATTTGGGGGGACCTTTTTGGACCTTTCCTGTTTCCACTATATCCTTGAGTGAAATGGTGTGGTGGCCCTGTTAGTCCACTCTTCAAGGTAATATATAGAGATAAAACAAAAACATAAAGGAAAAAAAATACCTTTTTTTAATTGGACTAACGTAATGTAGTTTATGATTAGTTTTTGAAGAAGGGTTTACCTTCGAAAGCTAATCATAAACTATTTATTTATTCAATTTTCTATACTGTTCTTGCAAGGGAGCTCAGAATGGTTTACATGCATTTATTCAGGTACTCAAGCATTTTTCCCTCTGTCCTGGCAGACTCACAATCTATCTAATGTACCTGGGGCAATGGGGGGATTAAGTGACTTGCCAAGGGTCAGAAGAAGCAATGTGGGTTTGAACCCACAACTTCAGGGGGCTGAGGCTGTAGCTTTAACCACTGCGCTACACTCTCCCCATTCTGTTAGTCCAATAAAAAAGGTATTATTTTTTTTTCTTTATGTTTTTTGTCTTATTTCTACATATTACACTATATCCTTAAGATGGGGCGGCCTGAACTGAACATAGTTCTCTAACTGTAGATAACATCTTAGAACTGTACAAAGGCATATCTTGATGCTGTTTTCATTTCTTTTCAGATAATCCCTAACCCTCTGTTTGCTTTTTTTTTTTGGGGGGGGGGGGCAGCTGCAGGGCACTAGGCTGAAAATTTCAGCCTGTTGTCCATAGTGACTGCATGATCTTATTTCTTGGGTGGTGATGATTCCTGACTCAGGCCAGGATTTTCAAAAGTCCGCGTTAAAAAGCGACGGTCTGCTAATGCAGCTGTTTCGATACCGAATCTGAAGCATTCTTTAAAAAATTGCACATGCAAATAAGATCAGCGGACAGCAGCGATGATTTCCTACATTTGCAAGTGCCCAGCAGCTTATGCCTGTGTTTAGGATTATTTTCCATGCCTGCATCACCTTGCACTTGTTCCATTAAATTTCAGTAGACATTGATGAAGAATCATAGGTGGGCAGCAGGTAGGTTTGCTATCAGTGAGATGGGATGGAGTGTAGAGGGGTGGCTGGTGTAGCCTTCCGAAGGCTGATTTGTCCAATGGAATGCATTGCCAGAGGTTGTGGTAAAAGCGGATAGCGTAGCTGGTTTTAAGAAAGGTTTGGACAATTTCCTGGAGGGAAAGTCCATAGTTTGTTATTGAGGAAGACATGGGGGAAGCCACTGCTTGCCCTGGATCGGTAGCATGGAATATTGCTACTTCTTGGGTTTTGGCCAGGTACTAGGGGCCTGGATTGGCCACCGTGAGAACGGGCTACTGGGCTTGATGGACCATTGTTCTGACCCAGTAAGGCTATGCTCATGTTCTTAGGTAAATCCCCCCTGCAACAGCCTCACCTTTACTGACATAGAGGCAGCTGGCAGCCCTATTATCAAAAAATCAAAATAGTCCAAGGTTGAACACATTTCATTATGTGTTTTGTGTATCTCTAGCCTCCTTTAATAAAAGCTCCGATGGTTCTCTCTCCCCCTAGTATTCCCCTCCTCCCTTTCCAGCGCCAGCTGCGAGCAGTTGCACAAACAGAAGCAGCTGCATCATGAGTTCCTTGCTGTCTAGTTATTGCATTGAATTACTTTTTGAAATGCAGGGCCAAACAAATCTCCTCTAGATCTTATGGTAAAGTGCCCTCAACTTTGTCACGAGTGCTGATATAGGTGCAGCATAGTCCCTGGGTCTTCACATGATATATCCCTCTTTGTGCATGATTCACTCAGTAGCTCTGAGCTTGGGTGCCATGAGTAACAGAATCTCTGATACATCCCATGGTGCTATATGTTTCACTGGTACTGAGTTAGGTTGCTCTGAGAGAGGGAGTCTTTAGGCCATATTCTATAAACGGCATCCCAATTGTAGGCGCCAGTAGGCATCCTACCGCTGTCTAACTAGCCAATTGGGACACACATTTTCTAAGAAAAGCAACCCAAGGCGTGCCACCTACACTGTAGACGTCAGTCGCGGTTGAGGAAGACACGTAGGGATGCTTAAGCTCACCCAAGGTTGGGTGTGGGCATGGTTTTGCCGGAAGTGGCCTTATGCGAGCTTAAGTGGCCCTAGGTATCTCTGTAGGGCCATGATAGGCACCTGAAATGTAGGCCATTGAAATGCTGACCTACATTTCAATTAGACGCAGCTGCTCAAGTGATCGCAGCAAGGAAATCTCCCTGCCGTGATCAGTTGAGCAGCCGCAGAAGGGAATTCACGAACTCCATCACAAGTCAGCTGGCAGGAGGGATGCCCACTCCCTCCCGCCATCACCCCTAAACCTCCCCCACACACACTGTCCAAGGCAGGAGGGATGCCCACTCCCTCCTGCTGCACACAGCAAAACAATCCCCTGCATGAAGGATGCCCAATTCCTCCTACGCAAACCCCTAAACAAACCCCAGCAGGAGGGATGCCCACTCCCTCCTGCTGGCACCCCCAAACCCCCACCTCCAAAGCCCATCAAAACCCCCATACCTTTAACAGGAGGGGCTTTAGGCACCTGGGCCAGCCGGAATCTTAGGCCTCCTTCCCAGTGCATTCTGGAATGCACTGGGCGTGGCCTAAGACTCCGATTGGCCAGATCCCTAAGGCCCCTCCTATGGGAGTGGCTTTAGGTATCTGGCCAATTGGAGTCTTAGATCACTCCCAATGCATCCAAAAATGGGAGAAGCATTAGGCGCATGGGCCAATCAGGGCCTTAAGCCCCTTCCCGGTGCATCCCAGGATGCACCGGGAAGGGGAAGGCCCACCATTCTGAAGAGGCGGGCCTGCAGGCCAGAGGGAGTAGGCATCCCACCAGCTAACCTTCCTGTTAAAGATCCAGGGGGGTCCAGGTAGGCTTTGGGGTGTGGGAGTTTGGGGAGGTGCCAGCGTGAGGGAATGGGCATCCTTCCTGCTGGGGATGTTGGGGGGGATGCCGGTAGGAGGGAGTGGGCATCCCTCCTACCAGGGATTGTTTAGGGGTTTGCAGCAGGAGGGAGTGGGCATCCCTCATGCCAGGGATGTTGTAGGGGGTTGCCAGCAAGAGGAAGTGGGCATCCCTCATGCCAGAGATTGTTTTGCAGTTTGCGGCAGGAAGGATTGGGCATCCCTCCTGCTGTGGAAGTTCAGGGGGGGGGAGTTTGGGGGTGGCAGTAGGAAAGGGTGGGCATCCCTTCTGCCAACCAACTTGCGGTGTGGTTCAGGGGTTCCCTGCTGCAGCCGCTCAGCTGATCATGGCAGGGAGATTCCCTTGCTGCGATCAGCTCAGCAGCAATGCAATTCTCTAAATGGCGTCTGTGACATGGATGCAGGTTAGAGAATCAGGGTGACAATTCTGTATGGGACGTCCAAGTGCCATTCTCAAAAGCCGCTTAGGTGGCTGCTGCGACAGGGCTTCCTATACTGAATCAGGCCTTTTGTCTCTTTGCTGTTACATCCCCTAGTGCTGCATGTTTGACTTCACCCAGCTCTAATTAATCTCATTCCTCTACCTTCTGGTATCAGAAAGTGAGAAGCAGCTCAGGGCAGTAGAATCCCTTTATCTGCTTCATGGCTCTTTTTTTTTCTTTAAACATTTCATTAAATCCTTCTAGGTGCTTTGAACTCCAGTTCACACTCTGTGATGGAAAAGCCAATGCCAGTTTCAACTGATCCTCCCTGAACTTCACTCCCCCTGTTTATGTTCCAGCATATAGAGACAGACTTAAAGGATCTCAATATGTCTACTTCGGAAGAAAGTTTGAAAAAGAAGATATGACAAAGGCATTTCAACATCTCTATGGCATATATGCACAGGAGGCAAGTCTCTTTCAATTGAAAGAAAGCTCTGGAATAAGGGCGCTTAGCAGTGGTGTAGCCGCTAGTGGGTCCATCCCATCCCCAAACAAAATTTCATCTCTTAACATAACATAATTCTTTATTTGTATACCGCACATAAGCCTTTTGGTTCATGGCGGAGCAAAAAATAATACAGCAAAGGAGAAATTGTTAACATTAAAGTTAGTTAAACCATGAGGAAATATGGCACACAAAAACTCCCTATCTGTCCCAGATAGTGATCACAATCTGTGTTAAGGTGCCTGGAGAAAAATGAGAACTTTGAACAAAAGAAAGAAACAAACAATATTAAGTTTGAATTTAAAAAAAGGAAATAAAAATATAAATAAATAAACAGTAGCAATAATTAACAACAAAAACAAATGTTAGAAGAAGAAATAAATAACGGGATAACGGGGAGTAGTTTGAAATCAGTCAATATGGCAGCTCAATCGTCAAAGCAGGGCAACCTCTACAAGCAGATCTTCACAAGATAAGGACCAGGAGCAGCAGATCACTGAAACAAAAAGTCGGCTCCCAAGCTCTGCCAGCCGAAGACCTCCTCCTTTCCGAAAGAACTTACATTATGGGCAGTTGCTGGAACTGTCCCACAGCCACCGCTGCTGCCAACAACAGGCCTCCTCTCTTACCCGTATGCTCATTTTTCACACTTATGCAAAACCGAGCATGCGCGTGCGGAGGTTGGCAGCAGTAGCACTGGGACAGTGCCGATGGCTCCCCCCCCCCCCAACATGTAAGCTCTTTTGGCATGGGGAAGGTCTTATCTGGTGAGGCTTGGGGATACCCCGCCAACACAAATATGTCACTTGCTTTGAGGGGGTGTGAGGAGGTGGAAATTTTAAATTAGATTTTAATTTAATTTAATTGGAGGGGCTAGAGACGAAATGTGTGGCCCACCCACTTTGGTCTCTGGCCTACCCTAAATCGGCCACCTGGATATGCTACTGGGGCATAGAATGAAGGTGAAAGGAGAAGGGCTCAGGAGTAATTGAAGGAAAAATTTATTCACAGAGAAGATAGAGGATGGGTAGAGCCACTTCCCAGCGGAGACCAGGAAGGTGTCTGAATTCAAGAAAGTCTGGGACAAGCAGAAAACTTATTTTTCCCTGGACTGGATGTCGGAAGGCACGCTGTTACTCTTGCCTTTGGCTTGCAGAAAGTTCCGATTGTTAAGTTCCTCTTCTAATTGGCCAGCAGCTGTCCCTGGCACTCACCCTTCGTTGTGGTAACCCGTTTGATGGACAGGTTTCTTCTGTCGCCTCTTTTTCAGTGTAGGAGGGGGAGGGGGGAACCCTCTTGCATCTTGATAGGGCACTCATGCAGTCAGTCAAGCTTTCCCCTCTCTCAATAGGACAAGCTTTTCATCCTTCCCGCTTCCTTCCTGTCGTGGAGTTGGTCCCGGAGTGCTGCCATCTTACTGACTAGGATGGCTGCCAATCGGTATCATCACACCCCTTAGGGCCCTGGTTCTCCGTCTCTGATTGGCTATGTCCAAAGAGCCCGCGTTGGCTCCCCCACCCTGCTGGCTCCCAGAGTGCAGCATGCATGCGGTGAGGCAGGTTTCTCCTGGAACAGGGCTGAGGCGCACGTGACAAACAGTGAAGCTACCTCCCTCCCCCCTCCCCTGCCTCTCTTTCTCCCCCTTCCATGGCACAAGGGGGAATTAGAAACAGTCCTCAGATTTTAAATATCTGCTGGCAGGCGCCGCCAAGACGAGAAAAAGAAAAAGCGTGGTACGGACACTGAAGCGGGTGGCAAAGAGTACAAAGCTGAGCAGAGTGTGGGCAAGTACATAGAAATAGTTATTCATGATTTTGCCATATTCGCGGGCCGGCTCTGCCCCTAACACCCGCGAATACGGAGGGAGAAGTGTAGTTTTTATATGCTGTCATTTTCTGCTTCTATGTAATGTGTATCCTACATTTTAAAAATGTTTGACAGGATAGGAAAAGGATCAGATTGGGTTGTTGTAGGCTGTTTCTTTCCCTAATGCTTGCTAATAGCCTCAGAGGATGTCTGTCCTCAGTTGGAGGGAGAACTGACTGGGTTGTAGTCCCGCAGACGTATTTTAAATGAAATTACTCCATCCTTCAATTAAAATGATAATCTGACATTTGAGCCCTACTGAGCATCAAAGCCTGAAGAGGAAAAAGAAAAAAAAAAAAAATATGGGGGAATAGTTACGCTAAAGCAGACGCCTGAGACCTACAGAGTGAAATGGCTACCCAAATCTTGGCGTTTATAATCTGTAAACTAGAAAAAATTCCACTATCACTTATTCAGAGAAGTGCACTCACTTTCTAGCTATAACGGGAAAAGTTGTGCATGAAAATTTATAAAAAAGAAAACCTATAAAAATGCTTTATAAAAAAGAAAACTCATAAAAATGCTTTAGAACATAAGTTAAGTTTTAAACAACATAAAGTTAATAATTTATTATGATAGAATAAGATTTAAGCATTCTAGAAATAAAGTTAAATAAACGGGTTTTTGTTGGCCGATGACTGGAGCAAGGAGCATGACAACTACGCTGATCAACTTGATCAATTCAGTCTATGACCATGCGTAGGCTCCATTTCTGAGGCCTTTTCCCGTTATAGCTAAAAAGTGAGTGCACTTCTCTGAATAAGTGATAGTGGAATTTTTTCTAGTATATTATTGGATCATATACTTCACTAGGGTTGGTTTATTTAGTTTATAATCTGTACCCAAGCAAGGGGTGTGCATGGCAACTGAAGTTCAGAGAGCGGAAATAATTGGGGAAGAAGCTGTCCCAGTAAGGAGATGATCATGGAACAAAGAAGAGTCCCCCTTGTATTCTTCAGCAAGCATGTCAAACTCAAAGGCTGACACAGGCCAAATAAACATGGCAAAATGTCTTTTATGTACATTTTTATTGAAAATATTTGTCAGAAAATTACAACAAATGAAACATAGCAACAAAGAAAGCAGCACATCTCCCCTTCCCCCCCCCCCCCCCCCGCCCAATCATCCAAAGAAAACAAAAATTACAGTGACTCTGCAGTAAAATGCCCAAACATACAGCTGGTTGGACTAGCCACCCTCCCCACCCTCACCCGCAAAAACATCATTTTTCATAGAAACTTAGGTTTATTTAGAAAAGTACAATATTAAAAAAAAAAACCAAAAGCAACAAATACATCATTTTTCATAGAAACAGGTTTATTTAGAAAAATACAATATTTAAAAAAAACAAGAGCAACAATAAAATTAATGTTTTCTTCCTGACAATTGGCATCTCTACTCTGCTACTATTTTTCCTATTTCGAGGAAACTCTTGTCCGCAGTGATTACTTTTAAAACCGACCCAAGGTGAAAGTCGGTAATTCTGGATCTGATAGGAAACTTATTTCCTTTCATAAGTGTAAATATTTCCTGTTAGGCACATCAAGCAAGTCAATACAAGGCTAATGGCGTGGTAGGTATTATTATCGTCTGATTCACTAATAGTATTGGGGGGGGGGGGGATAGTGCATTATGACTAGAGAATGCCTGGTAGAGAATGACACAGGAATAGATTTTTCCCCATCCCCGTGGGAACTCATTTTCCCCTCTTGTCCCTGCCCCATTCCTGCAAGCTCTGTTCTCATTTGCACAAGCCTCAAACACTTTCAAATCATAAGTGTTGGAGGCTTGTGCAGTTAAGGCAGAGCTTAAAGGAATGGGGCAGGGACAGGGACAGCACTAAAACTCATGGGGACGGGACGGGGAAATTGAGTTCCTGTGGGGACAGGGAAAAATATGTCCCCGTGTCATTCTCTAGTAATAGGTACTGTAGTTTCTCCTAGGACAAGCAGGATGAGTCAGCCACATATGGGTGTTGTCCCAACAGCTCCCAATTTACGGATAAGCTCTCCAATAGCTCAGAGAGAGATTTTTTTTTTTTCTCTGAGCACGTGCAGTGCCCGGGCCCCACTGGGCATGCCCGAGCACTACCCATTTCCCCCTGCTTCCTCCTAATCCCCAGTCTTTAGTCTCCACCCGTTCCCATCGGTTGGATTTTCTAAAGCTCTCCATTACAACTTTTCTACTCATCACTTGAAGATGCCTGAATCATCAAAAGAAATGACTTACATGCATGCGGATACTGGCAGGCACAATGTAAGCAGGGGGGGGGGGTTCGGCTTGCATGCTCACGAAGACATGTGCGCACAATGCAAGCAGCACGGATCCTCGTGTGCCGTATCCAGTCAGCAGATGCAGGAGAAGGATGAATGCACTGGATCCTCATGAATTGTGCATCTGCTGACGATACAGCACACGAGGATCCATGCTGCTTGCATTGTGCGCACATGTCTTCGTGAGCACGCAAGCCGAACACCCCCCCCCCCTGCTTACATTGTGCCTGCCTGTATCCGCATGCATGTAAGCCGAACCAGCCCTCCTGGCATTGTGCCCACCTGTTTTCGTGAGCACGCCAGCTGAGCAAGAGGGCATTGAGAAACTCCATGGAAAGGAGTGAAGCCTGAGAATCAGCCTGCACAAGCCAGCCTGTTCAGAAGGCAGCAACGGGGGATTTAAAATGGGCAGAGGTAAGGAGCCTTCAGGATGCCCTGGCTCAGCAACTCCCCCCGTCTGCACCCTGCCCTAAGCACCTGTATGCAGCCGATAGCAGTTTCCCCTATCTGCCTGCTTTGGGAAACTTTGATAATCTCCTGCAGCCACAAGGGCTCTGCCCCTCCCACCTCCCCATCTGAAAAAGAAAAAAACTCAATGCTTCTTTCCCTCTTGGGGACCTGCTGACCCCCTCCATTCCTCCCCCCCCCCACCCCCCGCGGGATGACCCTCATGTCGTGAAAAACCTATGCAGCACCTGGGTCTGCCTCTCACTACTTCTTCCCTCTCTGAGAACTCCATTAAGCTCCGGAGTTCAGCCATGTGCAGGGCAGTGAGCAACCAATCCCAGAAGTGTCCTTCATCCCTGCCTCAGCAACCAGCCATGATAGAAACCGCTGGCAACCAATTGCAGCACAGATTTTCCCTTCCTCCCCGGCAACAGGGGCAATCCCGGGGAGCTCGTCACAGAGTGTGGGCGCTGACATCATCAGTGATGCGGCATGTCAGACCACGCCTCCCCAAAGGTGGGAGTTGAAACTCAGCCTCAGGAGCTGTTCACTACACTTGGGCAAAAAGTGCTTTCCACAGCTCACAGCCTCATCAAGGTAACACTGCTACTATTTATTATTTCTATAGCGCTGAAAGGCATATGCAGCGCTGTACAGTTTAATATACAATAGGCAGTACAGCAGGAGAAACCCACATAGGAGGCATCATCACCATTCCTCTTCCTCTGCCTCCAGGCACAGCGGGAAACGCAGCCAGGGTCACTGGCACAGATGCAGAGGTGCATCTTACCCCCCTCTCTGCAGGCTCACCCCCTCTCTCAAGAAAGACAGAGAATGATAGCGGGGTACATGGAGCCACCCAACATGAAAATGCGAACCACCAGGGTTGGACCAGCAAATTGAGTTCCTGTGGGGACAGGGAAAAATTTGTCCCCATGTCATTCTCTAGTAATAGATACTGTAGTTTATTCACTGTTATGCTGCTGTGGGGAGTTCCCTCCCTTCCCGTCCCTCCTTTGGAGTTAGGTCAGTGGCAGTATGAGACGAGAGCTAGAGACCATGTCAGTGTCTATGCCAGCTTCCGCCCACCCATGTTACCCAAGTCATGTACTCAGTTCTGGCTATGCTACCTTTTGAAGATTGTTGCAGTGTGGTTTGGAAGTAAAATGCAACATGCAGCAGTTTATTAAAAACAAAACGAAGTGGTAGGGCGTTTTATAGGGGGGAAAAAATTGTGGAGACAGGAGCCTTCTATAAGTCAATACTGGAGGCACTCGCCACTGGAGTACGCCTTCTGGCCCAGAAATATTCAAATTAAATTGGACATGCTCTTAGCAGCCAAAAAAATCAATGGGCAGTGGCTAGTCACACAATCAAATCAACTCCAGGGGAACTCTGAGCGTGAAGAGCAGCCCACCTCTAATAGGCACGTGATTCCAGGGCCAAGATTTTGTTCAAGCTGTGTCCCTTTAGTCCATGTTGCTCTCATCTGACTTGTGCAGGAAGCGAGGAGGGCCCATTATCAGGTGAAGCATATGCTGTGTGCCTGTACGAGATGATAGTGCCCAACTATGCATTTAAAACATCTAATCAAGGGGTAGGGAACTCCGGTCCTCGAGAGCCGTATTTCAGTCGGGTTTTCAGGATTTCCCCAATGAATATGCATGAGATCTATTTGCATGCACTGTTTTAAATGTATATTCATTGGGGAAATCCTGAAAACCCGACTGAAATACGGCTCTCGAGGACCGGAGTTCCCTACCCTGATCTAATCTAATCTTTGGTTTATACTGTATACCGGGTCATTTCCCAGTAGAGCTCAACTCGGTTCACATGTAATTAAGACTAGAGTACATAGCAGAAAACATAGGAGAAGGCAGAACTAATTAAAAACTAAAGTACATAAGAAAAGCATAAGAAAAATAACTATAATATTATCATTTCGTTGAGACTGTAGTTAAACCATTTAAAAATTGCGAGAAAAACAAAGCTTTCAGGACTTTACGAAATAATTGCAGCTGGCCTAAAAGCCTAATGGAGTCAGGAAATTCATTCCAGATCTCTACAAACTTGAAAATAAAAGATCGACTGAGCTTCCCAGCAGATTTAATTCCTTTAAAGGAAGGGAAGGCTAACTTATATCTTTGTGTGTTTCTCAAATGGCAAAGTCTAAGGGTATTCCAACATAAGGATCAAATATTCCATAGAGAAGCTTGAAGATTATGCATGTGCATTTAAACTGGATCCTAAAGCGAACTGGGAGCCAGTGAAGCTTTATCAACAAAGAGGAAACATGATCATACTTTCATTTCCCAAAAATGAGCTTAGCTGCCCACTCTTCCTGCATGCGTGTTGTGTAATCTCTTTGTGTATCTAAGTGTACTCATGCTGCTATTAGCCGGGTGAGAAAGGGTCCAGTGACAGGGAATGTAGGGTGTTAAACCTTCATCTCATCCTTCACCTAGTCCTCCGTTCTCCCTCAAAATGTAGTCCCTAGTTAAAGGCCAGATGTCTGTCATCTCTAGGTTTCTGAAGCATAGATCTTTCTTTCCAGTATATGATTTCGGGGTCGCAATGAGAAATGAACAAGAGGAGCAGCTGGTCGGGGTGCAAACACCCCTTGGTGATGGAAATTAACTACAATGCAAGCATAGCTAGGCTGTCAGTGGATGAAAAGTCAGGAAAAGTATGGTTCAGTTAGTAACAAGCAGAGTGAATGAAGTGGTAAAGGGGAGGGGGGATAGAGTATGAGAAGAATGTGGTTGGGGGATGGAGAGAAATGAGAAGGCTTGCCCACTCATGGTATTAATACCTAGCAGTTACAGCTCTGGGGTGTTACATCTGCAGCAGGTATCCTGGATATTGGCACAGTTCTTATATCATTTGGGTGACATGTGGAAGGGGTGTGGCCTGGTGAGTAAAGCAAAATCAGGGGGGGGGGGGTGCCTTCAAATGTATCTTTGAATCCTCTTTGTGCTACACCATCTCTCCCAGATCTCGCTGTCCTCACCTGTAGTTCTTCCTGATCAACTCTTCCCTTTTGGAGGTTGCTAGTCATTGAGGACGCCCGACAAATACTGCTAGCCCACCACCCCAAATCTCGGATTCCTATATGCAGAATAAAAGTCATATGTGTGTGAATGGTTGCACGTTACCGGAAAGCAGCCACGTCTGAGAAACCTGTTCCAGCAGAGAGACGATACAGCCAAGTCTAACAGACTGGTAATGTCACAAAGAAGGAGGGCAGGGTCTGGAAGGCAGAGAGCATGAGAGAGTATAAGAGTGTTCTAATAAAGGCATTAGGCATTAAATAGAATGACTGAATTCTTGTCTAAGATGGAAATACACCATGCAGCCTTTCCTCTGCTGTCTTTTTCTTCCCTCCCCCCCCCCCCCCCCCTAATCCATTGCATGATAAAAGTAGCCAGGTATATGAGGGAAGGAGTTTTCACAGCTCTGGCAGCAAGATACAGAGAAAGAGGACCAGAAATGTGGGCTTGAGAATTCATGGCATGCTGATTGGATGGGGTACTCTAAAGACGAAGGATCAGGTCCCTGATTCCTCCACCCATTGTTCTCTTTCTCTAGGGAGCTCTGAAGGTATTTTTCTTGTGCGATGGTGGTGTAGCATGGAAAACCTGGACCTTATCACCATAGAAACAGGGTCCTGCTTCTATGGAGGTGGAAAAAGGAAGGACTCTCTGGGGATTTGAATATTTGTGCCGTACAAAAGCATGTGCTTTATGCCCCATGTTCATGTGCTTAATGTCCCTGTGTTCACTGTGCATATAACACACATGCTCTGGAAGTACACATTTATGCCATCAGTCCATGTACTGTGCATGTATGGGGTGTTTTTTTTCACACCAGGGGGTTTACATCGAACCTGTCCTAGTGACTCACAGTCAATCAGACTTTCAGGATATTCACAATTAATATGCATGATAGAGGAAAATGATAGAAGGGATGGGATGACTTCCCTATGGGGGGGGGCAGTGGGATGACTTCCCTATGGGGAGAGGCTGGGGCAGCTAGGGCTCTTCAGCTTGGAGAAGAGATGGCTCAGGGGTGATATGATGGAGATCTATAAAATAATGAGTGAAGTGGAAAGGGTAGATGTGAATCGCTTGTTCACTCTTTCCAAAAATACTAGGACTAGGGGACATGCGATGAAGCTACTAAGTAGTAGATTTAAAACAAACCGGAGAAAATATTTCTTCACACAATGTATAATTACACTCTGAAATCAGTTAGCTTAGCAGGGTTTAAAAAAGATTTGGATGATTTCCTAAAAGAGAAGGCCATAGGCCATTATTTAGATAGCTTGGGGAAATCCAATGCTTATTCCTAGGATAAGCAGCATAGAATCTGTTTTACTACTTGGGATCTAGGTAGGTACTTGGGACCTGATTTGGCCACTGTTGGTAACAGGATACTGGGCTTGATGGATCTTTGATCTATCCCAGTATGGCTATTCATATGTTCTTAAATTTGCAAAATATGTCTCTGTCTCACTATATCCCTGTCAGAGTGACCTGAAGCATCATGAGCAGAGCATCAGTAGTGCTAGAGTTGCTCATACTTGAAAAAGAGTATCTTTTTTTTCAGCTAAGGCTACATGGCTGCAGAAAATTGTTTGCTGCATCACCAGCTTAAGCAGTTGCCCACATCCCTTCGAAGCGTGCAGAAGAAGTCACACATTCAGAGGAATCTGTCAGGGGCTGTGACATAAATGTTTCTGCTATAATCCCTGAAACTGGACTGAGCACCATCATCTCATTTCACATGGGGCACCTGAGCTGGGATATGAATCGGTGGCCTAGAGGTGACAGACCATTCCCTCGGATCCATGCACTCCCCATGTGCAGCCCTACTTTTTCCCTGGTCCAGGTAAACCTGGAAGAATGGATCTCACTGACCCTAGACAGGAACTCTCATTTTAAAATAGGGAAATCAATGACATTTGTTTTGGGGGTATGTCATTTGCCATCCAAAATGACACCGTCAAAACCAATACAGTTTTGTTTGTGCATATGCTAAAATACAGAAATGTAATGAAACAACAACAACAACAAAAAAAACAATAACAACCCAACAATAAGTAAACAAACATTGAAACAATTTTCCCATGCACACATCTAATTAAAACTAATACTGTAAAGACAGACATATTGCATCTGGACATCAGGTACCTACAGTACTTTTCACTGCAGAATTACCTGTGTAGTAAGGACAGAGTTATGTTAATGTAGGGTTGCCAGATTTTCCAATCGGAAAATTCGGACCCCCTAGACCCGCCCCCAGGCCTGCCCACTTCTGCCCATCCCACCCTAAAACACCCTAATCCCGCAATCCAGTCAGGTTTTCAGGATTTCCCCAATGAATATGCATGAGATCTATGTGCATGCACTGCTTTCAATGCATATTCATTGGGGAAATCCTGAAAACCCGACTAGATTGTGGCCCTCAAGGAGTGACTTTGAGATCCCTGCCCTAGATCTACCCACAGGCCCGCCCATCTCTGCCCAAGTCCCGCCCTAGCTTCCCCCTTCCCCCTTCCCTCCTCCCCTTCCCCCCTCCCCCCCCCCCCCCCCCCCGCTGCCTGCTTTGATCAAGGATTGCCTCCTGCCCAATGCAATTTAGAGGAGGCTTTTCAAAACCCAGATAAAGTGCAGGGTTTTGAAAAGCCGTCTGAACCCCCCACCTTCAGCTCTCACCTCCTCCAGCAACAGACACACTGCACAAGCTGCACTGCCTCCAGTGGTTACCTTACATTCTGGAACGTTGCCCGCCTCACTGCTGTAACCTCACACAAGTGCTTTCCTGCGTCTGCACGGGATTGGACTCCACTCACAATCGCGTACAGAAGCAGGAAAGCGCTTGCGTGAGGTTACAGTGACTGATGGACACTTAAGGCACAAGTTTTCCATAAAGAATCATTCTTTTTAATACCGAGGGCCTCAAAATAGTATCTGGCGAGCCACGAGTTTGAGACCACTGAGTTATAGCATCAAGGAAAAGAGCCTTCTGTTATGTGGGTCCTAACCTTTGGAACTCCATATTTAATGACTTCCTCAATGAAACATCCTACTTCTCCTTCCAGAAACTATTGAAATCTATTCTATTTCATCAACGCTATGGAAGCCTATGACATTACTCTCTATAGTCCTCAAGCAAGCGTTCCATATTATATGCATTCTCCTAGGACAAGCAGGATGAATCAGCCACATATGGGTGTTCTCCCAACAGCTCCCAATTTGCAGATAAGCTCTCCAATAGCTCAAAGAGATTTTTTTTCTCTCTCTCTCTCTCTCTCTCTCTGAGCACGTGCAGTGC
Organism: Geotrypetes seraphini; assembly: GCF_902459505.1. Lineage (NCBI taxonomy): Eukaryota > Metazoa > Chordata > Amphibia > Gymnophiona > Dermophiidae > Geotrypetes > Geotrypetes seraphini. The sequence continues at coordinate 107,733,223 of NC_047091.1, forward strand.
CCGGGCCCCACTGGGCATGCCCGAGCACTACCCATTTCCCCCTGCTTCCCCCTAATCCCCAATCTTTAGTTTCCACCCGTTCCCATCGGTCGGATTTTCTGCTCATCAGCAACATTGTTACGCCTTCCCTAAACACCTCTCTCTCTTTTTCCCTCTCATGGATTGAAAAAAATGTACAGTATCTCTGTTTTCCAGTGTAACAGTGGTTGTAGCCCTCTTTTTAATGCAGTGTCTCGCAAACTTTACGAGCTGTGGCACAGTAAGCTGGCGGCCGTGGCTCGAGGGCAGCCGGAAGTGTACAGACGTCGCCACGATGATGTCACACGCGTGTGTGGTGTCTTCGCGTCGACATCTGCGCATGGGTGGAGGCCCTCCGGACGGGGCCCTGAGCCGGCAGCAGGCGGTGCTGAAAAAGAAGAGGCACAGGGAAGAAGAGCGATGCCAGGGAGGAGGAGAGGCGCTGGCGGCGGCTGACTGCCTACAGGATGTGCCTCTCACCGCAAGAGGCACATCCTGCAGGCAGTCAGCCGGCACTGGTGCCTTTCCTCCTCCCCGGCATCTTGCAGCACACTTGAAGTCTCGTGCGGCACACAGTTTTCAATACAGTGTTTTAGTGTAATAGAATTGTAAACCGCTTAATACTCATGTGCAAGCGATATATTACATTACATTACATTAGTGATTTCTATTCCGCTTGTGCCTTGCGGTTCTAAGCGGATTACAAGTTAGAAGACTGGACATTTCCAGTAGCATTGCAGTACATATAATCAAGAATGCGTTAAGTTACAATTGTTATTCTGGACTTTTCCAGGATAAATTGGTAGTAGATAGTAGATAGTGATAGGTTGTTTAGACGAATAGAGATAATATTGTCCGGATTCTGTTGTTTAGAAGAGTAGAGATACTACTGTCCGGATTCGGGTGTTGCTGGTGGTGGTGTTTGGGTAGTCATGAGAGCATTTTCTAATACTTTTGTGAGGTTATGATGATGGGAAGTGTTTTTTGAAGAGATGAGTTTTGATTATATGAAATGTAATAAATCCAATCCAATCTTTTAGAAAATATTAAGTAGGAGGGGGAAAAAAAATACACAAATCTGGTTGTTGGAGGGCATAGCTGGAGTTTTCATGGTGAGTGGTGCTTGATAACACACAGATTTTGTTGTCATATGGAGAATGACTCAGACTCCTCTACATTCTCCAGGAAAGGGTGCTGGGGTTGAGACATGCTGGCAGAGAAGTGACAAATCCAGACATACAAACATACACAGACAAGCAAGTGTAACCCTCTTCTAGCACGCTTTCTCATTTTTCTAACAAGTAGGCAGAAGCGCACTCCCTCTGAAACAGAGATCTGCCAAATGTGAACACTGGTGTACTCATCCTCTGGTGAATTTTTTGAGAAAATGACCTCCCTTTTGCCCTAGCTGCACAGGACCCAGGCAATTGCAAATGAGTAATTAGCATTATATTTGAGAATTTGCCAGTTTTCTTTTCTCCTAGATGTTCATTTTTTCATGAAATCTTAGTTAAAACATGGCAATCTGTACAAAGTTCTGCTTTTTGTTTGTTTTCTAAAATGCTGCCTGACTCCAATTTCTCGAGAAACCCTGATGTAAGAACTTAATATTTTCATGCATCCTCAACGCAAAAGCCTAAGGTAGAGTACACAGTGGTGGGCTGGCAGGACCCTGCGAAAGTAACTTTTCACAGAAAAATAACGGCAGATAAAGGCCAGTCTGCCCATCCGGAGTAACCATTATCTCTTCCTCGCTCAAAGAGATCCCACATGCCTATCTCAGGCTTTCTTGAATTCAGTCACAGTCTCTGTCTCCACCACCTCTTCTGGGAGACTGTTCCGCGCATCTACCATCCTTTCTGTAAAAAAGTATTTCCTTAGATTACTCCTGAGCCTATCACCTCTTAACTTCATCCATTGCCCTCTCATTCCAGAGCTTCCTTTCAAATGAAAGAGACTCTACTCATGTGCATTTACATAAGAATTACCACTGCTGGGTCAGTCCATCGTGCCCAGCAGTCTGCTCCCGTGGCGGCCCTTATGTCAAAGACCTGTGCCCTAACTGAGACTAGCCTTAACTGCGTACGTTATGGTTCAGCAGGAACTTGTCTAACTTTGTCTTGAATCCCTGGAGAGCTGCTGCTGTGCCAGTGCCCTCTTGTAGTTTTTGAGGTGAGGGAGGGTTTGGAACCCGGCAGGCTGCCACTGGCTCACGGGCCTTGCAATGAAGAACAGGTTCTAATGCCTAAGGTACAAACTTAGATTGTAAGGAACAGAGAAATATTTACTGTACCTGCATGTAATACTCCTTGAACTACCACTGAAAAAGTGTGAGTTAAATTCCAAATCAATAAATAATATTTTCTCTTATTTGTTCACTATTCACTATTGAAATAAAATGTGTGAAATCTTCCCCCCCACACATACAATTTTGTTCTTTGTTAAACAGTGATGTCTGTAGCTTGCTGGTGAGGCCCCCTTCTGGAGATAAGGCATCTCACAAAAGGCTTTTACTCGATATCTTACGTTAATGAAATCCTGAAATAGAGTCATCTTTATATCCAGAAACCTAATTTCTCAGCTGATGTGACATGGCAATCGCAGCACTGTAGGATGCCAAGATCAGACTTAACTGAGCTTCAACAGTGAACATGAGACTGCCCAAGTTCTTTTTGCAACAGCTTGCAATTACAATATTTCTTGACACAGTAACTCAAAGACAGTTAATGGACTTTGTATAATAAAGCCAATGACCAGAACCTGTAGACTTCTAGCCAGAATCTTGGACCCCGGTGTGAGGAAAGACAGATCACACCACACACTGTCACACAGGGCCCAATGTACTAAGGTGCAGTGGCATAACTAGGGTTTGTGACACCCAGAGCTGATTTTATTTATTTATATAGCCTGTTCTCCCCAAAGAGCTCAGAAAAAGGTTGCAGTTTAACATTCACCGGGTTACAATATAACATTTCTTAGGGTTACAACCTCTCCAACCCTATCCTGGTGCCATGATGTAAACCAGGGGTGTCCTACCTGCAGCCCGAGGGCCGCATGCGGCCCAGTGAAGTATTTTGTGCAGCCCCGGTCGAGGCCAATGCAGTGTTTTCCTCTGCTTCCCCCGGGTGTTTATCGTCTTGCTGGCTCCTTCCTCTGTCTTGCTGCAACATTTGCACATTTGTACGGACCCAGAAATATTTTTTTCGGCCAATGCGGCCCAGGGAAGCCAAAGGGTTGGACACCCCTGGTGTAAACAAAAAAAGACATTTCCTCTCTGTTAGGTCTTAGCTCACTCTCGCTAACACCAGCTCTGGCAGGATACACATTTCAAATCTGACATACTGTAATCACAAAATAGAAAATACAATTCTTTTTTCTACCTTTTGTTGTCTAGTCACTTTATTAGTCAAATCATGTTGGTCCCAGACTCTGGTTTCTGTTTGTCGTCTGTTAACTCGCTCGCCAGGGTCTCATGCCCATTTGACGTTTTCTTCTTTCTCCATGCTCCTGCCTACTTCCTGCTTCCATGAAGGCAGGACCCGGCAGAGAGGAAGGCTCCACGCCAGCAGAGCAGCAAAGTTCCCAGACTATGTCACCAACCCTGGGAGCACCCCCTCATGGTCTGCACTCAGGGCAGACCAATCCTTTCCCCCCTCCCCCCTACACCACTACTAAGATGGCAATTCTATAAATTCACTATCTCAGAGGTATAACAATTCTGATTTATTATATATGGGATGTCAGATTGACCTTGAGTTTACTAACTCGCCGGGTCTGTCAATTCTTCATTCATCCCTACTTACTAGAATCTTCATCCTCATCTTATTATCTTACTTCATTTGCAGTATTAGTTGTAAATAATTTAAATAACGTGCTTTTAAGCAGTGCTATTTCATTATCTCCAGCACTTCAATGATTCTCCCCTTTGCCAACGCGTTTCGCAACTCTTTATCAAGGCTGAAGGTACTTAATAAGACTACTTCGCTGTCTGTTATCCTGCCGGGGTTTTTTTCAGCACTAGTGGTACTTAACATTATGAACTTATAGTTCAGGAGAAAGCAGCCACTGACCCCTCTCTGTGTGATCTCAGGCAAGCTACTTCCTGTCTCTACCTCAGTTTCATCAAATGGCATCAGAGTGCAAGAATGATGCTGTCCTTCTCCCTTGTAAGTGTTATGTCACCGAGGGTTCCGAAATGTGCCACTAGATTCTCCCACCCCCAGAGGTGACAGTCAGAATGTTTCTGAACTCTGTAATCGCAGAGTGAACTGGAACCCTGCTTGGCTGAGAAATCAGTTCATAAATGTGAAATATTAGAAAAGGCCGTACGTTCCTTCTCGCCCCCCTTCAAAGTGCGACTGTGGAACAGTGGGAGAGAAATGTGGTTCTGCTATTACCAAAACATAACACATATCTTTAACTCGACAGCTTGTGTGTAAGACATCTTGACATAGATTTTTATCAACAAAATGTATCATTATTTGAATTGTCTGTCAACATATATTTATAACCATTCTGTGTACCGTTACTGAAAATATTTTGGGTATGTCACTATGTGTAAAATATATAGATTTATACATACAGTACATTGCCACCTGTATATGTCAAGCTCTGTCTCTGGCAATATTCAAATTCAGGCTCAAAGCCCACTTCTTTGAAGATGCTTTCAATTCTAAACTGCAACCCACCTTCTAGCACCAATATCTGTCTTATCCCTCTGTAAATCCCACCCCCCTACCCCCACCACCACCACCTGAGCACTAGAAAATGCAGGGAACAAATTTTCCTTGTCCCCATGGGATCTCTTTATCCCTGCCCCTGTCCCATTGCACAAGTCTCAAACACTTTAAAATCATGTCCCCATGTCATTCTCTACTGAGCACTATGTATCGATGCACCTTCTTGTCCAGTTTATCTGTCTTGACTAGATTGTAAGCTCTGTTGAGCAGGGACTGTCTCTTCTATACTTTGACGTGCTGTGTATGTCTAGTAGCACCATAAAAATGATTAGTAGTACAGTAGTATACCTGAGACATGGCACTCAACAAGGATCTGCCACAGTGTTGCTGTGCCCTAAGAAGGCTCCTGTACTATGGAGCCAGCCATAGGTGACCACATGGCTTCCATGAAAATAGTGGGATTTGTATTTTTCTTGCACCTTTTCTAGTAGTAGCTCAAGGGCAGATGCATTCAGGTACAGGACCATACTATAGTTACATGTTACGTAACTTGCTCACTGGTACCCGTTTCACTACCACCAATGAGAGGAGATGGTGGGCTAGGAACAGTTTTGGCACTCTATACAGCCACACCACTATTAGAGAGAGGAAGATATTATAATAATAATAATAATAACAACTTTATTCTTCTATACCGTCATAGTCAGATGACTTCTAGGCGGTTCACATCAAAGAAAGCTGGACAATTGGCGAATTACAGAACGCAAAAAGTGAGGGAACAACATATTACACAAGAAATAGACAGAAGGAAAATATAAATTTATAAATTTAGCTTGGCTTCTGTTTAGGAGATGAATCTGTCAAACAGTACGGTTTTAATTACTCTCTGAAAGGCGCCGTTGATCAGCCTGGCTCCATTGATGTAGTTATCGGTACTGGCTCCATAGATGGTTATCGGTACTGCGGATAGGTAGACAGGATGGGCCATTTGGCCTTTATCTGCCATCATGTTTCTAGTATAGAGCTGGGTAGGTATTTTTCTGCAAGACCATAGCGGCTTAGAGCCCTAGTTTCCTCTGGTTCTCAGCCTGTTGCCCTAATCACTAGGCTACTCCTGGCCTCCAAGAAGCACCAATCATAACCAGAAGAGAGAAGAAGCAGTTGGTCCAGGAAAGGGGGCAAGAGGAGGTGCTATCCCCAGCGCAGAACTAGTCACATTCATCCTCCAACCTGCCACTTGCTTCTTTTAGAAGAGGCAGCACTGTCAGAAGTTTCAAATCTCCCCAGGACAGCCATCCATCATAAGATTAGCAAGACCAGCCTGTGAGATTTGAAACTTTTCAGAGTGCCAGACTTCAGAACAGAGCGGTAGGCCCACCATGAGAACTTCACATGCCTGAGACTGCCAACTTCTTTTTTTTTTTTAATTCTTTATTGATTTTCAAACTACAAATGCGCAATAAATGATTCACATTTTTGTACATTATATAATAAGCACAACAAACTTACAAAGAAATCCCACCCCCCCATCCCAGCTAATAAACAAATATATCAAAACCTTCATGAAACTATTCATAAAATCCCGGATTAATTCCAATTCCACTCCTTTCCCTTACCCCCCCCCCCCTAGGAAAATAACTAAAAAAGAGCCTGGGTATGAGGAGCTTCAAGTCTACCCGACTATTCTGCAGTGCTCAAAAGCCACGCCCCATGACTGCCGACTTCTGAATCTGGAAGATTCTAGACTAGAGGAACACAAGAAGCCATATGATGTAAGAGAATTCCATTGGCATAGTTAGTTGTGCATTAGCTAATAGCTGCAAGGCAACTTTTGCAAGACCAATGAGATCAGAACACAGAGAGCAGCTGTGTTATTCCACCTGAGAGGTTTCCTCTATTGCTCTGGGGCTATATACCTTCTTTCTAGAGCTGTCACTTCACTCAGATCCACTAAAAGAGGCTGATCCTGTTCTGGGCCACCCCATTGCATGTGTGGAGATATAGTACTGCCTTTCTTAAAGGAATCAGGTCTACAAATTAATTCATGCCATGGGTCAGAAACTACAGCTGCACTCCTATCTCTTCCCCCCCCCCCCAAATGTTCTACAAATATGTCCTTTATACCTTATTAATTGATTGGGATTTAGCTTTATCTGATCAGCAGGCAGGGGCTATTCTGACGGCGTGCTTGATTCTCCTTTAGACAGGTGCCCAGGAACCCTGCCTCACAGAATGACTGTTATATAGACAGTATTACCCAAAACTAAAGAAGTATAATCAGTATGTAGTTAACTTGATCCATATACTACTCATGTGTTACATGTTTGTCTTGTTGAAGCCACAGGTCCCTGATGGCTGATGTATGGTTAACATAAGAACATACTATATTGCAATACTGAGAAAGGTCCATCAAGCCCAGTGTTCTGTTTCCAACAATGGCCAACTCAGGTCACAAGTACTTGACAAGGTCTTAGAAAAGCAGATTTTATGCTGTTTATCCTAGCAATAAGCAGTGGATTTCCCCAAGCCACCTTAATAATGACATATGGACTTCTCTTTTAGGAAATTAACCAAATCTTTTTTTTAAACCCTGCAATGCTAACTGTTTTCACTACATTAAGTAAAGAAATATTTTCTCCAGTTTGTTTTACATAACCCACATTTCCCTTTATGAGGCCCTCAAAGGTAATGAAGCCACAGGGCCCCACATGGGAAGCCCTGGCGTAGACCACAGAAATTAACAACACAAGAATGTATGCAGATTTAGCTGTTGCATTGTCATTGTGGCATCCTGAAACTCCAATAGGCTGTGAGGTCCCCAAGACATGTTGCGCTCCCAAGTGGACACTTCCTGAATTTTAAGCTTTGGTTTTGCTGCTTTTGACAGCATTAGCTGAGAGAATAGAGAAGACCAGTAATAGCCAGACCTGAATAGGAAAGCAATGTGGGTTTCTAGCAAGAAATGTTTTGTTTTGTTTTTTCACAAGATGATTTATTTATTATTCTCCAGTTTCTTAAGTCATTGGCCTAATCATTAAGCTACAAATCTACTCTGCAAATGTATTTGATTGTGGCATCCTGAAACCACAGGACAGGTTTGGAAAGCCCTCTCTATCCATCCAAATATGCCTAATGGTTAGTGCAGTGACCTGAGAACCCAGGGGAGTGAGTTATGTTCGATTCCTGTTACAGCTTCACAACTTTCCACAGCCTCAGGTACAAAATACTGCCAGTTAGGGTTTCAGGATACAATAAGTAAAACCATTTTAATTGCAAACCTGAAAAAGGTAGATATCAAATCCTATCCCCTTTCCCTATTTATTTGACTTTTATCTTTGCAAATAATAATTAAAGCCGCTAACAACATAAAACAGCATCTGAATTAAATTTTGTTTTTCACTGAGCTCCTTTATGTACCCCACATTACCTCTGAACTGACCCTCTAAATTATGAATTTTATAAGCCCTAGTCCAGAGATATTTACTGTTTGAAAATATGTCTCAGCGACCTCCGAGCTCATCGCTTGGAAGTTCTGTTTTATCACAGATGTACAGCGCAGTGTAAATCTACCACTTCGATGGTAGTAGAAAAACCTGTTATTGCCTTGGAATACAGCTGAGATTGGAATGGCTGAATCATTTTCTTATAGCCAGAATGTGTACAAACTGTACCCTGCTTCATCTAGGCCAGCTCAGAAGCTGAAACTTCAGCCTCAAATGAGCAGAAGTTGAAATTAGTGATGATGTTCATTCAAAAGGTATTTCAGGAACCCCCCACAGAAGGGGAGGCAATAATTACTATAACTACTATAATTACTATAAATAATTACTATAAATAATTACTATAAAATGTTGCATGAAAAGAACGTTTACCAATCACCCCCTCCATCCCCGAACAGACTACAGCAGTGGTCTCCAACTTGCGGCCTAGGGGCCACATTCGGCCTGCCAGGTACTATTTTGAGGCCCTCGGTATGTTTATCATAATCACAAAAGTAAATTAAAAGAGTTTCTTGATCATATGTCTCTTTAGCTATAAATTACAATATTCTTATTAAGACTTAGCCAAAAGGAAAGATTTATAAACTATAAAAAGTTTTACCTCAGGCAAAATTGTCATTTCTTTAATAAGACATTAACTATTTTTTTCTGAGGCCCTCCTAGTGTGCCTACAAATCCAAAATGTGGCCCTGCAAAAGGTTTGAGTTTGAGACCACTGGACTACAGGAACAAAAGATGTTCGACTATACTAACACTTCATTTTGCTCTCGCCTAGAGTATGGCAAAGAGATTTCATTGCTCTCTTTTAGAGACAAATCTCCACCTTCCATATCAGGAAGAGAAAGCACGGCATGAACGCATGTCTGACCAGGCAGCTGGAAGGAAGCAGTGGATACGTATATCTTTAAATAAATATATAGCCCCTTCCAGACCGCTTTGATCGCGAGCAAAAAAAAAAAAAACCAAATCCCAAACCATGTGTTCGCGTTTAAACTCCTGCAAGTTAGCACCGGTTTTGCGCTTTGAGGTGATGCCTGACATTGGGCTCCGGTCCCTGCGGCAGGGAGTCCAGGCCGGGTTTTGGCGTGAGTCGCTGGAACTGCCAGGCAATGTGTGCACGGCTGATAAGGCAGAAGACAGCGCCGGCAGGGAAGGAAGGAAGGAGCTCTTCCCCCCTCCCCCTTCCCCACCCCCGGGGAAAGCAGCCACCTCTCCTGCCCCTCCCCACCCTCGGATTGGGAGCAGCTGTCTTCCCTCCCCGGTGCAGGGTGCCGGGGATCGGGCGCCTCGGCTCCCCGCCGGTCCCTTGCAAGTGCTGGGATGCCCCGGCTGGAGCCGGCTGCCGGGCAGGGACAGGTGCGAGGGGCGGACCCCCGGCTGGCTTAAAGTCTCCCCCGCCCTGCTAAGTAGAGTCCGGAGCTGCGATCAGAGCCTTTTATCTGCAGGAGTTGGAACGGCCGGGGAGTGGGCTTCCCAAGGTAGGATTCACGCTGCTTCTTTCTCCCCCTTCGTCCTACCCTCTCTGTGCCCGGGGCCGGGGAGCATCTCTAACTTTCCCCCACAAGTGCTTTTTTTGTCTTCGATCGCTGCAGTGCATTGGGGGGGGGGGGTTGTAAGAAATGCCTGTGCAAGGATGGGGTGGGAGGCACTGGAAATTCATGCATCTGCCCGCAGTAAATGCCCGTGCAAGTTTGGGGGTTTTTTTTTTGTATTGTTATTGGTAGGGGGCATCAGCAGATCATGTGCTTTCTTGCAGTAAACGTCTGTGCAATGGGGTCGTTTATTTATTTTTTTTGGGTGGGTGGGGAAAGGGTAGATCATGCACCTGCTTGCAGAAAATGCCTGCTCAATGTCTTTTTGTTAGGGGGGGGGGGAGCAGCAGGTCATGCGCTTGCAATTAATGCCAGTATAAAGGGTTTTTTTTGGGGGGGGGTGTTATGGGCAAATGCAGATCATGCACCTGCTTCCAGAAGTGCCTGTGCAATGTCTTTTTTTTTTTTTGGGGGGGGGGGCAGCAGCGGGTCATGCGTTTGCTTACAGTAAATGCCAGTGCAAAGCCTTTTTTTTTTTTTTTTTTGAGGATGGCGTGGGGAAGTGCAGATCGTACACCGGGGTTTTTTTTATGATGGGGGGGGGGCACCAGAGGTACATACGCTTGCATGCATTAATTTCTCATGTAAGGATTTTATTTATTGGGGGGGGATGGCATATCAGGCATCTTCTTGTAGAAAATGCCCTTACAGGTTGGGTTTTTGTTGTTTTTTTTGGGGGGGGGGCATCAAAGGATCATGCTCTTCTAATAAATGCTCGACATCTGCAAGGTTGGGGGGCACCTGCCTTTACAAGAGGGGAAAAAAGACAGTGATTCTGCTGCCAGCAGTACAGCTCAGCATATAGGATGGTGTTGAGTCTATTTTATCACCATGCTCTGGTGTGGAGGGGGGGGGGGCTCAAATTCACCATGACCACTAGACACTCACTCGTACCAATGGGAGTGGAGATCAGATTGTGGGGGTGAGACCCCACGAGGAGTCCCTCCACCCGGGCACCAACTGCAGTTAGTTAATGGGGATGAGTGAAATCAATAGATCATTTGAGATTTAGGATGGGGAGGGAGTATCCTCTCCAAAACAGTGTATAAGGTGGATTTGGTAGCCCAGTGAATAAACATCGGGCGTTATTTCTGTGCCTTGAAAGGGTTAATGGAGGGGCCTATGTATCTTGTTGCATAACAGCAGGCACTGAGTGATGGCATGGAATCCTTGCTGGGGGTGTTCATTCCTGTAATTCACCTGCCTACAGACCCTGTGTTGGGAAGAGGATTTTATTAGCTCTTGTCTTGGTGGAAAAAATCCTGACAATGGAGAATAATAATAATAATAATATTTCTTCATGTGTAACACATGATCACAGCCAATGTTGACTGGCTTTAACTCCATTTAATTCAGGTCCTACCCAAGGACCTGGGAATCATAGGGCAAAATGGATGCTGTTCCAAGTAGGGCAGCTTTTTGCAAAATTGATGGAGTTGTTGTTATTATAATAATTATTATTAATATCATCTTACTCTAAAGGGAGGCAGGAGGTATACAGTAGGTAGCACCGAGGTACCTGCATCAGCATTGTAAAACCGAGAGGCAGCCCTCAAAATATGGCTCCACTGTGAATCCTTTCTTTGCTTCCTCCTCTAGGTGGTTCCAATTTTTATTTGGGGAGAGGGTTCCTTTTTATTACAGTCACCTTGCAGGTTTATTTTGAAATCTTCTGATTTTTCAATAAAGGCAGAAGGGTCTTTCAAAAACTTTAAGCTAGAATAGTGGAAAAGGATCATTTTTTGTGTGTGTGAAATGCTGTTAATGATTTAATTTGGCCTGTGCAATGATAACACTGGAAAACCTGTTTCATTTCTGTTGCCTTGGATTTTGATTTGTTTTGTTCTCTGGTTATGGGTGTGTAAAGGGATGGGTAATTTGCCTTTAATTGAAATAATATGTGCACCCATAAAGGGGGTCTCATAGATAGAAAAAGGTTTCTAATGTTATGTAGGCAGCAGGCACAAGTTTGCTTAAATAAAAAAGTTTTCAGGGCTTCAGATTAGACCTCCCTCCCCCCCCCCTTTCCCTCCAAACCAGGTCAATCTTTTGTAGACTTATGAAAATTCACCATTTAAAAGCATTGCAATGCCTCTGCTTCAAACACAGGCCTTTTGAAATATTTTCTAGTTTCTCTCAGTGTTGAATTGGGGAGAGGCACACTTTTTTTCCCTCCATGTTTCCATGGGATTTATTCATACCTTCTACAACCTATAATGTTGTTTTTCTTAAGTAGAAATATTCAGTATATCAGAGAGGACAAATAGCCACATGTGACCTGCTTTCCCCCTCCTCCTACCAGCGCATAAGGGGGGGAAAAAAAAGAAGGCAGCAAAGCTTGTGGAGCAAAATGTCAAATAGGTCTCATAAACTGTGGAAGGGTGAGGTGGGAAGTGGTAACCTCTCACAGAAAGTGGTCCCTTGGTGGTAGAACTGATCTGAATATACACACTCCCCCCTGTATAAAAATGCAGGCTGTGATGATAAGGTCCCTTCTCCTGGGGACCAAAGTGTCTTCACAGACTGCTCGATGTGCTTACAAGACCTGCTAAAATGTGACCGTGGCATTCTGAGATCTTTCTGTCGGTGTGCACATATATGATATGGTTCCATCAATGATCTGAAACAATGTCAAGCATAGAATTTCGTTTCTGCAAATTGGCACTTAACAAAATAACATAACACTCTTTTCATAGAAACATGATGGCAGATAAAGGCCAATCCAGTCTGCCCATCCACAGTAACCATTATCTCTTCCTCTCTCTAAGAGATCCCCAGGCTTTCTTGAAATCAGACACAGTCTCTGTCTCCACCACCTCTACCAGGAGACTGTGTCGCGCATCTACCCTGTTTCCCCGAAAATAAGCCCTATCCCAAAAATAAGCCCTAGCATAATTTTAAAGATGCTCCTAATATAAGCCCTACCCCCAAAATAAGCCCTAGTTAAGATTGACCCTCGAAGCCTTCCTCCCCCCTCCCCCCCCCCCCCCGAGTGTCCCTTACACTTCCTGACACTAGTGCTGCCTGATTTGCTGAAAAAAATCATACTTGTCGATTCAGCAACCCCCACCTCTGCTGCTTTAGGCTTTGGAGTCTCACGGTGGGAGGGTCAGTGGGGTTCTGTGGCACAAGGGGATGGGTGAGAGGGGAGGAATGATGCTGCACATGGGGGGGAAAGGAAAGAGGAAGAATTGGGTTGGAGGAGAGGAAGGGAGAGATGATTTTTGTATATGAAAAAAATAAGACATCCCCCAAAATAAGCCCTAGTGTGTTTTTTGGGCCCAAAATTAATATAAGGCACTGTCTTATTTGGGGGGAAACACGGTACCACCCTTTCTGTAAAAAAGTATTTCCTCATATTACTCCTGAGCCTATCGCCTCTTAATTTCATCCTATGGCCTCTCATTCCAGAGTTTCCTTTCAAATGAAAGAGACTCGACTCATGCGCATTTACGCCACGTAGGTATTTAAACGTCTCCATCATATCTCCTCTCTCCTTCAAAGTATACAGATTGAGATCTCAGAATTTAGGAAGTTGGTTGGTTGGTTCGAGAACTTTTCAGCACCCCCTCATATACCTGATGACTCTAGCTGTGCAGCACGGACGTGATGCTTAGTCAATGCACTCCAACAATTTTACTTATTACTACTGCTACTATTTATCACTTATATATCGTTGAAAGGCGTACGCAGTGCTGTACATTTTGACATTTAGTAGACTGTCCCTGTTCAGAAGAGCTTACATTCTAACTTGGACAGACAGACATGACATATAGGATTAAGGAAGCAGAACCCAAGGTGGTAACCCCCATTTATGAGCCAGTCGGTCTCCTTTTAGCTGAAACACTCCTGCTGGCCCAGCCATTAAGTGTTCTCAAAATTTGCTGCAGTCGGATCTTGTGAGTTCCCCACCCTAAGCCAGCATTTCATTGAAAGTGACCAGTGTTGCCAATTTTAGGTATTTGGTATTAAAAAAAAAAAAGCTGAGCCCTGGTCCTGATGCGAGGGGGTAACAGTAGAAAATGGTGGCAGATGCCTGACCTGGTTTCCACAAGTGAAGAAAGTCCGTGATTTGGAGAAAGCAGCAGGGCAACGAGAGATGACACAGGTTCTGCAGTGTGGCAAGAGAAGGAGAAACTGGGCTCTTGAGGGAAATACATGTCTGTGGGTGATTGAGACAATGTTAGTTTGATCTGTCTCCTCTCGAGAAACTGATTGGGGCATTTTTAAGTGAGTAAAGATACCACAGCTTGGCAGACAAGACAAGGCTGGATGAAGTGGGCAATGCCATCTGTGTAGCACAGTAAATGGTCAGCAGGCTCCATTCTCTGGGTCTTTAGTTGCCTGTGTGCCTTAAAAGCATTTCAGGTGGGTGGTTACATGGGGGGGGGGAATACAACCCATAAAGCTGGACAGGCACCCAGGTTCTTTGGAGTCTGAGAAGCTCCAGAATAAACAATTCCCTGTTTCATTGCAGTGGTCTGTATTTCCCATGGGACTGAGGTGCAGTAAGATTCTCTTTACCCTGCAATCCCACCTCCCTTGTCTCCTGACTGGGTCTGTGAATGAACCCTTTGGGCTTTATTTCCTACATTCCTATAGCCACAGCATGGAGGGGGGCTGTCCAACTGGGTCCCTAAGTTTCTCCTAGGATAAGCAGGATGAGTCAGCCACAAATGGGTGATGTCCCGACAGCTCTCATTGGTTGGATAAGCTCTCCAAAAGCTCAGAGTTTCTCTCTCTCTCTCTCTCTTTGAGCTAGTGGGTTGCTGGGACGCCTCTGGGCATTTCCAGGCAGGTCCCCTAACTTACTTCCTCCCCTTCCTTCCTCAGTCTGCAGTTCCCAACAGTCGGTTCCCAATGGTCGGTTTTTCTACAGCTCTATCTACCATTCACTTACCTAGAGAAGATGCCAGAATCATCGAAGAAGTTCCCCGGCTGCAAGAAGAGGATGAGTACTCTGGACCCTCAAGACTTATGTTTCTGGTGCCTAGGTACGACGCACGCGGACCAGCCCTGCTTGCACTATGCCTGCATGCCTCCGCATGCATTTAAATTCAGGAAGCAGGCCCTGAAGGACTTTTTGAAGAGGAGAGAAACCCAGGAGATCCGGCCTAGAGCACACATCGACAATGCCTGCTGGGACTACCCTTTTAAGCTCCTCCCAGGAATCCCACTGAAATTCCTGCAGCCATGAGGGCCCCGATGCACACGTGACCTTTGCAGGAGAGCCGGCCAACTTCAGGAGATTCCAACCCACACAACAGTCACCCCCTAGGAGGGTCCCCCGGAAAACCTTCTGCGGCACCCTCAGGCCTTGCACTACCTCCCTCGATCTTCTCCGACAATGCTACTGGAGCCCCAGTTCCTGGCCATGTGAAATACTGCCGGCAGCTGGGTCCCTAAGTGTAAGTGCTAGAAAGTGATCTTTAATTTAATCTAATCTAATTTGAATTTCTGAATCGCTCTTATCCAAAAACAGGTTCTAAGCGATTGACATGAGAAAAGGCCCATACATTGTTATGGAGATTACGTGACTTTACACCAGTGTGTCGCAAACCTTTTGAAGCTGCAGTACAATAAAGTCGGGGCTGTGGTTGGAAGGCCTCTGGACAGGCGCAGACATCAGCGTAATGACGCCATGTGCATGTGTGATATCATCACGTTGACGTCCACACATGCGCTGAGACCCTTCAGATGAGGCCCTGAGCTTAATAACCCTGGGAGGAGAGGTTCCGGCGCCAGCTACCTGTTACAGGGCATGCCTCTCGCCGCAAGAGGCACGTCCTGTAGGTCAGCCAGCGCCGGTGTCTCTCTTCCAGCTTCTTGCAGCACATCCTGAATCTTGCCGCAGCACATTACACTTCTTCAAGTGGGGGCTGGAGGTTTGGGAGTTTCTTGAGCTTCCTGAGGGGCAGGTAACTCCTTCCAGTGCTTTGCCAAGTTAAATGAGCTTGGGTTCTGTGCAGGGCTGGCGATGGAAGATGCAGAAGAGCTAAGGAGATGGCAACTGGTGGCAGTCGCAATTTCTGGAATTACTTACAGCCATTCTTAATGTTCTTTGACTGCAGTTTGTTTAATTCACAAATAAATTTGGCAGGTGTTAATATACCCTTCTCCACATTTAGCTAGCAACGCTTCTTTATTACATCTTCTTCTATTGGACCCCTGAGGAAGGTGTTTCACCGAAACACGGCCCGTGTTGGGTCCGGTGAAAGACAAATGTGGAAAGTTTTTAGCTTCTTTCCAAAGAAATAAAAAGTAGGTTTTTTTGAACATTGTTAGTTTCCACACTTTTTGTTTTCGTTTGGTTTGCCATTTTCTCTGTGGAAACTTGGGTCATTCTCTATGTTTTCGGAAATTAGGAGACATCAGTTGAGGTTGCAAGATGGTAGATTGTAACATCAGGAAATACGTTCTTCTAGGACAAGAGGATGAGTCAGCCACATATGGGTGATGCCCCAAAAGCTCCCAGTTTGCGGATAAGCTCTCCAATAGCTCAGAGAGATTTTTTTTTTCTCTCTCTCTCTCTGGGCACGTATAGTGACCAGGCCCCCAATGGGTATGTCCGAGCACTACCCATTTCCCCCTGCTTCCCCCTAATCCCAAGTCTTTAGTCTCCGCCCGTTCCCAACGGTCGGACTTTCTACAGCTCTCCATTACAACTTTTCTACTTACCACCTTGAAGATGCCAGAAACATCAAAGAAATGTCCGAGATGCAGAAAAAGAATGAGTACACTGGATCCTCATGAATTGTGTGTCTGCTGCATGGGTCCGGTGCATGAGGACCAGTGTTGCTTGCATTGTACCCGCCTGTCTCCATGCGCATGCAAACTGAGGAAGAGGGCACTGAGAGACTTCTTGAAGAGAAGTGAGGCCTGAGAATCCTCCTCCAGCAGCCATCCAGATCGGAATGCAGCAGCAGGAGAGTCATAGACTGTAGCAGTAAGGAGCCTCCAGGACACTCTGGCCCAGCAACTCCTCCCCTCCCCCACCCCCCACCCCACCTCCGTCTGCACCCTGCCCGGCAGAGAAATCTCTCCCAGAGTCACTGCATGCTGCCGAGCACAGCCAGCCCCTTCAGGCAACTGATCGGGGTTCTCCCTTCAGACCCTCCCTCCCAAAGTCTACCAGGGCACCCTCTGCTTTTTCCCCAGTGGGCCCATCCCTCGGGGTGCCACCCAGTCTCACACTCACCCTCACATGTGGGCCATAAGTGACGCCATCTCCCTGCTCCTCTTCAAGCCGTCCCAGCCCGTTTCGCTCTTCCAGTGGAGGTGGTGAGAACAAAGACAGTGATGGAATTTTAAAAAATACCATGTGGGTTAAACACTTGAGAATCATTAAAAGATATCGGGCCAAACTTAAATGACCTTAACATTTTGAACAAGGCGTAGAGGGGTGGAAGCACTTAGGGTACACTAAGTCGAAAGGGGCACCGCTGGCC
The DNA here is from genome assembly GCF_902459505.1 of Geotrypetes seraphini. Classification (NCBI taxonomy): domain Eukaryota; kingdom Metazoa; phylum Chordata; class Amphibia; order Gymnophiona; family Dermophiidae; genus Geotrypetes; species Geotrypetes seraphini. The sequence goes on from NC_047091.1 coordinate 107,750,460, forward strand.
CTGAGCCATGATGGCAGAGAAGAACCAGTTACCTTTGTGTCTGGTTCTAGATCACTTTGGGGAGATGCTGGCTGGAAACCCTCCAAATGTAATCAGATCGACTAGTTCAGGCTGTTTTATGATAGAGTTTGAATTGCTTTGTGGAGTATTGGGTGGGATGTGTGATATCTCTGTCCTTCCAGTACAGATGGGCCTTGTCTTCAAGACAGAGAACTGGGATAGATACTGATTTTTATTTTTTTTGCGATTATGGCTGATTATCCAGTGCTGAGGGCTTTGGTTTAATCCTTCAACTGTTGGCAAGGACTGGAATAAAATTGTGGGATTTGTGTTTATTTTTGGAGGCCAGACCACTCCTTTTTACTGCAGGTAGACATGAAGGCTGGATGCAGAGCATTGTGGGTAGAACATCTATACAGGATTTGTGCAGCCTCTGCCCCGACTGATTTGGGACCTGTAGACATGTCTCCTTTAGTTTTCCTTTCTATACTGAAATAAAATACTTCAAAATATGGCAAGGCTAATCATTCAATATCCAAATAAATACTTTAACATCAATTTTCTTCAAAGTATACTTTTTGATTTAAAAGTTCATAAAGGAATTCAGAATGTTTAGTTTTCCAGCAGATCCTTGTTGTGCTGTGGTTTCAGTCATCACAACTTTCACCTTGTATTTTAGGCAGTCACACCTGAACAGGTTAAAAAAACTAACAGTCAACCTCTAAACGCAAACCTGCAGCATATTCTATAATAAAAAATAAAACGCTAAGCGCGCATGCGCACTCGTGCCGCATGTTCCCTGATCCCTGATCTGTCGGGATGTGGCGGCACGAGTGTGCATGCGCGCCAGACAAGCCTCCCTGCTCTCCACCTCACGCAATACGGCCCTACCGGCCGAAGTTTCTTTAGACGCTGCAGCGGCTCCTCTCATCCGCCCAGGCCCTGCTCCCTCTCGCGGCGCTGGTGGCAGCTGCCGGGAGGAGGGCTCCGAGCCGCTGAAGACTGTCCCTGATCAGCTTACCTGAAACGGTACCTAAAAAATGAACTTTTTCATCCGAGGCGCAAGGCTGAGGCGACCTTCCTCCCCCGGCTCACTAAGGTTCCGTCTTGAGAAATTCAAATGCGTTGCTGAAAAAGCAAGTGACCGGAGGACGCTGGGAGAGAAGTTGAGCGGCCTGACAAAATGGCATCGAGGCAGTCCGACTCTGAAGAGGACGATGATTTGCCCCGCGTTTTCAGTGATGAGGAGGTCATTAAAAAGGATTTCCCATTTTCTGATTCCGTGCCCTAAAATCTGAAATGAAAGAGGTACGTATGGATGTTCAGGCTGCTTTGACAGAGATTTGCCAAGAATTGAGTGAGATTGGCAGGAGAGTTGAGCAGGTGGAGAAACGTGTGGATTTAGTGGAACACCTATCTGACTACTGTTTCCCAACATCAAAAGGACTAGCAGGCAGGGAAAGAGACAGACAGATAGATAGAAAGGGAGACAGAAAGAAAAGAAGAAAGACACAGGGGCAGGGAGAGACACAGAAAGACAGACAAAGGGAGCCAGGGAGAGAGACAGACAGAAAGAAAGACAGCGGGAGGGAGAGAGAGACAGAAATAAAGAAAGACAGACAGACATATATTCTAGCACCCGTTAATGTAACGGGCTAAAAACTAGTTTAAATAGAATTGGTATAGTCAGTTTACTATTTATTTAATCAATTTTCTGTATTGTTCTCCCAGGGGAGCTCTAAATTTATTCAGGTACTGAAGCAATTTTCCTGTCAGGCTCACAATCTATCTAATGTACCTGGGACAATGGGGGATTAAATGACTTGTCCAGGGTCACAGGGAGTAGCATGGGTTTGAACCCACAGGGTGCTGAGGCCGTAGCTCTAACCACTCTTCCACACTCTCTGAATGTCTATTTGGATATATTTTGGCCAGCCATACCTTGTCTAAATTTATCAAGCCAGCCAATCTGGATTCTCACCAAGTACGCACACCATCTGGACTCTATGGGGTAGATGTTGAAAGAAAGCTAAACGGTTAGAAATGGTTTCTGGCCATTTAAATCCCTTGTCCAGGGCTAACCAGGCGTTTCAACAGCACTTAATGGACAATGCCACTAAAAATGCTCAGTTAGCACCTAAGCCGGAACCAGCTGTTATGTTGATGTTCCCAAGGCAGAGTTGGTACTTAGAGGGGAGGGGGGGAATTTCTGAAAGCATACACCCATAGGAATATAATGGATTTCTCTAGCGATTAGCACATTCTAACACAATTGCATGTGCTCAACGCTCTTTCACGAATTCCACCCTAAGGGCCAGATTCACTAACCTCTCTTTTCCCATCCAATCCGTGGGCGATCCGTGGCCGGGCGCCCGATTCACAATGCGCCTGCATGCAAAGTAGGCCAATCGGAGGCACGCCCCCCACCGACTACACGGATCGCTGGAGAGCGATCCTGACGCATACACAGGACATCTTTGCCTGTGGATGGTCTGCGCATGCCCTTGCTCTCCTGCATTTCCTCTCGCCGGCTCGCCTTTTCATACAGGTTTGCTTACTTCTCTCCCAATCCCATTGCAGATCAGTGGCCTGCTGCCCCCCCCCCCCAAAAGAGCAAAAAAGGCGCAAGAAATCATCCCTCTGACCCTCAACATTTGAGACAGGAACCTGCGCTTGCAGAAGCTCTTTAGCACAGCTTCAGGGAGTGAATTGGCCAATTCTGCTCTGCATGCATGCTCAGTCTCAGATGCTGGATCTTGCACCCGTACCCCCATCTCCTCCCATGCTCACAGTATCGTTTAGTCAATCCATCCAGCAGCAATAGGAGCACAGCGCAGTGTTGATGCTGCCTTCGTGAACCTGTGGTTTTAACCCGCGGGTTTAAAGCGGGGCTGCACTGCGGCGTGTTCTGGAACACAACAGAACACGCCGTAGTGCAGCTCCGCTTTAACCCACGGGTTAAAACCATGGGCTCGCAGGCGGCAGAGAGCAGGTTTGCTTCTGTATGGAGCACCTATTGCCCAGTTCCCCATGTGCACCGCTTTTCTGGTATGGAGGGTGGATACTGTCAGTTCAGAGAGGCAGGGTGGCAGAGACGTGAGCGACTGGTCCCCAGCAGTCGCTTCTCTATTGATCGGCCAGCCCAGTCAGTGTTCCTGATTTTGGTTAGTGAATCGTTGCCTTCCTACTTTGCATGCCGTTTCCCCTCATTTGCATGCGCGGATCGGATCGGAGGATGATCGGTCACGAGGTTAATGAGTTAGGTCAGAGGAAAATCGGGTTTGTACACAATCGCAAACACAATCGGTGGGCTTAGTGAATCTAGCCATTTGTGGGTTAAGTGCTGATATTCATCATTTAAGTACCTAGGACATGGGTTGACAACCTACAAATCACGAGCCATGTGGCTCTTTTGTCACATGGCTTCGGCTCTTCTCATGCTTCAGCGGACTAGCAACAGCTGATTCTTGTAACTGTCTGCCTGCCACTAACCCAGAAGCCTCTCCTCTGCTGCTTCCTACCCTTTGTCAGAACTTCCTGTTTCTGTCCAGGCAGGATGCAACAGAGGAGAGGTTTCCAGGTTAGCAGCAGGCAGCTGTAGGAATAACCGCTAACCTGTTGAAGCAAGAAAGAGCATAATATTTGTGAGTGGGGTTGGGAATGTGGGGAAGGAAATATGGTACAGGAGGGGTGAGAGTGATGAGAGAGGGAGAAATGGACATAAAGGTGGAGGGGAAGGAGAGATGGCACAGGGGAGAGTGTAGTGCAGTGGTTAAAGCTACAGTCTCAGCACCCTGAGATTGTGGGTTCAAACCCATGTTGCTCCTTGTGTCCTTGGGCAAGTCACTTAATCCCCCCCCCCCCATTGCCCCAGGTACATTAGATAGATTGTAAGCCCACCAGGACAAACGGAAAAATGCTTAAGTACCTGAATAAATTCATGTAAACCATTCTGAGCGCCCCTGGAGAACAGTGTAGAAAATTAAATAAATAGGGAGAGAGGGAAATATGGGTGGAGGGGAGGAAGAGATATGGACATAGGGGTGGAGGGGAGGGAGAGATGGTGTATGGCCAGGAGAGAGGGAGAAATGGGCATGAAACAACTCTGTGCAGAAATACAGTGTTAAAGTCTCATTAAATGATATTTCTTTATTTTCTGTAAGTATTTAAAGTTTTTTTTGTGTTAAATGCATATATACCCATATCACATTAAAATTTGTATCTCAAACCCCCTTCTCTATCCATTGTGGCTCTTTGTAAATCTTGGGTCAAACATTTCAGATAAATGACTCTTTGCTTTAAAAAGGTTGCTGACCTAGGATAACCGCATAAATAGGACCAAATAAAACACAGTCCTATCTTTATGTGGTTCATCTTAACCGTTTGAGTGTTGAATAGTGCACTTAACCGGCTATGCTTTTGCTGCCTGTGTGTAAATGTGAAAATTTGATGTCAGAGCCTGAATTTGACCTGGCATTGAATTTCTGGGGATAACCCTGCACACTGCTGGTTGAATATCTACCCCTATTTAGATACAGTCGGTGGTACCCACATATCTAGATAGTGACAGCCTTTATCCAACTACAGTTTTTGCATTTGGGATGGGGGATAGCAAGGGGTATGAAAGAACTATTTAAAAAAAAAAAAAACAACAACCCAGTGGAATGATCACATCCTAACAATTATTTAAATAGCTCAACAAAATACTTGCAGATATGTGAAGTTACCAGATGTTCATGCAGAGCAGATGTGGAAGCTACTAAGAGTCCAGCAGGTAAGTGAGCAAGGTGGAAATTCCCTCCGAAATGCTGGGCTTCCAGGTTCAGACCCCTCTCCCTTCAAAAAAGGTCAGGTTGGTGTCATCCCTTGACTTATTGGTGGAGGCAGGCAGTGCAGATCCGTCTGGTTTCTTCTTTGTTTTAGCTGTGTTATCAGAGGCAATGAGCGCACATCCTCCAGTGTCGAGCGAATATCTTGGATTACTGTAGGCAGATGTCAATGAAAGTGGGGGCTTGGAGGAGGAAGGTGCCCCCTCTCCCATTTGACACGAGGATCAAGTTTGCAATGGGAAGGGGTGAGGAGGGGGAGAGGGAGTGAGGACAATGCCAGATGGACTTCTACGGTGTGTATCCTGTCCCGTGCATGGCAAGGTAGATCAGGATGGTCTGGAGTGGGTTTCGACAGCGGCTCCAGTGGCTGGCTAGTGGGGCCAGTGCAGGGTAGATTTTTTTATGGTCTGGACCCTGAAAATGGCAAGAATGGATTAGAAGTAAGTATGGGTATTTTGTATCATATCCAAATCATATGCATGTCAGTGGGGGAGGGGAAGACATTGTATAGTGGATCTTAAGCAAGTAAAATGTTATATTGCTATTGAGCTGTTGGTTTAATAATGCTTTAATAATGAATGTGACAGCTGGGCAAACTGGATGGACTGTGCAGGTCTTTATTTGCCATCATTTACTATGTTACTAGGTGAGCTCTCCTTTTGGACAGTAAGAGAAGGATTGCTCCAGCAGAACTGTGGGCTCTTGCAGTAATTCAGAAGTAATAAGACTCTTAACCAAATTAAAAGAATATTCCCCTTTACAGATGGGGCATGTTGGTGTGGGTGTGAGATGAAAGGGACTAATCTTTCTATCTGCCGGAAGTGTCTCTTACTTCCTATTTTTGGCAGCAGTGTGTAGCCATGCTCCAAGATATGTTGCTCCTCACCAATAGGGGGAGTTGCTGAAATTAAAATACTATTCGCTTGCTTAGCAATAATTGGCAGGGAACTCAGCTAGACATTGGAGATCACAGGGCTAGATTGTGAACCCTCCGGGAGAGATGTCTTATCATTCCCACTGTAATTCCCCTAGCTGAGCACTGTGTATATAGATGCACCTTCTTGTCCAATTAGATTGTAAACTCTTTTGAGCAGGGACTGTCTCTTCTGTGTTTTGATGTACAGCGATGCGTATATCTAGTAGCCTTATAGAAATGATTAGTGATAGTAGTAGAAGCTGTCTGACTGCTCAGTGACATCACAATGCATCTGGGTCACACCCAGAATTCTTGATGACATCATAATGCAGCTGTATATGGTTCCCCCACCTGAGCACTGGGTATAGATGGACCTTCTTGTCCAGTTTGCCTGTCTTAACTAGATTGTAAGCTCTTTTGAGCAGGGACCCTTTCTTTTGTGTTTTGTTGTACAGGGCTGAGTATATCTAGCAGCGTTATAAAAATGATTAGCAGTGGTAGTAATAGATAGGGAAAAACACTTACCTGATAAATTACCTGACTGTAAACCACATAGATGTCAAATAGTCAATAATAATTAAGCAGAATGTACTATGTTACTATGTAGAGTCTATGGTATGCTTATTATCTTTGGGGTCCTTTTTCTATTAGCTGAGGTAAAAAGTGACCTTATATTGCCCCTAACATAGGTTTTCCCGGAGTGATAAGACCATTTTTAAAAATAGCCTTTTTCTATTTCTTAAGTCATATTCGATCTTATATGCCAATGAATACTCGTAAATCAGATTCCTATGAGCGTCGGAGCATTTAGCGCCCTGGGCCGTTGTAGAAACCACTACTGTGGCTTAGTAAAAGAGGGCCAAAGTGAGAAAGCGAAAAGGGGGTATACTTTTTTGTGTATACATATCTGTTCATGGTAGACACATGGCGCCCTTCTGTACAAAACCACACGCCAGCTTCAAATTTATAATTCAGAGGCTTCGATCATCCAGCATTCAAAACACACAAACTCCGAATTATATATTTTCAGACCTCAGCCAGTGCCGCTGCATAAACCAGCTTATATATGCAGACTAGTGCACCAAACTCATCATTGGTCACTTAAACATATCTCATTTGTATGAAATAGACTTAACCTTATTTTAAACTTAGTATTAAATATTCATCTGTCTTTTAATTAAATGAACGGCCAGGAATTTAGTTCTGACACAACAAAACAATCCAGAAATCCTTCGCAGTCGTGTGGAATTTACGACAAATAAGAAAATTATTTTGGAAGGAAATTATTGCTAACTCCTGATCTAGTTCTGGGACTACTAGATTATTGCAACGTCCTTTACCTACCATGCCCCGCAAGCATGATAAAACAATTACAGACTCTTCAAAACACAGCCCTCGGACTGATCTTCTCATTAAGCAAACATGACCGCATCACCACAGCATACCTAGACACGCATCAGCTCCCAATACAAGCTCGAATATTATTCAAATTCTACTGTCTACTATACAGATTTCTTAATGGCGCTATCCCCAACCTACCTGAATGATCACCTTTATCTGGAACACCTCAACCAGACCAAGGAGAACTCAGAGTCCATTTATCCACCCCCCAATTAAAGGCACATATCACAAGAAATTATACGACAGATTATTAGCAACACAGGCAGCGAAAATAGACCACCATCTAGCCCGCATCCTGTTAACATCGCTAGAATACAAAAGCCTCTGAAGGGATATTTATGACCCTGCTTTTTTGGAACTTTGTCAAGACAAGTTAATCCCATACCTAAGTTTCCCATGCTTCTGAATAAATTTGTCTTGTATTTAGTTCCTAAACCTGTAATGTTCCTGTAAATGTCCAGCATACCTCTTTTGTAATCCGCCTAGATCTGCGAGGTTATGGCGGAATAAAAGTCAGTAATGTAATATAAGGATGGGGTTGGAAATCAGCTTTCAGAGAACTGTTTTATGATTTGATTCCTCTGTTAATTGATAGTTTCTTGGTCCTTGGATCTGACAAAGATCAGTTGCTTCATATTGCTTTCTAAATTAAATACAGCTTTCTTTTGAATGGGGGTAGGGTGGGTTTGTGGCCAGAGAACTCGGCTAGAGATTTCTTGACCTCAAGTATTAGCTGAATGTAGCCTGTAGGATTGTATATCAGCTGAACAGATATTTGTACTTTCTGATCTGAATAATTAAAGAGATTCTTAAATGGTGATTGGATTCCAGCTTCTGAGAAATTAGGGGATTCAGTGTCTTGTGTTGATGTTTTAAGGATTTCCTTTCTTGATATTTTCACTATGGCAGGTCTGCTCGAACTCTTTATGTTCATATATTTTTTGAAATGGTGAACATACATTTTAAGTTAGTAATTCAAAGCTATTTAAGTTTTGCTATTTCTTATATGTTGCATCTGCTGTACTTAATGGAAAGGAAATTATAAATACTTAAAACAGGTGTTTCATTCATTGATTTTCTCTCTGCAAGAAAACATGAAAAGTGATTTTTGGACTGTTTCTCGTCTGATTGCTGGTGCTCGAGAGGGTGAATACCATTACATTAAAATAAACCTCTCCAATCGTAAGCACCAGGTCTAGTCTCCTCTCTCCCTCCCCTCCCCCTGCCATGGGTGCTATATTACACTTTAAGGAGACCACCTTGAAGGGAATCCAAAATCTCTTTAGTTCTAATTAAGCTCACAGATAGGGTGCACCAGCCTACATCCAGCTGGTTTAAAATATCCAACAAACTGATCACCTTCCTCTTCATTCTCACCTTTAGCATGTGTACGAACAGATCACTGCCTACTTTCTCCATGTTGGGAGTTTGTAGCTCACACTGGTGTGGCAACATCTCCTCTTTCCAACATAACCTGCTCTGCCTTTTCCCATAACCCCTACATTTAAATCGAATTAATCTTGTTGAAAAGATCCATCATCCTTCTTCCTGAACAGATGGTGGCCCAAGATGGCAGTATTCTATTTGTGGAACTCCTTGAACCATCTCCATTTTAACACTATCTCAGGCTCCCTCTACCATTAGGGCTTGAAGAGCTGGAATTTTTTTTATTGCCCATCAAAAGGAAGAAAGGTCAGTAGTAGAATGCCTAGGGATCTGTCCATTACATTAAAATAAACCTCTCCAATCTATTGGTAATATTACTCGATCTTTCTCATATACTTTCAGAATGCTTGATTCCCTTTTGTGTTAGAACTCTTCTCTCTTTCCAGATTTTCCGTAAATCTATGAAGACACTGTTATTTCAACAGTTCTTAACTAATTTTCCTTAGAACAATTGTCTATCTTCTCTCTAAGATGTCAGATGAGGGTCTTCATTAATAAGTTATTTGCTCTTTAATCTGACTACTTTCACTTCGATTATCGATTTTTATGTGAACCGAGTCGAGCTCCTTTTGGGGAGATGACACGGTGTATAAATCCAAGATTTAGATTAGATTAGAGGAGCAGGGGGCGGAGAGCAGGAGAGGTGCCTTGCCCTTAGGAAGACCGCGCCCGGGATAGACCACACACACCCCCCTTCTCTCTTTATGGAGCAGCAAGGCATTGATGCTCCTGGATGAGCTGGCAATGAAGAGACACCACTTTTTCGAATTACAGGTGATTTAATTTGCCTCAAACAGGCTGGTCGTATTGTGGAAGAAGCAGAGCCCATTTTAATGGGTGAAGAATATAGAAAAAAAACTTGGTGATGCTTCCTCTGATTCCAGCAAATTCCACTGCTTGAGCCTAGACATCAAAAGGGGAGAGTGTGGCACAGTGGTTAAAGCTACGGCCTTAGCACCCTGAGGTTGTGGGTTCAAACCCACACTGCTCCTTGTGACACTGGGCAAGTCACTTAATCTCCCCCCCCCTCCGCCCCCCACACATACACTGCCCCAGGTTCATTAGATAGATTGTGCATCCACTAGGACAGACAGGGAAAAATGCATGAGTACCTGATTAAATTCATGTAAACTGTTCTGAGCTCCCCTGGGAGAACAGTATAGAAAATTGAATAAATAAAGCTCAGCATCGGACTTGGTGTGAGACCAAGATCTCGGATCAAGTTGTTGAGCTCTTTTTGGTTTGGATAGTATAGATTTCTCTCAGCTGTACCACTGATATTTTAAACTGCATCTACATCTCCCTCACTTTGACTTGCTGCTCTCTTCTGAAGTCAGTTGTTCTCCCTCTGAGGGAGTGGGTATGGGGAGCTCAGGGCAATGTGGTACTGGAGCGATGGCCGAAGGAATGTCCAGATATGTGATTGCAGATGAATACTTGCCAGTTTGATATTTGGAAAGGTTCACCATGCAGAAGAAGCAGTTGCTTGAGTAGTCAGTGGGTTCCCGCCAAACTCTTGGGATAGCAAACACCATGGCTCTTTTTTCCCCTCTGTACCATCCTGTAGAAGAACAAATGAAATTGTGGTAATGAAAACAATATGGGGCTCATAATCGAAAGAGAAAAATGTCCCTAAACCGGCCTAAGTCGGCACATGGACGAACATTATCCAAATACGTCCAAGTGCCGATAATAAAAACGGGTTTGGACGTATTTCTAAACCTTCATAGTGCCGCTGAACGACCAAAACTAAACGGGGCGTTTCGGGAGGAGTGTCGAGGGCGGGAGTTGGGCAGGAAGTTATACAGGCCAGGATTGACGGAACTTGGACATTGTGACTTAGACCATGTAAAACATGGTCTAAGTCACAAAAACCCACCTAAAGTCACCAGATAAGCATAGAAACATAGAAATAGATGGCAGATAAGGGCCACGGCCCATCTAGTCTGCCCACCCCAATGACCCTCCCCTGCAAACACATAAAACAGACCCCCCACACATTACCCCAGTGATCACTGGCACCCCCCCCCCCCCACCCCCATAAAATATTAATCACACCTTTAAAATTCAGCCTCCAGACCATCATCACCTGGCAGCCTGGCATAGGAAAACCTAGTCGTCCAGCACAGAGGCGGCTTAAGCCATCTTGAGGGTGGGTTAGGGACTCATGGAGAGGAGGACCCATGCCCATAAGCACCTGTAATCACTGTGTTGATACTTAAACATGTGCACTGCCCTATACACCCCCAAAACCCTTTTTTACTGGCATATAAGTGGCTCCTGCAGCCATAAGGGCTATTAGGGTGGTAGATAAGTGGGTCTAGGGAATTCTGGAGGTGGTTTGGGGGGGCTCACCATGACCTATAAGGGAGCTGTAGTGAGAAGAAAACATGACTGCCCTATACACCCCCTAAAACCCTTTTTTACTGGCATATAAGTGGCTCCTGCAGCCATAAGGGCTATTAGGGTGGTAGATAAGTGGGTCTAGGGAATTCTGGAGGTGGTTTGGGGGGGCTCACCATGACCTATAAGGGAGCTGTAGTGAGAAGAAAACATGGCAACCTTTTTGTGAAGTTCACAGCAGTGCCCTGTAAGGTACTCCACTATTTTGGTGGCATGTCTTGGTGTTCAGTCCATCACTTTCAGACCCCTCCCACGTCCAACAGGGCTTGTTATAGGCGTGTTTGACTTGGACGAAAAGTTAGACGAAAATGTGGTATAAAGATGGATGCTTTAGCAACTTGGACGATCAGATCGGCAGGATGTATAGTTAGACGATTTTCAAAAAAAAAATTTTGGACGTATTTTTCGAAAATGTGTCCTAGGCTGTTTTTTACTTTGGACGACTTGCAACTTAGACGAAAACGGACTTAGACGTCCCTTTCGATTATGCCCCTCCACATGTATGTCACATAATATTGAAAATGTTAAAATTTAAATATTTTAAAAAATTAAACATTAAAATTTTATAGCAGAAAATTGTCTTACCTTCTAGAGGTTTGGTTTTTTTTTTGGCAGTGATTACATGTGAAATCAGGTGCCCATGGTTTGTCTTGATCCCCAAAAGGCATCTGAAATATGCCTTGTAGGCATCACACATCTTAGCAGATGCTTCTATGGAGTATTTTTTCCCTCTTATCTTGATAAATTGGCTGCATACATAACAAAATACATCTTCCAGATGTTTGCAGCCTCTGAATGTCAGACATTTTACCACTTAGGCAGTTGGAACTGAATTGAGGTGGTCAGCTTAAGACCTCTATAGTTATAATGTACTACTATTGATATTGATGAAAAGTTCTAGAAAGTTCTTGAAGTTTCTCTGTGGAGCCTTTTTATTAACGTCTGTGGCCAAAATTAGTACAGCAGATGCCTACTGCCGATTTTGGCCTGTGGCAATTTAGAAATGACCACATGTCAAAATCCGTGGCTTCTAGGCATGTTTGCTGAGAGGCAGGTTTCCGCCCACACGTGCTGCAGTAACAGCGTGTCTGAAAAGCATGTACTGCTTGCATTTTTGCAGGTGGTAAAGACTCCTGCGCTAACCTGGCAGTAAGAAGTTCCACTTGCCTTTACCGCAGCATGCCAGTGGATTGTGAGTACACACGCCCACAACATGTCCCTTCCTCCACCCATCTCCGCCCACAGCTGCAGTAAGCCTTACTACCTGAATTGCTGTGCAGTAAATCTTTTTTTTGAACCCACAATCTCAGGGTGCTGAGGCTGTAGCTTTAACCACTGCACTACACTCTCTCCCAGCACACCGCTTCTTCAGTTTCTCAGCCTAATTTTTGATTCTTCCTCTTCCACAAAGCCAGAAAAGGTGCTTGCATTAAAGAGAAAGATACAGATATGAAATCCTTCCTAAGGCAGACTGCAGAAGAATGACCAAACCCTTTACTCCTCCTCTAACCTTGTATTAACATCCCTGTGTTGTGCTCAGTCTTTGAGTGTTCTGTACATTTGTCTATGTCTGTGCTGAATACCTAATACCTTCTCTACCGTGGTATTTAAATGAGCTGTGAGCTAAATCTCTTTGTTCACAGATAGCTCATGTGCAAAACTAATTTTTTTTAGCAAAATTGTGTGCAAAGCCTGGTGAACTGTATTACATCAGTCCCCCTGTTTGTTGTATACCTCAGAGGTGGATGCATGCATGGTTTCCGAAGCATTAAAACTAATTTTCAAAATATTTTATCATGTAAACTAAGTCCCAGCTAGAATCAGATGTATAAAATCCTCCTTCTGCTCTGATGATAAAAGTACAAAAGATCCGTGCAGGGAAGCAGGCAGAGTGTGATGTATGACCCACTTTTCACTTGCTTTCAGTGCTAATGGTGCTACAGAAAGCAAATTTTCTCACAGGCCCCTAGTTACATTTTATTTATATATTGATTTGATTTTCTAGCGGAGCTCAGAATGGATTATATATCAGGTACTCAAGCATTATCCCAGGACAAGCAGGCAGGTATTCTCACTAGTGGGTGATGTCATCAGACAGAGCCCCGGTACGGACGTCTCACAAGCACGTGTTGCTTGTAGAAACTTAAAGTTTCTAGATGCCCGCACCGCGCATGCGCCGGTGCCTTCCTGCCCGGAGATCCGGGCGTGTCTCCTCAGTTCTTTCTTTTCCGCGGAGCTGAGAAGTTCAACTTCATCATGCGCTAGCTGAATTCAGTTAAATTTGCCTTCCTTGTCCGCGTTTTCGCTTTCTTTTAATTACAGTTAACAGTACTTTTCTTTTTCAGTAAAAAAAAAAAAAAAAAGAAGATTATTTCCTCCGGCGGGTCGAACGGGCCGGCCACGTGGCTCAGGCCCACTGGCTTCGACCTCGCGGCGGAGATTTTCCGGCCTATGTCCCGGCCAATCACCGGGTTTAAAAAGAGCAGCAAGTGCCAACGCGCGATTTCACTCACGGACCCTCACTGGCGCTGTTTGCAGTGTTTGGGCCCTGACCACATCCCGAAATCGTGCAGGCCTTGCTCTACCCTTACGGCACGCTCATTCAAGCGGCGTTGCCTATTGTGGGAATCGATGTTCAAGATGGACGCAGCTAAGGATCCCTCAGCCTCCACTTCATCTGATACCTCCCCGGTTCGGGCAAAACCGGTATCGACCCCTCCTGCATCGAGTGTGGTGAAACCGGCATCGTTCACCCCGACACCATCCACGAGCTCGACGTCGGTGCCTGCCCCGGTCTCCTCGGTTCAGGTACCTCTTCCTTCCACAGTGCCACCAGTGGTCATCAAAGTGCCGAAAGCTACTAAGCAGAAGCACTCGGCCTCGAAGGAGCGCGATGTCCGTGCAGGAGGACCCCCTTTCGGTGCGGATCCCTCCTTATCGGCTTCGCTACGGTCCGTGCTGGAAGCTCAATTCGTTGAGCTCATGCAGACCATCGGACCCGGGCTCATCGCTGCCATACAGGGTGACCTCCCGGTACCGGTCCAAAGGGGCGGTCCGCCCCCTCCCCCTCCTCCCCGTTCGACCTCGAAAACCGACGAGGACGAACGGGGGAGGGCGGCGATGCCCACGAGGCAAGCCTCGCTTACCGATATGCCGCCATTAGAACCCATTACGCCTCCGCGCCAACATGGGACCAGACCTCCGATCGATACTCAAAGCCCTGGGCATAGTCAGGAAGAGTTCTTCCGTACTCCTTACCAGACTTGGGTAGCATCGCAAGAACCCGCATCGCAACCCCAGTTGCGATCCACCGCTTCCAGCCCTATCCACTTGGGGGCCTCGGGAGACCATGCGATGCACAGACGATCCCGATCCCCGTCCCGCCACCGAGACGGGCACCGATCGAGACACTCATCCTGGCACTCTTCACGCCATTCGGAGGTGTCACCGCAGAAAAAACTGCAACGTAGGGGATACTCCTCATCAGAGGTGTCCCCTCCAGGGGGCCCGGAGTACGAGGAGACACCGGTGCCCGATTCTCCTTGCCACTCCCCGATGTCCATGGACCTGGAGGCCTCCTCCTCCTCCAGCCCGTCCCACAGGCCGACGCTGGCGGAACAATTGTCCTTCTCATCATTCCTCCGACAAATGGCGGATGATCTGGATGTGACCCTTGACACGGGCTCCCGATACTCCAAAGAGTATCTGGACACCATGCATTTACCTAACCCTCCAACGGAGTCGCTTCGGCTCCCCCTGCATAAATTGCTGGACCAGACCTTCATGCAGTGTTTCGAAACACCGTACTCCATACCGGCGATCCCCAGCAAACTCGATGCTCGATACCGCATCGTGCACCATAAAGGGTTTGAGGGCCCTCAACTCTCCCACCAATCCCTACTGGTCGAGTCCTCTCTTAAACGCTCTCATCCCTCCCAGGTCTACGCCTCTGTACCGCCGGGCCGAGAGGGGAGAACGATGGACAAATTTGGTAGAAAATTCTACCAAAACTCCATGATGGCGTCACGGGTGCTGAACTACAATTTCTTTTTCTCTTCCTATCTGGAGTTCTTCTTGCCGGTGCTCCGCAAGTTCACTCCGTTCATAGACAACCAAGCTCGATTCGAGTTCGAGGAAGTGGTAGCCTCCCTCTCCCAATTACGCCTCCAGCTGATGCAATCCTCCTTCGATGCATTCGAACTCTCGGCACGTGCTGCCGCAAGCGCGGTAGCCATGCGTCGCCTGGCATGGCTCCGTACAATCGATATGGATCCCAACCTCCAGGACAGACTCGCCAACGTACCATGTGCTGGAGCTGACCTGTTCGATGAGTCTATCGAAACTGTTACCAAGAAGCTGTCGGATCATGAAAAATCTTTTCAATCCATCCTGCGGCCCAAACCCACACCTCAACAGTCTCGACCTTCCAGGCCACCCCTGATTTACCAGCGGCGTTACATGCCCAGACAAACGCCTGCTGCGAGACAACCTGCGAAGAGACAACCTCCCCAGAAGTCTCAGCAAAAACCTCAGCCACCGGCTGCACCTAAGGCTCCCCAGCCCTTTTGACGCCCCTCCCGGGAGCATAACCTCAGCCTCTCCCATAGGGGGCCGCCTCCATCTTTTTTACCATCGATGGGAGGCCATAACCACGGACCTATGGGTCCTCACCATCATAAGAGAAGGATACTCTCTTCAATTCCATCGGGTCCCCCCGGACCATCCTCCAAGAGAGTATCCTTCAAGCTCGACGCAGACCGCCCTTCTTCTTCAGGAAGTCCAAACCTTACTTCAGCTTCGGGCTGTCGAGCCGGTCCCGTCAGACCAATTGAACCGAGGGTTTTACTCCCGGTACTTCCTCGTCCCGAAGAAAACGGGCGACCTGCGACCCATTTTAGACCTTCGGGCCCTCAACAAGTTTCTGGTCAAAGAGAAGTTTCGCATGTTGACTTTGGCTTCTCTATACCCCCTCCTCGAGCAGAACGACTGGTTATGCTCCCTGGATCTCAAGGAGGCCTACACTCACATCCCCATTCACCCGGCCTCCCGAAAGTTCCTCAGATTTCGGGTGGGAAATCTGCACCTACAGTATCGAGTGCTACCATTCGGCCTATCTTCGTCCCCCAGAGTCTTCACAAAGTGCCTGGTGGTAGTGGCCGCAGCACTCCGGGACAGGGGTCTACAGGTGTTCCCATACCTCGACGACTGGCTCATCAAGGCCCCGTCAGCCCCAGAGGTCACTTCGGCGGCCTTGGCTACCACCTACTTCCTCCAAAATTTGGGCTTCGAGATCAACTTTTCCAAGTCTCATCTACAACCCACCCAGTCCCTCCCCTTCATCGGAGCGGTCCTGGACACCACCCGACTCCGAGCATTCCTGCCCCTGCAACGCATGGAGTCCCTTCTTCATCTCTGCCAGTCGGTGTCTACTCGCCAAACCCTACCGGCGAGACAACTGATAGTGCTCCTGGGCCATATGGCCTCCACAGTACATGTGACACCCTTTGCCAGACTCCACCTCAGGATCCCCCAGTGGACCCTGGCATCACAGTGGAATCAGACGTCCGATCCACTATCCAAACACATCTCAGTCACACCTGCTCTTCGGCAGTCTCTACTTTGGTGGATGACCTCTTCGAATCTATCCAGAGGTTTGCTGATGCACTCTCCCCCCCATCAGAAAGTTCTCACAACCGATTCGTCGAATTATGCATGGGGGGCCCACCTGGATGGTCTCCGCACCCAAGGATTCTGGACCAGTGCGGAAAGACTACACCAAATCAATCTACTGGAACTCAGAGCCATCTTCAATGCGCTCCAAGCTTTCCAACACCTACTTCACGACATGGTAATCCTCATTCGCACAGACAATCAGGCCGCCATGTATTATATCAACAAGCAAGGAGGCACGGGCTCGGCCCTCCTTTGCCAGGAAGCTCTACGAGTCTGGGACTGGGCGGTGCGCCACAACGCCCTACTCAGAGCAGTATACATCCAGGGGGAGAACAACGTCTTAGCAGACAAACTAAGCCGTCTGCTACAACCGCACGAATGGACTCTCCATTCCAGCCCCCTTCACCAAATCTTCACGCAATGGGGGACGCCTCAGATAGACCTCTTTGCGGCTCCTCACAACTCCAAACTGCCTCAGTTTTGCTCCAGGATCTACACTCCTCATCGCCTCGAGGCAGATGCTTTTCTATTGAACTGGGGGAAACGATTTCTATATGCGTTCCCACCATTCCCGCTGATCCAGAAGACTCTGGTCAAGCTGAAACTCGAACAGGCCACCATGATTCTAATAGCTCCTCGGTGGCCCAGACAACCTTGGTTCTCCCTCCTACTTCAACTCAGCAGCAGGGAACCAGTACCACTTCCAGTGTTTCCTTCACTACTTACTCAACATCAAGGATCACTACTTCATCCCAACCTGCAGTCTCTCCACCTGACAGCTTGGTTCCTCTCAACGTAACCCCTCACCAATTCTCACAAGAAGTGAGGGAGGTCTTGGAAGCTTCCAGGAAGCCCGCCACTCGACAATGCTACTCCCAGAAATGGACCAGATTCTCCTCATGGTGTGTTTCTAAGTCAAAGGAACCTCAGCGAGCTTCCTTATCCTCCGTGCTGGACTATCTCCTACACCTATCTCAATCTGGGCTCAAGTCCACATCCATACGAGTCCACCTGAGCGCTATTGCGGCGTTCCACCAGCCCCTACAAGGGAAACCCCTCTCGGCCCATCCGGTGGTCGCCAGATTTATGAAAGGACTCTTCCATGTTAACCCCCCTCTCAAACCACCCCCAGTAGTTTGGGACCTCAATGTAGTCCTTTCCCGTCTCATGAAGCCCCCGTTTGAACCACTCAACAGGGCCCCTCTTAAGTATCTCACCTGGAAAGTGCTTTTTCTTGTAGCCCTTACGTCCGCTCGCAGAGTCAGCGAACTCCAGGCATTGATGGCGGATCCACCATTCACAGTATTCCATCATGACAAGGTGGTCCTCCGCACTCACCCGAAATTCCTGCCTAAGGTGGTCTCCGAATTTCATCTCAACCAATCCATTGTACTTCCAGTATTCTTCCCTAAGCCCCATTCTCACCACGGAGAATCGGCCCTTCACACTCTAGACTGTAAACGTGCCTTGGCTTTCTACCTGGATCGCACCAAGCCACACAGAACCACTCCTCAACTTTTTGTCTCCTTCGATCCTAACAAGTTGGGAAGACCCGTATCAAAGCGCACCATCTCTAATTGGATGGCGGCTTGTATCTCTTTCTGCTATGCCCAGGCTGGATTATCACTTCCTTGTAAGGTCACAGCCCATAAGGTCAGAGCAATGGCAGCCTCAGTAGCATTCCTCAGATCAACACCAATCGAGGAAATTTGTAAGGCTGCCACCTGGTCCTCGGTTCACACATTCACCTCACATTATTGTCTGGATACTCTCTCCAGACGGGATGGACAGTTTGGCCAAACAGTATTGAAAAAATTTATTCTCTTAAGTCGCCAACTCCCCCTCCATCCCACTGAGGTTAGCTTGGAGGTCACCCACTAGTGAGAATACCTGCCTGCTTGTCCTGGGATAAAGCAATGTTACTTACCGTAACAGTTGTTATCCAGGGACAGCAGGCAGCTATTCTCACGTCCCACCCACCTCCCCTGGGTTGGCTTCTCAGGCTAGCTACCTGAACTGAGGAGACACGCCCGGATCTTCGGGCAGGAAGGCACCGGCGCATGCGCGGTGCGGGCATCTAGAAACTTTAAGTTTCTACAAGCAACACGTGCTTGTGAGACGTCCGTACCGGGGCTCTGTCTGATGACATCACCCACTAGTGAGAATAGCTGCCTGCTGTCCCTGGATAACAACCGTTACGGTAAGTAACATTGCTTTTTCCTTATCTGTCCCAGTAGGCTCACAGGGTTCATAGACAAAACCGCCGAAGACAATGGCGCGCGCCGACAACTGAGTGCAAGACGGAAGCGCGCGCCGAAGAAAACGATTGTTTTTAGGGACTCCGACGGGAGGTTTTGTTGGAGAACCCTCCCACTTTACTTAATACAGATCGCGGCGGCGTTGTGGGGGGTTTGGGGGGTTGTAACCGCAATCATTATACTGGAAACTTAACTGTTTTCCCTGTTTTTTAGGGAAAAAGTGAAGTTTCAGTAAAATGTGGGGGGTTACAACCCCCCAAACTACCCACAACGCGGCGCGATCTGTATAAAGTAAAGTGGGGGGTTCCACAACAAAAACCCCCGTCGGAGCCCTTTAAAACAGTCATTTTCTTTGGCGCGCGCCTCCACATTGCGCTCAGTTGTCTGCGCGCGGCTTTGTCCCGGCGCGCTTTTGACCTGACACCAGCTCACAGTGGTCTCAAACTCAAACCCTTTGCAGGGCTACATATTGGATTTGTAGGTTCTTGGAGGGCCTCAGAAAAAAAATAGTTAATGTCTTATTAAAGAAATGACAATTTTGCATGAGATAAAACTCTTTATAGTTTATAAATCTTTCCTTTTGGCTAAGTCTTAATAATAATATTGTAATTTATAGCTAAAGAGAAATATGATCAAGAAACTTTTGTGATTATGATAAACATAGTGAGGGCCTCAAAATAGTACCTGACGGGCCGCGAGTTTGAGACGACTGTTCTAGTATACCTGGGGCAGTAGAGAATAGGGGCCCAGATTCTCAAAACTTTTAACGCCGTCACTAAACTGTTTTCTGACAGTTTAGCCTGCAGGCATTTTAGCGGCAGATTATCAAAATGGCTTATCTCTGTCTTTAGTGAGGTTTCTAGCAGTCTCCGATACTGACATGCAAATGGACTCTTCAGCATTGAAATGAGCACTCAGGTAGATTCTTAACAATTGCCAAGCCATTTTCTAAAAGCAGTGTCGGCCTGTGGCGACAAAAATCAGTGACTGGTTCAGGGGTGCCGGTACAGTGTCAGAGACAGCTAGAAAGTCAACAGACCCCCCCCCCCTCCCCAGCAGCGGGAGAGATGCCGATTCTCTCCCGCCACAAACAACACCCCCTCTGCAGCGGTGACCCCCCACCCCAGCAGGAGGAGAGATGCCCACTCTCTTCCGCCACAAACAACAACACCCTCTGCTGCGGCAAGCCCACCACTACCACCACTGACTTGGCCAGGGTCACAAAGAGCAGCACAGGGTTGAATCCACAACATTTGAGGTTGTAGTTCTAATCTTTGAAATTTAATTCCAGGTATAATGAGATTAATTGTAAGAAAATGTTGAAAACGCAGCTCTTTGTTAATGCTTTCCTATGAAAATGTTGCTATTTCTGTTCTTCCTGTAAGTTACAATGCTAATGAATATTTGGGTTTTAACTCTTTACCGTTTTATTGCTGAATGTTTAATTGATAAGATGTTTGTCCATATCTATGCGACTAAAGGGCGATCAGTATATTATGTAACAAAAATGTTAACCACAAAAAAACAAGGAGGAATGAGGGAAGTGTAATCCAAAAATATCACTCCAAGACAAAAGCATCACACAAGCCAAGAAAGCTAGCTTATTACTTAAGAGAAAGGAAAGCCTCAGACAAATGGAGAGGTGTACCCAAACTCTTCCATCCAAGCATCATCATAGGCAAAAAACTCTCGTACAAGTTTAAAGTTACCAGGTAGGAGAAAAAAAAAAAAAAAATAGCTGAGAATGATTAATGGTAAAAACCACTGAATACAAATAGGCCAGGCCGACGATCATTTTGTGGCCAGTAACCACTGCTTCAGGGCCTTAGTGCCAAATCCAGGCTAGCAGTATCCTAACTGCTGCTGTTTGATGTGTACATAAGAACATAAGCAGTGCCTCTGCTGGATCAGACCAGAGGTCCATCATGCCCAGCAGTCCGCTCATGTGATGACCCATCAGGTCCAGGACCTGTATGGTAATCCTCTATCTATACCCTTTTATCCCCTTTTCCTTCAGGAAATCATCCAATCCCTTCTTGAACCCCAATACCGTACTCTGTCCTATCACACCCTCTGGAAGTGCATTCCAGGTGTCCACTACCCTTTGGGTGAAGAAGAACTTCCCAGCATTGGTTCTGAATCATAAGAATCTGTCCCCTTTTAATTTTTCCGAATGCTCTCTCGTTCTTGTAGTTTTTGAAAGTTTGAAAGTCCCTCTCTACTTTCTCTTTGCCATTCATGATCTTGTAAGTCTCAATCATGTCCCCTCTAAGTCTCCGCTTTTCCAGGGAAAAGAGTCCCAGTTTCTTTATATCTTTCAGCATATGTAAGATTTTCCATACCTTTTATCAATCGCATCGCTCTTTTCTGAACCCTCTCAAGTATCACCATATCCTTCTTAAGGTACGGCAACCAATATTGGACGAAGTACTCCAGATGTGGGCGCACCATCGCCCGATACAAAGGCAGGATAATTTCTTTCGTTCTGGCTGTAATACCTTTCTTGATAATACCTAGCATTCTATTCGCCTTCTTTGAGGCCACTGCGACTGTGCCGACGGCTTCATTGTAAGTCCTTTTCTAGGGTACTTTCACCCATTACCAGCCCTTCCATCGTATAGCTGTACTTCTGTTTCCCACATGCAAGACTTTACATTTCTCTACATTAAACTTCATCTGCCATCTCGTCGCCCACTCTTCTAGTTTGTTCAGGTCCCTTTGTAAGTCTTCACAGTCCTCTTTTGACCCAACTCCACTAAATAGTTTGGTGTCATCTGCGAATTTTATTACTTCACACTTCGTCCCTGTTTCTAGATCATTTATAAATACATTGAACAGCAGCGGTCCAAGTACCGACCCCTGTGGAACACCACTCGTGACCCTCCTTCAGTCCGAGTAGTGGCTCTTCACTCCTACCCTTTGCTTCCTATCCGCCAACCAATTTTTGATCCATATATGTACGTCTCCTTCCACCCCATGGTTCTTCAGTTTCCGTAGTAGGCGTTCATGGGGTACCTTGTCAAAGGCTTTTTGGAAATCCAAATATACGATGTCTATGGGGTCCCCTTTGTCCATCTGTTTGTTAATTCCTTCGAAGAAGTGCAATAAGTTCGTTAGGCATGATCTTCCCTTGCAGAAGCCATGCTGGCTTGTTTTCATCAGTTTATTTCTTTCTAGATGCTCATCGATGCTGTCTTATCAGTGCTTCCGCCATCTTCCCCGGAACCGAAGTCAGACTTTTACCGGTCTGTAGTTCTCCAGGCCACCTCTCGATCCTTTTTTAAAGATGGGCGTAACATTGGCTATCTTCCAATCCTCCGGGATCACGCTTGTATTCAGGGATAGGTTTACAAACCTGCTGTAGTAGTTCCGCTATTTCCTCCTTTAGTTCCTTCAAAACCCTAGGGAGGATTCCGTTTGGGCCCGGAGATTTGTCATTTTTTAATCTATCTATCTGCCTATGTACGTCTTCGAGGCTTACCTCCATTGATGTTAATTTTTCTGCTTGATCTGTGAAGATATTTTCAGGTTCCAGCATGTTGGATGTGACCTCCTTTGTAAATACTGACGAAAAGAACATGTTTAGTCTATCCTCCACCTCTTTTTCCTCCTTCACCACTCCCTTTCTATTTCCATCATCCAGCAATCCCGCTTTCCTTTAACATATCTGAAGAACGGTTTGAAATTTTGTGCTTCCCTGGCTAGCCTCTCTTCATATTCTCTTTTTGCTCTTCTAACCACTCAGTGACATTCTTTTTGATGCTTCCTGTGCTTTTTCCAGTTCTCCCCAGTTTTGTCCTTTTTCTATTTCCGGAATGAATGTTTCTTGTCTCCTATCGCTTTCTTCACTTCTTTGGTTATATCCAAGCCGGGTCTTTAGTTCGGTTCTTTTTGCATCCTTTTCTAAATCTGGGGATATACAGATTTTGCTTGTCGCTCACCGTGTCCTTGAATAATGACCAGGCTTGCTCTACAGTCTGAGATTTCTTTGAGTTGTTCTTAAGTTTCTTTCTTACCATTACTCTCATCGCTTCGTAGTTTCCTTTCTTGAAGTTAAAGGTTGTCGCTGTGGTTCTCTTCCCCTTCGATATTCCTACTTCAACTATGAACTTGATCATATTGTGATTGCTGTTTCCCAACGGTCCCACAACTTCCACTTCCTTTGCAGGTCCTCTCAGCCCATTGAGGATTAGGTCCAGAGTGGCATTACTTCTCGTCGGTTCTCTGACAAACTGCTCCATGAAGCAGTCCTGTATAGCCTCCAGGAATCTAGTCTCCCTAGTACATATTGAGTTTCCAAGACTCCAGTCTATCCCGGGATAGTTGAAGTCTCCCATAACAATCGTGTTATTGCTTTTGCATTCTCGCCTCATCTCGGCTTTCATTTCTTCATCACTTGCTTCAGATTGCCCAGGTGGACGATAGTACAGGCCCATCTTTATCTTGGGCTCATTTCTTCCCGGTATTTTAACCCATAGTGATTCCAATTTGTCGGTTGTCGCCGCTGTGTCCACTCTGGTTGAGTGTATGGTCGAGTGTATGTTATCCTTTATGTATAGGGCTATTCCTCCTCCTTTCTGACCTGACCTGTCTTCGCGATAGAGTTTGTACCCCGGCAGTACTATGTCCCATTTGTTTTCTTCATTCCACCATGTTTCAGAGACCCCAGTGATGTCTAGGTTCTCATTTTTGGCCATGATTTCTAATTCTCCCATTTTGTTCCTTAGGCTCCTTGCATTAGTATACATGCAGTTTAAATCCTGGTGTTTTTTTGTCTTCATACTCATTTCCTGTGCTACGTTCTTCTTATCATCCTCCTCTCGAACTGTCAGCTCTTGTTTTTTGCCCATTGTCTTTTCCCCCTGTGCTACGTTCTTCTTATCGTCCTCTTGATCTGTCAAGTCTGTTTTTTGCCCGTTGTGTCTTCCCAGCATTTTTCCCTCTCAGTATCTTCACGGGATACCTTCTTCCGAATCGTCGACACTTGGTCGACTGTCAGCTTTCCCCTTCTTTTTAGTTTAAAGCCTGTTCTATTCCTCTCCTGACGTTGTTTGCTAGGAGTCTTGTTCCCGCCGCACTCAGGTGTAGTCCATCTCTCCTGAAGAGCTTGCTCTTGCCCTAAAACGTTGTCCAGTTCCTCACAAAGTGGAACCCCTCTTCTTCACACCATCTCCTCATCCATGCATATATTGATTATAGTTCTGTCTGCCTTTTCACATTTGCCCTCGGTACTGGTAGGTTCTCTGAAAACGCTATCTTCTGAGTGCTCATCTTCAACTTCCTTCCCAGAATCTTGAACTGTTCGATCAGTGCATTCCTACTGTAGTCTCTCCTGCTGACATTATTTGTCCCGATGTGGATCATCACTGCAGACTCTTCTGTCTCTGTTCCTTCTAGGATCTTTTCAATTCTGTCGACGATGTCTTTTGTTCTTGCTCCTGGGAGGCAGGTCACTAGTCTAACCTCTCTCCCTCCTGCTATGTGGCTATCTACTTGCTTTAGGATCAAGTCTCCCACTAGGATCACAGATTTTCCTTCTTTCAGTTTTCGCTCCGGTCGTAGGTCTGTGTCCTTGGTGTGCTTCGCTGCTTCCTCTTCTAGGCATCGGCAAGACCTTGCTTCCTCTTCCTGGCGTCTTCTTCCTTGGAGTCAGATTGCTCCTGTTCTCCATTCCATGTGGGTGTATCTTCATCTTCCCTATGCTGTTCGTTTTCTTCCACCCTCCTGTAGGCCTCCTCAATGAACTTCTCGAGCTCCCTGACTTGTTCCTCGATGTGCCTCTCTCTCATAGGGTCTTCAGCTGTCCTGATTGGGTCTTCTGTGATGTAAGGTCCCTCCAGTTCCTGAATCCTGTACAGATAGACTATTTGAAAATTCTCTACCCTTTACAGAGTTCCATCACTTACTGGGAGAGAAAACATCACTTGCAACTTTGGATTTTCAGAATTCTCCCTGATGCCTGCAGAGGAATCTGGCAGAGCTGCCCATGGGTACTATTCCCCAGGATAATAACCAAAACCCCCATGGGTAAATGAGTTTGCACCCTCACTGGCACTTTAGTTCTTGCCCCCCAAAAAGAGAAAATTAATCCAACTAGATTTTCTTAATTCTCTCATGTTTAGATTTACTATATTCATCGGACTTTCAGTCAGAACAACCCTGGGTTTTCCACATTAATTTCTTGCATACAAAAACAGTAACAGGACTGAGGCATGCAAAAGCCCACTGTAACTAGGGCCTGATATTCAGATTACAGGAGGCAGCCTGCCTAAATCCTGTGGTCAGTGGTGAACCTGGATATTCAGTGCTGAGCCAGCATTTGAATATCCAGGGTTTTTTAACCAGCTATAACTTAACCAGATAAGTCAATATTCAGTGCTTACTGGTTAACGGGCCAAGATAGGACTGCTATTTTAGGTGGTCCGATTTGCCTGCTAAACCGATTAGCCGGTCAGCACTGAATATAGCTGGTTAACCTTTAGCTGCTAACCAGGAATATTCAGTGGCAATAACTGGTTATGTTACACTGAATATTCATGATTAGCCAGTTAAACGTTATTTAACTGGTCAGCAGTCACTTCTGCCAGTTAAATAATTTTGAATATCAGAGGATAGTGTCCATAGCTCTGCGAGCCTGACATAAATGTAAAACATTGCCTTTTAGATTGGATGATGCTCTATAATTCCAAGTTGTTATTTATTTTATAGGCAGCAGAACACTTTTTTGTTTGAGTGAGGGGCCCAAAGGCTCTGCCCTAGCCCCAGTAGGTCCTGTGGTATGACCTCTTTCTCCAGCTCCTGACTCCCCCACGTACCATCCCTGGTCGCTGTAATTTTAAATCTTCTGGTATCTGCCGCGCAGCGTCAACGAGCAGGCCTGCTCCAGAAGTCTTCATTCTGCAGCGACGCTGCATGGTAGCTTCCCAAAGATTTAAAATTACAGCAGCCAGGAGGAGGTGGGAGGGGGAGTAGAGCCATAACTGACCGCCAATTTTTGGGGAGGCCATGGACCCTGCAACCTCTTCCGTTCCAATGCCTGTGATTTATTTACAAGCCTTAGAGGTTTAGAAATTTCCTGACCAACCCAGGACAGCCACTTTTCCATCCTCTGTATTTTAAATTGATTTTTGCTTTTCATAATAATAAAAATCGGTTCCATTGGGGTAGCAGCATTGTACTAATGGTGCTCTTCAGACTTATCAGAGCATTGTAATTAAAATAGCATCTTATTTGGCTGTCCCATTGAGAATGCTAGGTCTGTACCTGGTTAATTAGCAGAGAGCTATAGGTGGGAGCTAGCATATCCTGACTGAGTCTGCTCATTTCATTTTGACCTTGTAGGAGGGCATTTTCTTGCATCTTGCAGCCACTGGGTGCCATAGGCTCACTGGTTCTTTCCATTACATCAAATACAGCTTCTGCTTTGGGGTTTCTTACATCTGCTTCTTGGGCTTCCAGTCTTCTTGGCTGCCTCTGCTTACTGGATTCCCATAGATTATATGATGTCTGGTCATCTTGCTCCCTTGGAGTACTGGCTGGACTTATTCAAGGGAGTCCCCTTCCATTTGGGGGCTGACTCAAAGGAGTGGTGGCTCTTCTGCCCTCCCTCACCCCTACCACTTTTCTCTGTATCTGTCCCAAGCATGCTTAAACTGTCACTGATCTGTTTTTGCCCCAACAGTGACTTTGAAAACTGATACAACCCAGGACTGTTTATTACAAGACATTTTCAGATGAGGTAATACTCCTCAGAAGAGCTATCTGGGTTTCTCCCCCACCACCACTACCAGAGCTCTACTGCTTTCTCTCCACCGATGCTCACTTGTTCCTGCTTGAGGGATGGTTGAGCAGAGCGAGTGGAGTGCAGCCTAGAGAATGACACAAGGACAAATTTTTCCCCGTCCCCTCGGGAATTCATTTTCCTGTCCCATCCTGGCAAGTTCTTTTCCTGTCCCTGCCTCATTACTGAAAACTCTGCCCTCATCTGCACAAGCCTCAAACACTTTTAAAACATAAGCGTTTAAAGTTTGTGCAGTTAAGGCAGACAGGAATGGGGCAGGGACAGCGACAGAACTCACGGGGATGGGACGGAAAAATTGAGTTCCAGCGGGAAAGGGGAAAAATTTGTCCCCATGTCATTCTCTAGTGCAGCTTGCGTTGTGCCGAAGAACCTTGGACTAGACATGACCTGCTTAAAGAGTCCAAGTGAGAAAACCAGACAGATGTGCCGAGTAAAGAGAATTTGGGTCCTAAGCAAGAAGTTCTGTTCCACCAAGGACTAAGTAGTGTTATTTTAAGAAATGGCATCCTCCACTCTGGAAGACTGGAAATCATGGTCTTCTCGGATGTCTCTTCTTCCTGAGATATTCCATTCTAGAAGAGGAGGGGTTGCATTATCTCCCAGAGATATTCTATTCTAGAAAGGGGGGGGTAGGTAGTTTTCCCATTTTTGTGCATGGGGGCGGGGGAACATGCTGAGTGTGCAAAGGTTATTCTGCTATTGTCTGAAACAGAGGATACCTCTGTCTTTTCTTTTTTCTTTTGGAAGGATGGGGTTGTGAATTTTTGGTCTCTGTAAATCTTCCTTTGTAGGCAGGGATGCCTATGTCTGTGCTGAATGCCTAATACCTTCTGTACCGTGGTATGTAAATGATCTGTGGTATTAGGTATTAGGATCCTGTCCCCTGCAGAGAGAGAGAGAGAGAGAAACTCGAGGTGGCTCTGGTCTGGATTCTGGAATGCATATTTTGGCTTTTAAACCTGGACAGCACATAATTGGCCATAGATCAGAGAAAAAAAAAATATTAAACTTTTAATGTGCCAATATGAGTGGGCAGGTGAGACCCAGGAGGCCTGTAGGCCTAGCAAAGGACTGTACATTGATTACATTTTTTATCTGCATGATTATTTGCGATTAAAAGTTTCTATTGTGCGATTAATCGCATAAAGCGCTCTCTCATATTTCCTCCTGTATATTGTAATATATACATAACAGGCATAAATTCTCAAAAATGACACATTTCAATTTAATTGTCCCATAGACAGGCAGTATATCAAATCCCATTACCCCCCCTTACTAAACTAAGGGCTTCTTTTACGAAGCCGCATTAGCGGCTTTATCGCGCCACGACTTTTGATCATGCGCTATCCCCCGCGCTAGCCAAAAAACTACCGCCTGCTCAAGAGGAGGCGGTAGCGGCTAGCGTGGCCGGCAGTTTAGCATGCGCTATTTCACGCGTTAAATCACTAACGCGGCTTTGTAAAAGGAGCCCTAGAAATAAAATCTTACCTTTGGCTGCCAATTCCTCACCGCATCTCTTATAAAATTGCCCTTCTATCATTCAAGATTCGTCAGACAAACCTTCCTATCTTTTTAGACAAACTATTAATACCCCATGCCCTTCCTAGAGCCTTACCTTCAAGCAACCAAAATCTCCTTTCAGTTCCCTCCTTTAAAAATCATCAGCACCAGACGTAATGAGATCTTTTTGATCACTGCACCCCAGTTAAGGAACTCACTCCTGGCTCATCTTAGAGAAGAATCTATACTAGATAGATTCAAGAGATCTTTCTTTATAAGGATGCATTTGAAGCTTAAAACCATTAGACTCGGCTTATCCAAACATTAGAATGCTTAATCATCAATTCTTAACTACGCTACATAAGAGTTGCTGCTCCTGTTGTGCCCCTGATCTATTTTTTTTCCCCCTCATTGTTACCTTTTCTTAAACCATTGTTGTTCTATCCTCTTTTCCCCTTGTTTCCATGGTCAGGTCATCTCTTTTTCTCCTCCCTTCCAACAGCAACCATTCGGAAAGTAGCGCGGGTCCGAACGGGAGAGTGTAAAGCTTGCTCCTGACGGCCGCGCTGCTGATTTGTTTTGCCACTGGTCGGGAAATGAGGAGCTGGCTGGACGCTAGACCACCAGGTAAAACAGGGGGAATGGCGACGACAGATGGATGGACGGGGGGGGTAAAAAAAAAAAAATAGGTGGTGCAGCGGCATCGGGCGAGTGGGTTTAAAAACGCGGTGTGGTGGCGGGCGGGTTTTACAATGGTACGGGGGGGGGAACAAAATTTGTACCTTCGCTTCATAAGACGCACTGAGATTTCCACCCACTTTTGGGTGGAAAGAAAGTGCATCTTATGGAGCGAAAAATACGGTATGTTTTTTTTTCCAGCCTGAACACCTACGATATTTTTTGGACATTAAAAATCTATCCAGTGGAGTGGTCAGAAGCACAGAATAAAATACAGAGGGATAAAAAGCCGTTAAAGTGTTTCCTAAGTTAAAATATGCTTCATGTCATTCTCTCTTTAATTTCTAGATACCACCCCCCACCCCCCCTCAATAATATAATTAGGGGTCTAAGAAAAATCTAAGCTATTATTGTTTTCTTCTTTTTCTTTTTGGGATTTGTTTCAATGTTAGATATGATTCTGTATTGCTTTAACAAGTAGTTGTACTTATAATATATGTATAATTGAATTAAAATAAAAAATAATTATTATTATAATTTAGTTAGAAATAAAAGGTCTTAACTTTTGGCCAGTGTGTAGGATTCTACAAGGATTGTTAGTCTTGGAGGGCAGTTCTTATTTACAGCATGAAATGGTCTTTTCTGTGTCTGATCCGTCTAGAACTCATATTGGTGATGAATTGGACTCACAGCAAGGCACCTAATTGCAGTTCAAGGGGTGCTCATGGTTCAGGACCTCAATACCCTTTCATAACAACAACAGACTGATGAGAAATGTCCTCAGTGTACCTGATCTTGCGAGCCCTGTCACCAAAAGGGTCACCTTTGATGGAAGCAACAAGAACATCTTTAAGTGGTTAAACCCAGCTTTTCTGAGACAAGTTGATTAATTTATTTCCTGCTGTTCCAGTAATGCTCAAGGTGGATTACAACAGACTAAAATTATCACAACATAAAAATCAATCGCAGCATAAAATCAATTAAAACAAAAGAACCACAGACAAAATGAGAAACATTTATTAATAAAATCTCAAAACATTATACAGTATTAAAATATATTAATCTTTCTCATGCTAAATATAGCTTTGAATACCAGTGATACCTTGAACAAATACAGTGTAACAGATGCTGAATTCAGCAGGTTTTTTTTTAAACACTGGCTATAGTGGTTAATAAAACATGGATATCAGTGTCATTATACAGATAAGAATAATGCCTGGGTATAGCAGGCTATTCAACCACTGACTGGAGATGGCAGAATTCAGTCTGCAGTCCAAGTAAACAGGACAGAATATCTCTACTATCTGGATAACTGACCGTTCTGCTCACACATCTTTCCAGCACTATCCAGGGATATTCCGTTACACTATCTGGATAGTGCTGAGGTGGTCTGCAGGGATATTCAGCAATATATCCGGACAGGTGCGACTGGAATCATTTAGAGCACTGGTCTTTGACCTGGGGGTCACCGCGTGAGCGGACTGCTGGGCACGATGGACCACTAGTCTGACCCAGCAGCGGCAATTCTTATGTTCTTATCCAAATAACGGCTGCCATTTATTTAGATGTCCTTATGCATATCAGGTGCTAAATATTTTCTGCTGAAATAGCCAGACCTGTGACAGATTTTACATTCAGGTAATCAAGCATTTTCCCTATCTGTCCAGGTAGGCTCACACTCTATCTAATGTACCTGGGGCACTGGGGGATTAGGTGAGTTACCTGGGATTACAAGGACTCAGGAGTAGTGTGGGATTTGAACCCACATCCTCAGGGTGCTGAGGCTGTATCTTTAACCCCTGCTCCACACAGTCCCCCATGGGAGCTAAGTTGATAAAAAAGCGCCTATATGAAATGTCCTAAGTGCAGCCTATCTTAGGAGGCAGTACTTATAAGTTCTCAGCCCAACCAAGAAGGGAATGTTATGTTATGTTAATCAGGTTTTCTATTCCGCCTTTACCTATTCAGTTCAAGATCGGATTACATTACAAGAGTTTGAGTCAGTTACCCAGGAAGTTACAATGGACAGTTTGACATAGGCATTCAATAGAGTTGCTAGTACAGGTAGATCAGTATAGTTAGGTCACAGTTACAAGTTGAAGTAGGTCATCGTTGGCTTATCGTTATGTCCCAGGAGTTACATTAGATAGTTTAGAAATGGGCTTTTATAATTACCATTTCAGTTACTTCAGGATTGGTTCCCAAGTCTTGGTATAGACATGCTTCGAATTCAGTGTTGACTCTGGAATGAAAGATGTGAAGAGTCATTGGGGTTTTGAGAAGAGGAGGAATCTAGGAGTAATGGTCCAAGATGTGATCTGATGTTCTTGATTTTAGTATCAAAGAAAAATGATAGTTCATCTGCATGAGGCTGGGTAGAAGGAGGTAGGTTTTTTTTCTTAGAATATTTAGAGAGTGACTGAGCTATACTAAAAAGAATGGAAGAATTACAAGTGGAAGTAATGAGTTTGGAATAATATTCTTTTTTAATTTGTTGGATGTTTTTTTTATAATGAGAGGCTTTTTCCTTATACATAATGAGGAGATTATTGAGGCGTGTTTTGCCTTGGATTGGCAGCATGAAATGTTGCTACTCCTTGGGTTTTGGCCAGGTACTAGGGGCCTGAATTGGCCACTGTGAGAATGGGCTACTGGGCTTGATGGACCATTGTTCTGACCCAGGAAGGCTGTTCTTATGTTCTTAACTTCACTGCTCTGGCAGCACAGGAGGAGGCTCAGCCAGCAGACCGCTTTTACTGGCAGGACTTGGGCATCTCCTGCAGCCATTCCACGGGTGCCACAATTTTGGATAAGGCCTGAGCCCATGATGAGGGGGCTAAGCCCCACTCCACTCCACCTTATGGCTACTCCACTGGCACCAACCAGAGAGCAAAGATGCAAAGTTTCACTCATTAGGAGGGTATCACACTCATTTGGAAACGTTCTTACTATTGCACTGTTTGAGCCCTATTTCTCACTCAGGGCCAGCTCAAGGGACTGTGCATTCTGAGCCACCTTTTGCATTGGTGCTCCACACCCCCCCCCCCCCCCACACTCATGATCCAGTAGCTCCTCCTCTATCTCAAGTTCCCCCCCCCCCCAATGCCGGTGTTAAAGGTCATCAAAATCCTGAATCCCAAGCCAAATCTCTCTCTCCCTCCCTCCCAAGCCAAATCTCTCCAAGCCTGCAGAGGGGAAAGAAGAGAAAGGAAGACAAGCCAGACTGGGATTTTGTCACTCTTTATCACCCCTGGGCCAGGGCCTTACTTGGTCCATAGGTTGAGTTGGCCCTGCTCTCACTCATCGGAGCTTCAGCATCAGTGCACTAATCTTGATTACTGCTTTCATGAGAGGGAAGCCTTAGAGAAGTAAACCAAGTGGTCCAACCAGTAAGAAGAAATCTGAGCACACCTTTCTTCCTACTGCTTCTCCTTGTCCTGTCTCTTTTCCCTGAAAAGTTCTTAGCCCATATAGTTCAATCAATGATCTGAAATAATGTCAAAACAATGAAGTTCGTTTCTGCAAATTGGCACTTAATAAAATAAAATAACACTCTTTTCAGCTACAGTGGCAAAATAACACTCAGAATTTAGGAAGCTGGTTGGTTGGACTGAGAACATTTCAGTACCCCCTCATACTTGTAACTACTGGGTAGAAGACAATTGCAGATTTAAAAAAAAAAACCCTAAACTGCTCTCCACTTTGGATTCTTCCAGAAGCTGCAAAGAAAAACCAATATCATTTAATGCGGCCTTGATTCATTTGCAAAGCAATACTACACTTAAATCATTCTAGATTTATACCCTGGATATACCATCTGAAAAATCTCACTCTTTGGCCTTCAATCTCTCTCCTTGGCATGGTAAATCTCACTGTTTGGGATGGTTTACCCTTGACATCTCTGCCGGGTATAAGGGTGTATAGGGGTGTTCGCACTTAGGGTGTATGTCTGACCTAGAGCTGCATTTCATTACAAGAAAGTATGAGGGAGAGGCTTCTACTGGGTGTCCAGGAGTCTGGTTCTACTACAGATGAAGAAGACATTAAAAAAAAAAATGAGATCTCAAACTGGAAGAACATTTTTCTCTCTTAGTATCAGTCCCATCCATCACCTCCCTGCCAGGCAACGTCAAGATAAAGTGCCAGTAAATTAAAAAGCATTAAGAAGGCAATTTGGGAGGCTGTGGGCCTTGAGTTATTAAAATAAAAAAAGGGTTCTTTTCTGCTGATTCATTTAAAGAGCTGTAATGCGGTGCAGCTGTGTGTGGTTCTGTGTTCTGCAATATGGTTGGATAGCACATGGCTCTTGTGAGCTGCAATATGATGGGTCAGTGAATAACCACTATAGCATGGTGTGTGATGGCATAGCAGCACAGCATGCGACACAAGTGTTTTATGATGGCAGATGCTGTCTATGGTATGGTTTACATAGTATGAGGGGGGTACACCATCAAATGCGCGCACATCAAAATGCATGCCCTCAAATGCTTGTACAACAAATGCGTGCAGGACAAAAGCGTGATGACATAGTAACATAGTAGATGACGGCAGATAAAGACCCGAATGGTCCATCCAGTCTGCCCAACCTGATTCAATTTAAATTTTTTGCGCATTTGTCCTGCACACGTTTGACGCGCCCGCATTTGTCTTGCACGCATTTGACGGGTCACCTGGAAAGAAGGGCTCAGGATAATGTGTTCGTGTTAAGCATAATAACACATTTTCCTTCTGTTTTTAAGGTTTTGCGTATTAGAGAATGACACAGGGACAAATTTTTCCCTGTCCCCACAGGGACTCAATTTCCCCATCTTGTCCCCACAAGTTTTGTCACTGTCCCTGCCCCTGCCCCATTCCTGCAAGCTCTGCCTTAACCGCACAAGCCTCGAACATATGATTAAAAAGTGTTTGAGGCTTGGGCAGATGAAGATGGATTTTGCAGGAATAGGGCAAGGGCAGGAAAAGAGCTCGCTGGGATAGGCCGGGAAAATGAGTTCCTGTGGGGACAGGGAAAAATTTGTCCCCGTGTCATTCTCTATTGCGTATGTCTCTCTCACAAGCTCATATTTTATAGAAAAATATTTGTTGGGTATGGGCAGGGAACTTCATCATATCTAATGGTAAAACCAAACAAAAAAACATGGGCACAGAATTGTCAAATTTCAATAACTTGCCAGACGCTTTTGAAAACAAGAGATGGATAAGAACATAAGAATAGCCATACAGGGTCAGACCAATGATCCATCTAGTCCAGTATCCTACTTCCAACAGTGGCTAATCCAGGTCACACACAAGTAACAACATGCTACCAACCCCAGGGCAAAGCACTAGCCTCTCCCATGGTCTATCTCAATAGCAGGTAAGGTTGCTGCAGGACATTTTGAAATTCCAGGGTCACTTCCTGGGTATCGGAGAGTTTTCTGTATTATGAGCACTTCCAATACCTCATGGTTGTGAATTTTTTGCCATTCAGGGGGGTCTGGTGGGCAGTCGAAGAGATTTTGCATTTATAGGAAGAGAGGGAGAGTAATAACTGTGATCTTTGTCCCTGAAATGTACACAGTGTGCCAGAGACTGCTATTTCCAAAGGAGAAGGAGACGGCATTGTTGGCAGTGACTGGACTAAGCCATTTTCACAGAAAGTGCAATTAGCACTCTGAACGGCCAGTGGAAGTGATACTTAGGAAACATTGCTGGAATTCAGGAAAACATAAGAGATATATAATCTTTTGTGTTGCGGGGGTGGAGAGAGAAGTGAGCTGAAGGAGGGAGCATGGCTCTGCAGTCAGGAAACTAGATGGGCTAGTCAGGATCACACAGGGACAGCAAGTGGTCTTGATTGCTATTTATGGCTGTGCTACCAGTTCTTTGGATGACATATTCAACACATCTTTTCACTTCATTATAACAGATTTTTATACCTAAGTGTGTGTTTTCTCTAGAAGTTGTCCCACAGCATGCAAGCACTAGAACAGAATGTCATGAGGCCCACCTAGAGGTGGCTGCTGACGTGTTCCTGCCGTGCCGTGCCGTGCCGTGCCTGTGGTAACAAAACATGGTATGATTAGAGGTACAGTGGTTCCTCTTTTGCCACCAGCGTTAAGTCTTAGAAAGAGCTGTGCTTTTCATTCCTCGCTCCAACACATTTCCACAGATGAGAGAAAAATGGAGCCTAGGATGGAAGGTATCCTTCAGGAGGAGTGGGGGCGGGCAGGAGGTTTGTGGCTAGGCAGGAATAATTTGCAGAGTTTTAGTTCAGCTGCTTCTTTGTGCGTAATGAAAGATTTTCCTGTGTGTCTACAGAAGGAGACCGCCAACAGTGGCAGAAAACGCTGGCCCATTTCACCCTTATTAGAGGCACTCTCTCTCTTCTGCTCTTTTTGTGTCTTTTTCTGTGAAACGAAGGCTTCTCTGCTGTATTTGGGTTAGCAATTACATTGCATTAGAGAAAAATAAGTCTGAAAAAGATTTCCAGGAGGTCCTGTGCTCCAAGCTGCTGCCTCCAAGCAGAATAGTCTTTTATTAAACAGGTGTAATCCTGCTTGGACAATATTTTTGTAATGTAATAATCCCACACACACACACACCCTCCATTTCTCAGGGTGTCAGTCTCTGCTAAAAATCCAAGAAAGACTGAGCCTGATATTCAAAGGCATTTATTTCAATAATAACAGCCAATATGCAGATAAATGACTTAGCCAGGACTGAGTGTGGATAGTGCTGCTGTATACTGAGCACCTTGACACCACCTGGATAGTGCCTCTAAATACTACTATTATTTATCATTTCTATAGCACTGAAAGACGTATGAAGCGCTGTTCATTTAACATACAATAGACGGTCCCTGCTCAGAAGAGCTTACAATCTAATTGGACAGCCAGACAGGACATCTCAGGGTTGGGGAGATTCTGGTAGAGGAAATGAGTGAATATAGGTATCTGACAGCCGTGAGTGGGAGTTGAAAGTAGTTTCAAAAAAGTGGGCTTTTAGCTTGGATTTGAATACTGCTAGAGGCATGACGTGACATATTGATTCAGGCAGCCTGTTCCAGGCATACAGCGTGGCAAGAAAGAAGGGACAGAGTCTAGAGTTGGCAGTGGAGGAGAAGGGTACACATAAGAGGGACTTACTCGATAAACGGAGTTCACAGGGGGAGCATAGGGGGAGATAAGTGAGGAGAGATATTGGGGGGGCTACAGAGTGAATGCATTTGTAAGTCAGTAAGAGGAGTTTGAACTGTATTCAGAAACGGATGGATACAATTTTTAAACATAAACCTATTATTTTCTCAACTGATACCCCCTCTGCTAACGGTTTAGCCAACTTTTTCTACAACAAAATAATATCAATAAGAGCAAACATAACTAATAATGCCAGTGCATCTTCACCCAAAGATTTAACGGATAATTTAGATTTAGATTTAGATGAAGATCAAAAATTAAAAACCAGGTCCCTACATGCCACTTGTTCCAACTTTACCCTTCCATCTTTAACAGAAATAAAACAGCTTTTTCAAGGTCTAAAACTTAAAGGGTCTATATCTGAACCCTTTCCACCTTTTCTTCTCAAACGTTACTTCTCTGTATTTGGTCCAGCTATCCTTCAAATTATACATACAAGTCTGTCCACCTCATCAGTTCCAACGGATTGGAAGCATTCTGTTCTACTTCCTATTATCAAGGATACCAAACCAGTTTGTCCCGACTGCTCTAACTATCTGTCCAATTTCGAGTCTTCCATTCTTAGCCAAAATCACTGAAAAAGTAGTATTTCAACAATTATCAGAATTCATTGACAAAACTCAGGTACTACACCCTAATCAAACAGGATTTCGTAAAAATCATTCGACTGAACATTCATTATTAGGCCTGGTTACAACTATTCACTATTTTCTGGATCAACATAAATCTGTTATTCTCATATCCCTTGACTTAGCTGCTGCATTCGATACAATTGATCATTGTCTATTACTTCATCGCCTTTCTTCTATAGGTCTCACAGATCAAGTATACGAATGGTTCCGTTCTTACTTTACAGATAGATCTTCCAATGTTTTCTTTAAAAATTCCCTTTTCTATGGCCTAATCAAAAAAATAATTATGGAATACCACAAGGGTCCATACTTTCACCATATTGTTTAATATTTATTTTGGCCCCATTATAACACTATGTCATCCATAGGCTTCACAGTATATGCCTATGCAGATGACTTCCAACTCCTGCACACCATTGACCCCAATAGTTTGCAAGACATAACAGAAATTAATAAGAAGTTAGCAAAAATTCACGAATGGATTAAACAATAATCAACTTTCCTTAATGTATTAATAAAACCACAACTGTACTCTTTTCAGAGAAAGAAGGAGTTCAACTCTACAAGGTCCAATTATAATTGATAATAAACCCTCATTCAGACCACTAATACTAAAATCTTGGGGGTTTTAAATAGATAACAATCTTACTTTTCCGAGGACATATCAGTGCAACGGTTAAAAAACTGTTTTTACAGATTAAGAATGATCCGTTCACTTGCTCCCCCTTCTTGATTCTTTTCTCTTAATACACTGATCACTCATTAGTTATTCAAAATTGGTTATTGTAACTCCTTATTAATAAGGGGTTTACCAAAAAGGATATAAGGCGTCTTCAACTCGTTCAAAATACTGCAATAAAGATTATCTCAGGTTCCAAAAAATTTGATCACGTCACACCCTTACTTCAAAGTGCTCATTGGTTGCCAATATCTTATAGGATTACTTACAAAATAGCTCTTTTAGTCTTTAAGACATTAAAATCCAATACTCCGGCTTTCATAGATAGGCTCTTGATCCCATACAGTTCATCTAGAACTCTCAGATCATCTTCACAATGTACTTTAAATGTCCCCTCTTTAAAAATTATTGGAACCCGCCGTGCTTCAATTTTCTCCGTTACGGCACCAATGTTATGGAACTCTCTTCCTTTGTATTTAAGATTAGAACAAGATTTAAAAATATTTAAAAAGAACCTTAAATGTCTTCTTTTTAAAGAAGCCTTTAATTGACAGATTACAAATTCTCATTTTTCTAGACATCCTTTCGGTCTCTCATTTTTCCCCTTATCTCCCAAATGTGTTTCCCTTTTATGTAATCTTTTAATAAATATTGTATTTCCTCCCCACCTTCCCATTGTTATCAGCTGTCTTCTTGTCTAAAGTTGTTTCCCAGTTTGTTTATATGAATTGTAATTGTATAAGTAAGTCCACTTTATTTTATTTATGTAAAACGCTTTGAAATTTTAAAAGCGTTCAATCAAACAATATAATAAACTTGAAACTTGAAACTTGACTTGAGGAGAAGGGTAATATGAGAATAGTGGCTCTCACAGAATATGAGTCGTGCAACAGCATTTTGAACAGATTGAAGGGGTGAGAGACAGATGTGTGGATGGCCTGAGAGAAGTGCATTGCAGTAATAATTATGAGGTAATGATAGCATGGATAAGGGTTTTGGTAGTGTGTTGAGAGAGGAGAGGACAGATTTTGGTAATATTATAGTGGAGGAAGCGACAGGTTTTGGTGGTTTGTTGGATCTGAGCAGAAAAGGGGAGAGAGGAGTCAAAGATCATCCCGAGGCTGCGAACTGACGAGACAGGGAGGAGGAGAGTGTTATCCACAGAAATAGAGATTGGCGAGAGGGGGATGGAAAGATAACGAGTTTAGTTTTAGCCATATTCAGTTTGAGATGGCGGTGAGAATATGTTTTCAGACCGCCTTGATATTATTTGCATTGGGGAAAATTCTAGAACCAGCACCTAAACTTAAGCACTGGTAGGTGCCCTACTGGCATCTAATGTAATTGAAGAACGCTGTTAGAAATGGCAAAAAAACAGTAAGGTTGAAGCACCTACCAGTGCCTAAATTAAAGGAGCTGGAATCGTGGCCTACATAGGCGCTTTTGGCCAATGTCGGAAGTGGCATTAGGTGGCCCTAAAGCATCTATGTATTCGACTTACTTGTCCAACAAGAGCATTATGCTCTCTGATTTACCAACGTCTTTATATTCCTTCCCCGTGTTCAATTCATTATGAACATACCAGGCAGAGAGCGGGGTTTTTTGTCTTTCACTATCTCTTTGGAATTCTCTTCCATCCTCAGTGTGTCTTGAACTGACATATATAAGATTTAGAACTCTATTAAAAACACATCTTCTCGGTCAGACTTTTTTTATTCAGTTGGACGGCTACGATACGGTTAGGATTTACTAACACTGTAGCCTGCAATTTTATTTTTTTTCTTTTAAATTTTTAATAGTTTTTAATTTTATTTGAAAAATAATTTTTTTTATTTTTTTTTTTTCCTTTTTGGAACATAGTTATTTTTACTGTATGTTTTATCAATTTTGTGAACTGCTCTATTATTGCATCAGGAAGGGCAGTATATTAAATAAAATAAACCATAGGCACAATTCACACAAAGATAGGGTCCGGGAATGTAGACCCTACATTTCTGATGCCTGTCTTTTCCATAGGCACGATTCTGAAACTGGCACTGATGCATGGAGTCAGCTTCTGTTTTGGGCTGCTATAACTTAGCTGGCCAGTGCTTAAAATCAACTTAGCCAGCTAACTTAGAGCCAGCCAAAAATAAACTAGATATTCAGTGCCAGTCATCAGAAACAGCCCGGCACTGTGGTCAGCACCAACTGTGGGAGTTAGTCGGCTTGCCTCTTGCAGTCTCAATATTGGCCCCTAAGTTTATAGAATAGCGCCAAAGTGCAGTTTGTGTATAACTACCAATTAGTGCTAATTAGCCTGGTTAACGCCGCTTAAGGCCAATTGCATATAATTTGACAATTAAGTTAGGCACACAAATGGCACTATTCTCTAATTGCTAGTACTAAAAGAACTCCGCCTGAACTTATCCCCTTTTACAAAACCGTTGCACGGTTTTCAGCACCGGCTATGGTGGGAACAGCTCCGATACTCATAGAATTCCGCGGTCGGTACTTAGAACTGTGCTACGGTTTTTTAAAAGGGGGGTTAGGGAGGAAAATGCTTGCAAACTCAAAAGGAAAGTATAAGTATATTGGGAAAAAGCATACAATGATATAATGTTTAAAAATATAAATAAGTATAAGTGAATAAATATGAATGTAGGGGAAGTGGAGTCAGTCACAGGCCTCTGCCAGTCTGAGCAAATAAATTCCCAGTGGCGTTATAAGTGGCTGATTGAAGTCAACACGCACCACCGGACCACCTATTACATCATTTAACACTTCCCGCACATTAGTGTATTAAGTAAACTGTGCTCTAACTCAATATATAGTTGTGTAGCCACTTCTCAAG
Organism: Geotrypetes seraphini; assembly: GCF_902459505.1. NCBI lineage: Eukaryota > Metazoa > Chordata > Amphibia > Gymnophiona > Dermophiidae > Geotrypetes > Geotrypetes seraphini. The sequence goes on from NC_047091.1 coordinate 107,790,687, forward strand.
AATTTTAAACTAAGTGTATCCCAAGTGTAGCCATCGGTATGGAATAAATATTCAAAGAGGCGTTCAATGAAAAATCAAATTCATTAATGCCGAGTACAAAAATAATGAAGATACAAAGAGATGTTTTGTAAAACAGAAAGACTAAAAGGAAAGAACTTATTTCTAAATTGTATGAGCCAAACTCTCAAATTTGCATGCCCAAATTTGAGTGCACAGCTTTTTACAATCTGGAAGACGATGTCTAATGAAGCGTTATTATGGGATTGTTTTGGGAGGGATGATATTGGAGTGATGGTGATTGAGTTTAATTTCGGATAGCTCAGGGAATGGGGTAAGAGCCTAAGAGGCCTGAAAATTAGTTTCGGGGGAGTAGGGAGGATGCAGGGCTGAAGATTTATCTCTGGTGCCTGATAAATTTGAATCAGCCCTATCAGCAGGTGGTAGAAAATGGGGGGTGGGGGGTACACTGCACCTCTTTGCAAGATTCTTGTTTTCTCCTGTTCTTGCTCCAAGCTGTGAAGGGGATTATCATCAGAATCCTCTTCTCCTTCCGTCTCCCTCCAACACATCCTCCTGCCTCTTCACAGCTTGCTCCCTTGCGCCCAGCGAAGTGTTGCTGATCCAGTCCTCCCAGAGCCAGACAGAGATATTTAATCTTATTTAACCGCAAATAAGTTTTTTGAAGCATGTAAATTTGAGAAGGGAGAAAGCACCGACCTGGACCACAAGCAATTACAGTTAACATTTTCTGAAACACAGCGAGGTAGCGATGCATAATGCAGTCGGAGAAAAAGCCACTGGGTAGGGCAGGCACTCAGAACAAACACATGCTCATCACTGTTTGTTTGAAGGCACAAAGATGCTTATAATATTTAACCGTCCTTATCAGGACGATATTATCTGCAGTGCTATCGTGTTCATTTTTTAACTTACCGAGATCTCTTTCCTGAGATCTCCCTTCTTTGTTTTTTTCCCCCCTATCCTACCTTCTGTTTTTGCCTTAATTGTTTCTTTTCTATCCAATTTTGTAGTTCTCCCCTCCTATCCTCTTGTTTAAGTACCGTAAGTCAATATGTCAATTTTTCATTCTTAAACGTGTTGGTCATTGTGAATCAATCTGCTAATTTTAACTGTAAACCACCTAGAAACTACATTTAGGCGATTTATTAAATTTTAAATAAACTTGTAAACTTGTATATTTTTCTGAATAAAGCCTGTATCTTGGGTCATGCCACCTGCAGGAAGCCCCTTCTGAGTCCTGTTAGTGGAAGCTTTAATACCAGAACAGATGTGGGGCAGAGCGCCCTTTCTCACGCTTCCCGTCCCAGAGCTTTTTCCCCAGCCTGGCTCTCAGTTCTTGGTCCCAGTGAAGCTCACTAGTGATAGCTTTGAGACAGGTTAGTGAGATTTACTTCAGATGTGAAGTGCCTTAGCTCGAGATGTGTCTTGGGCCTCTGAGGTGCAGCGGTGTAGTTAGGGCTGAAAGGGTGGGACGCAGATGTGTAAGACAGAGTAAAGGGGGATTGTTCAGATTACCAGAGGGATCTATAATTTATGGACTCGGCATTCCTGCTTTGCATTGGTAGAAAAAAATCCAAATTATAAACCCTTGTGTGCAGTGAGTGGGAAGAAACCAGGATTATATCAGCCTGCTCAGTTGACCTGGGGTGATTGTTGGTAACTCTGGCTTGGAGAGGATCTGCCTGCACCAGTTTGGGTCTCAGACCTGGGGCCAGCTAAAATACTTTCCCTCCAATACAGTATAATCTCGTTATAATGGACTTCAAGGGGCCTGGAAAAACAGTCCGTTATATCCAGAGTCCATTATATCCAGAATTGCATTTTTTTTTTTAAACTTTATTTAAGTCAGCTTGAAACAACCTACAATCAATGAACAATAGTTACTGCACAAGCATATCAGCAACATCAATAACAAAACTCAGCCAAACATTGGTATGGCAAGAAATGATAGCAAAACCAGAACATTAAAAGTTGTTCTAAAGCATTATGTCATACTGTACTGGAAAGAAAAATACTCTGTTATTATTTTCTGGGCTGCATTTTGATACTATATCACCAGCACACCATGCGCCTTGTAGACGGAGCCTGCATGTTCGTTATAGCCGAACAAAACTACAGCTAAAAGTGGCTCTGGGGACCAAATTGGTTGTCCGTTATATCTGAAAGACTGTTATATGCGAGTCTGCTATATGTAATGATTTTCTGCATGTATAAAGGCGCATGATCGGGACCAGTGGACCTCTTCCGCTCTAGACAAGGTTCCGTTTAAGCAAGTCCGTGATAACAAGATTATACTGTATTCAATGGGACTTAACTAGCCAGGAACGGCTCTCAGCTGGCTAAGTACCATTTGACCAGCTAAACCCTGATTTTCAACAGATAATAGCCGTCTACACGCCAGATTAGCTGGTGACCAGCTATATTGCGCAACATAGTAGATCAACACCAATTTTCCTCAGCTGGCCTACTGAGGCTAGCGGCTAGATATACCTGCCTAAAGAGCAAGTCTTATCTTTCACCTCTTTACTTTAGCTGGCCAGTTAGGGGGGGGGGGGATTCTCTTACTGGCGCCTCTATTGGCTGGCACCTCAGGAAACGGTGCCAATCGCGTGTCAATCATGCAACAGCGTCGGTAAGAGAATTGCGACCAATGTCAAAAATAGGTGTCAGTTTTACTGGCCTACATTTCCGGCGCCTACCTTTCCTGTGAATTGAAGCTATGGAGGCGTGTTCCGATGCCTAATGCCACTTCTGGCCTATTCTGGTTGGCCCAGGCGCCTTAGGTCCCACCTGTGGGCCAATCCGGCCCCATTCTGCAGCCGGCTGACCTGCCAGACGGGCGGGTTTGGCACCGTCTGTCCGGCCAACATGTTACAGGTATGGGGGGTGGGATTGGGGGTGGGGGGGTCTGGGGGTCACGGGTCGGCGGGGGGGCGATCGGGGATTTGGGGGTCGGTCATTGGGGGGGGTTGTGTCGAGGGCAGGAGGGCCTGGGATCCCTCCTGCCCATATTGTAGTGGGGGGTGGGAGGTGGGAGGTAGAGGGTCCGCCTGGGCAGGAGGGATTGGGCTCCCTCCTGCCCGAACGTGTAGGGGGGTGGGGGGGCGAGAGGCCAGGAGGGCTTGGGCTCCCTCCTGGCCTGATCGTAATCAGGGGGTGCTGCGGGTGCCGTGGGGCAAGAGGGCTTGGGCTCCCTCTTGCCCCGAAGCTGTCGGGGAGTCGAGGAGTCGGCGGGGCAAGAGGGCTTGGGCTCCCTCTTGCCCCGAACGTAATCGGGGGGTGCCGCGGGTGCCACGGGGCAAGAGGGCTTGGGTTCCCTCTTGCCCTGAAAATAGTCGGGGGTTTGGGGTGCCGCAGGCCAGGAGGACTTGGGCTCCCTCCTGCCTGGATCGTTTTAAGGTGGGGGGGATTCTGTAACCGGTGTTGTTTTTGACAGACACCGGTTACAGAATCCAGCTTTTAGGCGAAGGACTGGCTCCTCCTTCGCCTAAAAGCCTTTGTGTTGGACGTTTGGTGCTTAGGTGATTTTTGGTTCATTATGGGGTATAAGTGTAGACGTCATGGGGGGATAAGTGTAGACGTCGGGAGGGGGATAAGTGTAGACGTAGTGGTGGTCTGGGCGTTTAAACAGCTGAATGTAGAGGCAGGCCATTATCAAAAAGGGACTTAGACCAAAAAGGGACTTAGACAGTTTTTTGATTATGCCCCTCTACAAGTTTGCTATGATTTAAATGAGGTCTTAACAGCTAACAATTATTAATGGATATGATGAATTGTGCATTTTGGTTTAAGTTACATAACTATAGTTAACAGTCTGTTAAATTTGTGAATTATCTGATGTTTGTTTATCTGCAATCCGCTTAAGTTTAAGCGGAGTAAATTAATTAAAAAAATTAATCCTTTAAATGCGTTAATTTCAATGTTGCTCACTTGCTATTGTAATTGCAAACAATCTCTTAAGTGTGTTATCAAGTGTCTCATTTATGGAATTTGGTACTGTTGACAATCAAAAATAATGTCAGTTTTTAAAATATATCCTTGAAGCGTTGTAGAGTTAATATTGGTATTAATTTTTTTATATTCAGTACTCAGTCTGAACAAGTACATAATAGTAATGAACATGTACAAACTAGTAATGTGTGTACGCTGGAAATCTTTTGGTGGTCCTGAGCTTTCTCGTATTTACAGTTCGGCTCTTTACATGAAAAAGGTTGGAGACCACTGCTTTAGTACATTTGTGTACTAAGGTTTTTTGATTTTTGTTTTTTTGTAAATTTAGCTCACATCTTTTCAGTAGTAGCTCAAGATAGCTTACATTCAAGTACATGAAGTATTTCCCTGGCCCCAGAGGATTTACAATGTAAGTTTGGACTAGAGCAGGGGTCTCAAAGTCCCTCCTCGAGGGCCGGAATCCAGTCGGGTTTTCAAGATTTCCCCAATGAATATGCATGAGATCTATTAGCATACAATGAAAGCAGTGCATGCAAATAGATCTCATGCATATTCATTGGGGAAATCCTGAAAACCCGACTGGATTCCGGCCCTCGAAGAGGGACTTTGAGACCCGTGGACTAGTGGAGGGTTAAGTGACTTGCCCAGGATTATGAGGCGCAGTAGTGGTTTTGATGTTTGGCTTCCTTAAGTGTAAGCCCTATGCTGCAATTGTTAGACTGCTCTTGTAGGGTCATGAAATGGTTAACTGTTGTTTAAAATATTGCTCTGGCCTACATAGCTGAAGAAAGTGTACAATCTATTGACCTCATCTGCCTAAAATGTATGTCCCTACCTTACCACATTGTAAGCTAAATAGATAAGAGTTTGAGCCATGATGTACCCTGCCCTTCTGTACATTTAACATTTAGAACTGTAAGAGTTAGATAAGTGACCTGCTAGTGTGAGCTTAGAATCAATGAGTGTTAAGAAAAGTAACACGTGAAAAGCTTTTTCTAGAATTCAGTTGTATAGCCAGAAAAATGAATAAATATTTCTGTAACTTCCTGGTTTCGGCACTTCTGAGCCATCTTGGAGCTCAGGGGTCCAGCATGCATTCTGTAATAAATCTCTTGTACTTTCTTCATGCCTCTGACTTTGTGTGTCCAAGTGACCTTTCACTCTAACCTATACTGAATGCTCCCTGGTACTGTATCTTTCAAGTTTGTGGGTTTTTGCTGCTCATGATTCTAATTTTGACCATGTATTTAAAAAAATTAATAACTCACGGATGATTTTTAGACATGAGAAAGATTAAAAGAGACAAGTTTATTCTTGATGAATCAGATTATAAGAAAGGCGCTATATATGAGGGGCCACTGAAAAGTTTTCAGCCCATCCAAGAGGAGAATGATGTGGAGCCATAAAACTTACAAGTTATTCCACACTTTTCTTGACACTTTTCATTTCATATCATTGAAAGGAAGAGTGTGGAATAACTTGTAAATTTCATAGCTTCACATCATTCTCCTTTTGGATGGGCTGAGAACTTTTCAGTGGCCCCTCGTTTTGTGATGTCATAATGCCTCTTTCCACCAATTCCTAAGAGCCAACCTCATTGGTGATGTCACAATGGCTTGGTTTCCCTGTACTTGTGCCCATTTACTAGATACATTTGCCTCATTGAAATGAAAGTTTCATGGCTCCACATTGGTTAGGCAGAGAACTTTTCAGTGGTCCTTCATATTTTTGGGGAGAAGCAAAGGAAAATAAGCAACCAACTGGATGATCTTCTTGTAAGCCTAGCGCTTGTAGTCCCCCATGTATTCTAAGTTCTAACGATAATAAGACCAAAGAGCGTGTTAGAAAGAGGGTACGCAATTATTCTGTTCCAATCCCTATGCCCGAATTTGGTCCCCCTTCTTCTTTTTTAGACAAAATTTGGGAGAGAGTTCCATATAAGGCATATCCTTCATGGTGACAGAGAGGTCACTTTCCCCAATGGGGTAGGGGGAATGCCTATTTTTCATCTTTCTGATGTGCCCCTCACTAATATAGAAAAATGAGTCCTTATTAATTCTCTTTGCAAATAAAGACTGGTTGTTTGACTTCACCGTTGTCTAGAGATCCTTTTGTTTCTACCTTACTTTTGGGGAGTTTTGTGTGTGTGTGTATATTGTTGTGAGGTGTCTTCTTCTGCTTTGCTCATGATTTTTCTATAGCATTTTTTTCAAATACCGGATACCTATCCCCCTCCCCCCGAAAGAACACCCAAAGGTGGGTAAGCAGAAGAGCGCTTTGAATGACTGACAGCTGTCTCTTGCTTCCTGAAGGCAAGTGGGTTATAAACATCCAGTAACAGAATGGCTGCTTCTTTGGGTTTGCTCTAGGGACATTACTGATAGATACCTGTCAGGGGGGAGAGGCTTATTAGTTTGACAGGCGCTCTAGCGACTTCTCCTTGTCATTTTGAGTGAGAAGCATAAAGCCACACTGGTGGCAGGTAATCTGCAGGGCCAGACTGACATTGCACATGCCTCTAGGCCCAAGAATGTTTTCCCCTTTGGAGGGGGGGAAAGAGAAGATTGAATCTCTGGAGAGAAAAGAAGCTGAGGATTATGCTGATGTGATATCAGAGTGTAAGACAACCCTCTCCCCCCCAAAAAAAAAAAAAAAATTACCACAGATCTCCACTTAGCATGATCTGTGTTTTAACTTCAGATAAACTTACCTGTCCACTTTAATCTCACTGTATGGTGCAGACATTCCTAGGAACAAGTGTGATCGAAGATGAAATCTTTCCCTGCTGTGATTATGGCTGATTCTCAAGATGTGGTATAAAGAAGCATGCATAGAGAGCATTTACTTTAAATCTTTTTTTATTGACAAAGTATAACCAGGTCCAACCAGGCGTACAAAGAATACAGTACTACAGACCAATCTGAAAGGAAAAATAATCAAACTATATAAATAGAACATATACAATTCAATGGACCTTATCAACTCCCAAGTAATTCCCCCTCCCCCGACCAAACTAAACTAAACTAAACCTTAAGTTTATATACCACATCCTCTCCATGAATATAAAGCTCGGCACAGTTTACAAAAGTTTAATAAAGGAAGAGAATAGCACATTGAGTTTGGTGGATTGAGAATAGGGGGGGAGGAGAGCGTTACGTTTTTGTGAAAAGACTGGTTTTCAGATGCTTACGGAATAGTTGGAAGGAGACCTGAGTCCGCAGTGGGGTAATAAGGATATTCCAAAGCCCTGTAATTCTGAAAAAGAGAGATTTTCCCAATTTTCCCGCATAGAGGATACCTTTTAGTGAGGGAAGGAAAGTTTAAGTTTTTGGATGGGCCTGGTATTGTCAGAGGAGAGTTTGACTTTGATACTCCCAAAAAACCCTGTATGACCCCTGAACAACAAGAATGAACTCCCTCCCTAAAGAAAGAGAGGAAGAAAAGGGGGGGGAACCACACACACACATAACCGCAGCCATTCACAGCAAACAATCGTTCCATAGGGAGCCTCTTCTAATACTGTACAGTTCAATCTCAAACTTAAAAAAAGTTAAGTAACGCTCCTAGCTCAGGGTGCCAAACATTGAATTTACAGTATGAATCCCAAATTTGCAAGAATATTTGCTTGTAATTAAGATGCGTAGAGAGCATTTAAACATGTGTCTTTTGCTCCTCTGGGTCTTATCACTGCTAAGTCGACACCCCAAGTCCCTGCTATACATTGGCTGTCTCCATCACTTCCCTTATGCCTCCTCTCCCCTTTCAGAAGGAATGGGAAAGATTACGTGTATATATATAAAATGTATTTTTTTTTTTCATCCAGTTTACAATTATTTTTAAAATGCATATCTTTTTTCCCTCCCCCCCATAATTCTGAAGTAGTTTTGAGGGTGCTCTGGCTTACTGTGTAGGGTGAACAGTTTGGAATAGTAAGTAGAACTTTTATGAGTTTGACCATGATATGGAAGAATAAAAACATTAACACAGTCACCAAACTGGATGATGCCTACATTGCTATACACGAATCTTGGACTCTAAAAATAAAGCAGACCCTGTGATGTTGAATGTGATTGAAATGAGGTGTTACAGGAATATAAGAAGAAGTTGGCAGGATGAGGAGAGCAACAGCTGGATCTGATAGGATTTGAACATGAAGGTAACAGTTGTAGGTAAGATCTAAGCAAGGAAACGAGCAATGTTGGAGACACATCTGTAGAATGAAAGATAGGTTGGTAAAATAAAACAGTGATGCTTGGAAGATCTGATGGCATGAGGAAAAGATGACTGGATGATATTCAGGACTGGACTGGTTTGGACATCTAAAGTGCAGCACACCTGGTTCAGAACAGGAAAAGGCCTTGTGCAGGAATGGCAGTTCCTACCACTGGCTCTAACAGACCATAAGAACTTTGGGGTGTAATGATGACTGCCTAGTGGGTTTCCTTGTTTGACATTCTTCCTCCACTGGAAACACACGTAGACCACATCCTAGGTCTGAAGCAGAGAAGAACTGAACAGAGCCCTGCTAACTGATAACCTTGTTAAACATCTGTGTCAAAATCTCAGCAAAATGGCTTTTACAGTTCAAGTGTGGCAGGAAAGAAAGAAACAAGATTGCGAATGACCGCATGTAACTTAAAATGATAGCAGCTGTGAAGACCCTTCAGACAAAAGATATCAGCCCTGGTACGGTTAAGGTCCACAGAGAAAGTGGTTCATGAATCCACCACAACAGAAGCTCATGAAAAATGTAGAGAACTGAAGATACTCACATGGATTGCAGAGGAGAAAAAGATTACTGGTATGTGCTCCTATGTTTATACACCGGGAGAGCCCTCCAACAATACTAATACATCTTGATATATTGCTCCTATGAACTCCAGAAGGAAACACACTTTTGGAACTCTATACATATAAAAGTGAAGATCAGCAATAATATGAGACTGACATCCTACCAGGTTAAGGAATGAGATGCATTCCTGTCATGGTAAACTAACCTAGTGAGAGATTCTTTCCAAAGGTCCACCTTGAACTTTTTATTTTACCATGGAAAGACAATTGAATTTCAGTCTGTAATGGATGAATGCTTTTGGGTTTGGAACTTTCAGTTGGAGACTAGCTTTGAAACATTGAGGACACAAAGTTAAAATGAAGGCAGTCGCCGTGTGAACAGGAAGGGGGTGGGGGAGCAGCAGACAGCAAGAACTGATCCTATATAAAGGGTCCGTGTAACTCTCTTGCCATCTTCCTGCCATTATTAATTCTACTGCAAAAACATTATGGCAGGGAGAGAATGGGGAATGCAAGGGAACCTATTTTTTCCTCATTATGTTCTGATCTAAGCCAACTTTCCCCACTCCTCTGTCCTTTGTTAATTACACGGTAACTTTTTTAAAATGACACTTTAATTTCCTTAAATGGTTTGTCAAGCATGCCAAAGGCATTTCCCCCCCTTTTCCTAATTACAAGTTCCTCTGTTGTCTCAAATGTGCCCAATTTCAGGATAGTAATTAAAATTAATTAGCCATGGAGCTGGTAGGTTTCCTGCAAGTCTCTGAGTCCCAGCCAGGGAGCTGCCAGACTTACATACTGTTGGAGGCCATTACCTCCCTGAGCTAGAAGCCATGCTGTTGGCTTGCCCATTTATAGAGGGGATGACATGGAGAACTCTCCAGAAAGGGCAAATACACAATGAACATGCCTAAGCCAAAGAAGTGGATGTGCACCACAGTACAAGCCTGACTGTACATAAGTGCAAAACATAGGGAGGCCAGGTACTTGTGACCTGAATTGGCCACTGTTGGAAACAGGAAACTGGGCTTGATGGCCTTTAGTCTTATAGCAGTGGTTCTTAATCAATGTGTCACCAAAACTGTGACATACAGCATGTTTGTGCTTTTTTTTTTTTTTTTAAAAAAAACTCTGTATGCAGCGGGTCAGGGAGTGTTGAGATCCAGAAAGTCAGTCCCTCTGGCCCATCCCTTTCCTCTAGGGGTGGGCAAACAGGGAATTGCCCTGGGCCCTCTGTCACAGGGAGACCCAAACCTGCCTGAAATTGAAAGAAGCAAGCTTTGGGGCTCCCTCCCTAGCATCTGCCCCAGGCCCCATCAGGTCTAGCCACTGGCCCTGCTCTCTTTCACCCTAGCATTATTCAGAGCCCAGCATCTGTATTTCCCTTGTGTACAATAACATATATAGGGGGGGGGGGGGTCTTTGTTTAGCTGTAAACTGTAGTGTTTCTAGTATGTATCGCACATGAACACCGTCAGTTATGTCACAACAGAAGAAAGGTTGAAAACCATTGCCTTAGGGAGCAGTGGTGTGCACAGGAGTGTGTTGGGGCTCATAGAATTTTTTTTTTTTAAATAAAAAGCTTTTTCCACATGTAAAGCCCGTGTGACAGAAAAGACATAAAATTGCAGCATGTTTATTTCCTAAAATCTGCATGCACGCACTTACCGATATTCAAAGCTATTTAACCGGCTGGCTGGTTAAATAGCATTTTAGTGCCTAACCATGGATATTCAGCGGGGGGATAACCAGCTACCTCCTGCAGGCTATTTGCGGTATGCAGCCAGCCAGCTATATCGTGCACTAAGCCCTTAACCAGTTAGCGCTGAATATTGGCATAACCAGTTAAGTTGCCACAGCTAAAAACAAAGCCGGATATATATGTATGAATATAAGTAGGATGATGGATTATGATATAAATGTGTCTGTATTGAAAACCATCTCAGAAAACGCTCTGTATTGTAACACCATTATAGAAGCTCCTGTAAACCACTCTGAATTGACTCCCCAGTCATTAGTAACGGTATAGAAGCTCTCAATAAACAATATTCAGTGCTGGTAGCTAGAAACTACCCGGCACTGAAAATCTGGGTTGAGTGCCAGCGTCGGGCGGACAGTGTGCTGACTGAATAATTGGCCCCTTACAACTTCTTGGGAGCCGGTGTACATTTGTGTATTACTACTACTATACAGGTCTTATATCTCAATTTTTCAACAAGGATTCAAAATGACTAACAAAAGTCTTTGTACAGTGTTTACAGTAGGTACAATGCATGAGAGATCAGTAGGGACATCTATACTGGCGAGAGTTATCTTATCTTGTAAGGAAAAGAGATACGACATTTGTGCGCTGTAGGGGTTGGATCTGGAGGTCAGGTTGGTGCATATGCTGCCTTTTTAAAGTAGGTGCCTTGAGCTGTAAGCCACCTTGGCTGGATTTAGTTTCCAGGAAAGTGTTAAATAAAGGCACGCCTGTGGGTTTCTCCCATTGGGGTCCTATGTGGTGGGGGTGTTGGAGTCGGGGAAAGCACACGTACATGCATTTCCAAGCCTCAGGACCGGATATCCTCAGCTCCTTTGAGAGAAGGGCTACACCTGACATTTCAGATCACTTAGAGGGGCTGGTGGGTGGGGAGGTCTCTGCTAGAATTTACTGAGGTGGAGGGAAAGGGAAGCATCTCCTTAAGACTTTACTGAGTTTATCACTGTGCCATTCAGCCATCATCTCCCTCACCCCATCAGACTGGAATCCCTGCACCAGCCTGACTGCTTTTGCTGCAGTGTGTAAGGTTTGGCCCCCAAAATGTAAGATTTTGGAGGGGTAATGTTAAAGCAAAAGCGGTCTTACAATCCGCCAAGTCCCGGGTTCGATACCCTCGTTGAAGATTCAGTAGGCAGTAAAATTACTGACAAAGACAGCTAAGAGTGCTTGCATAAAGAATATATATATTGTGCAGAAATAAGCTTAATATTACAGAAAAGCAGAATTTATAAAGATACATTAAGCATTACAATTAATGAGAGAGAAAAGACAGTTTACCTGCCTTACAGAGTCCAGAGGAAAGAGAGAGAGGGGAAGGGTGATGTTCCAGACAGAGAGGGGGGGGGGGCGTGTTGCAGAGAGTAGGCTTTTATAGGTAGAAACTATTGTATTTCCCAGTATCTTTCTGTTTATAATTTGTAAACTGTTTGAAACAATGGTTAGTTTAATTGATAAGGAAGATATGATACTTGCAGGCATGGTAGATTGGATTAGTCTCTGGCTTCTTTGTCCCATTCAAGTAGCCTATCTTCTTGATAAACAGTCCACTCTGGCTGGATGCTTAATGTATGTGAATTCTGTGCAGGAGCATTTAGGGTCTATCTGCATCAACATTCCAGAGTCAGATTGATATAATGTCCCATAGGTCTCTGCTGACATTGGTTAGGCCAACCGAAAATGCTGACTGCTAGCAATGCTAGGCTGACACAGTGGTGCATGGAAAAGGAGTTTTCAGATCTGTGGGCCACATTTAGCCAGAGACCCTAAGAATGAGCTACAGGGGTGGAAGTTTGGGCTCTCGATGTGAGTGTGCAGGTCATCCGAGCAAAGGGGTATGTCAGCCATCAGTGTGAGCACACTGAGGTTTATGAGGAGCAATGCTATATTCTTTTCCATTTCCTTGCAATAGTTGATGGCTTGACCTCTACAGAACCCAAGATCCTTTGATTTTATTAATGATAACCTGTGCCCCTCTCCTTCAAGTCACCCAGGCCTCAGTGTGGATCCCCCCCCCTGCACTGTGCCCTGTTCTGCTGTACAATAAAACCTTGGTTTGCGAGGTTAATTCGTTCCGAAACCATGCCTGTAATCCAAAACACTCGTATATCAAAGCGAATTTCCCCATAAGAAATCATGGAAATGCAGACGATCCGTTCCACAACCCATAAACTTTAATACAAAATACTGTATGTACTTGTATTGCAAGACCTCGCTCGTTTAGAACAGTCACTACACTCCCACAGCGGTAGAGAGAGAAGACCCATCGGCTCAGTTGTGATGAAGTGACGCGTGTATACTCTATGTACTCGTATTGCAAGACCTTGCTTGTTCATCAAGTTAAAATTTAATAAAATGTTCTGCTTGTCTTGCAAAACACTGGCATACCAAGTTACTTTCAATCCAAGGTTTTACTGTACTTCACTGGGCACTTGTTTGGTAGATTATAGATCCTCTACTGCACTGTATGCACCGTGTCCTAGGACAGCTCATCTGCTATTTCATGTTGAGCTAGAGAGCTTTGGAATCAGAATCTTGGAAAAAAAAAACCAACCTCCCAGCAGAGAGCTGGGATAGATGAGCACGGAAAGGTTCATAAGTGGGCATCCAAGTGTAAGTGTGTAGAGCTTTCATTGAAATAAAATGCTTCACAAATCAATTCCTTTTACCAAATTACCAAACTAACATTTAACAGTACAAGCATTTGATGGGATGGGATGTCCAATTAACTGTCACACTCATAACTTTAATACAAAAGCACAGAGAGCTGATATTAGATACGCTCTGGAGCCCAGGATGGAAACATCAGGATGGACATAAGAGCTGGTGGCATTACAATATCTTACAAGGCACCCCGAAGCGCTATTCTAGATACCTTTCTGCCCCTGCTCCCCACTCCCCTCAACATCGGCCCTGCAGTTTGAAATCCAGACCAAAGCTATCATATTCAACAATGTTTTCTTTGAAGCATGGTGATTACCACATCTCGTTATATATACAAAAAAAAAACTAAAAACCAAAGAGGAGAGATGTAGAACTAGTATTTGATGTCCAAGACCCCCATTAAGACTTTTGTGGCCGAGTCTTTCGTGTACAGAGAAGTCCAGTTTGGGGGGGGGTTAAGATTTGTGGAGGGAGGGAGGTTGAGAGTAATCCATTCTATAAGAGACAGCTGAAAGCAAAACTGGTAACAGGACGCCTCTCTCACTTGCTTCTAGACTGGGAGAAGGATCTGTAGATGGATTGGGGGAGGGGGGTGAAGGATACCTGATCCAGTTTGGCGTCGGAAGAGGCAGACTCCTAGATAAATGCTGGTGTCCGATTAGCAGGCCCCACCATGTCTCATGCAGTGCCCAGGAAAAACAGCCTGCCATCTGTCCACAGGGAGAGTGTTAATGAGCTTGGGAGCACATGGGTGAGTGATGATTTTCGTTCCGTTATACCAACTTAGAGCTAGATTTATTACGGTACACTACCATGTTAGTGCACACCAATGCCGGTAATTAGGTCCCATTATGTAAAATGGGGCCAGTGGTATATTAACATATGCTGATGCATGTTAATGTATGCTAATTAAGTAACACTTTTCAATACATGTAGCCTTTAGATTGTAAGCCCTCTGGTGTCAGGATAATACTTTCAAATACAGTAACTCACCTCTGTTATGAGTAATGTGGCCCCTTCCTAATGGTAGGGTCTATGACAATTGGCAGGAAGACAATTCGTAGAATGAAATTAGGAAGATAATTCGTAGGATATGAGAATTGATAGGAAGATCCTACCAACTGTTGCCCTAACAATTGTTCTCCTACCTCTTACATCTACCAATTGTTGGAAATAAGAAGCTGATCCTTGCCCCCTCCTTACTCCCTCCCCTGTAAGAAGCAGCAGCTTGGCAGCATGAGGAGGCGATGCCCCCCCAACTCCCCAAAAGAAGCAGCAGCTTGGTAGTAACCCCTTTGGAAGATCCCCCCAACCCCTTAGAAGAAGAAGAAGCTTACCCTCCCCCCACAAAAAGAAGCACCTTGGCGGCATGGGGGGGCTATACCCCCAACCCCACCCTCCCCAGAAGAAACAGCAGATTGACAGAAACTACTCCAGAAGACCCCCCTAACTCCCCAGAAAAAGAAGCTGCATAGGCCTACTCCTTCTCTTCCTCCTCCTGCGCAGTTGTTCACATATCTGCAGGCAGCGGATGACCTGGAAGCATTACCTCTGACATCAGAGGGAACCTCCCTCCAATGCAGAGGAAGCCTCTGACGTCAGAGAGAATGCTTCTGGGTCATCTGCTACCTGCAGATTTCTACGTGGACCTTAGAGGGGCATAATCAAAACAAACGTCTAAGTCCGATTTGGACATATGGTGCTAGATGCCCAAAGTTGGCAATGGGAAAATGCCCATTTTTGAAAAATATGTCTAGAATTTATTTATTTTTAATCATCTATATGGACGTCTAGGTTATTGTTTGTTCAAACCGCCAGAACGTTTATGTTTATACCACATTTTCAGCCAAAATTTTGTCCAAGTCTCAAACGCCCAGAACAAGACCATTTGGACGTGGGAGGGGCTAATCTTGTAATGGACTGGCCACCTAGACATGGCAACAGAGTAGTGGGGCACCTTAGAAGGCACTGCTGTGAACTTCACAAAAAAGGTGCCACATAAACATCTCACTAGAACTTCCTTATAGGTTATGGTGAGCCTCCCAAAACCCACTATACTTACCTGTCTACAACCCCAATAGTCTTATGGCTGCAGGTGGCACCTATGTGGCAGCTGTGTAGGATTAAGGGGTTTTGGTGGGCGCACATGTTTCCTCTCCATGGTTCACCAGCCCGCCTACCAGGCTACTTAAGACACCTGTGTGCAGCTCTATTAGGCTTTCCTATACCAGGTGCTGATGTTCTGGAGACAGGTATGTACTTTTTTATTCCGATCTTTGTGGTATGTGAGGGGGTCAGTGAGCACTGGGAAAGTGTGTAGGGGTCTTTACGTTGTCTCTGCAGTGGTTATCTGGTCACTTTGGATACATATTTGGCACTTTTACCTGTTTTTATATCGTCTAATTCATAATATTTAAATTTCATCCAGGATGTCTAGTAAAACATTTGATTATCCCTGGAGGATGACTAAGACTAGCTCGGCTCCCATCCCACCACATACTGCCCTAACTACTCCTCCAGTTCAGAGGCCTAAAAAGTCCCACAACACAACCAAAAATCGGTTTGATTATCGGCACCTGGACAACCTGTCTTTTAGGTCATCCAAGTGCTGACTTGGGCGGATTTTTAGATGCATTTAAGTTGTGATTATGAGCCCCTTATTGTATAGCAAGAAGGAGGAGGAAGAGAAGGAGTAGACCTATGTGGAGAGGTACAAAAAACCTGTGGAGGGGAACATGAAGAAGTACATAATCGTGGGAGGGCCTCCCGTTCTGATGTAGTAGGCCTATGCAGAGAGGTATAAAAAACCTGTGGGAGGGGGACATGAAGAGGTACATACTGCAGGAGAGGCCCCCCGTGGAAGAGCCTCTGACACAGTAGGCCTACACGAAGAGGTCCAAAAAAACATGGGAGGGGTCATGAAGAGGTACCTGTAGTAGGGCGACATTTGATAGGAAGATAATTGGTAGGATTTTCCTACCAATTGTCGTAACCTACCAATCGTTTTCCTACCAATTTCATCCTACCAATTGTCTAGATCCCCTAATGGTGAGAGGGAGAGACGGGGTCCTCTCATCTCCCGCCTCTGCTTCTAGGTACTGAAAACGTATTCAGGGACCTTAAGTTTCCTTTTTTTTGCTCTGGTTTGGGGGTAGAAGAAACATTTTGGATCTGTAAAAGCATGGACCAAAAGTAAGTTGAAGGAGGGGAGCAGACCTGGGGGTGGGCTCGTCCAGTCTTTTCATTTTTGCAGAATTTTATTTTCGGGGACTTCATTTCATCTGTTTTTATTATAGCCTTTTATAAGTAGCTGCACCCATTCTTGATAGTTCTCCTCACTCCCTGTGATCCATGAAAAAGAAGTAATTTTGTAATTGAATCATAGTTATTGTAATCCGCCTTGAGCTGAATGATTAGATTAGATTTCCAGATGTTGCAGGAGTTTAAAGTCTTAGGCAAAAAATGTCCTATTTCACAACTACCTAAACAGAATTGGCTTGAAACTTTTGGAACCTGCCTGGTATTTTTGAGTGACCCAGACTTAGGATTACCAGACATCCAGATTTACATTACTTCTTATACTGCAGCGACCTCGCAGTTCTGTGTGGTTTACCTTGCGGTTACCCAGACATGTCCCCAGATTGTTGGGTATCCGGACAACTTTCGCCCCTGTCTGGGGTATTCTTCCCTGTCACCCCCCTACCTTCTGCTTGGCAGCAGCAGCAAGGTAAACCTGCTGCTGTTGGCCTGTCCCAGAAGCTTTCTCTCTGGAGTGACTTCTGTTCCCGCATAGGCGGGTTGCTCCAGAGAGGCAGCTTCCGGGGCAGGCCGATGGCAGCAGGCTCATCTCACTGCTGCTGCTGGCCGACCTGAAGATTAATGGCAGAATTAGTCTGCTCTCTGTATGAATTTCCAACTTTTCATTTTATAAATAACATCTCGTGGATGCTTCCCCCTATAGTTGGAGGAGGAAATGAGCATGTACACAGGAAGATATAATTGGTGTCTGCACAACAGTCTCACAGGAGTCCAGACTTTCCGGCTCAGCAACATCTCTCCATGTTCTTCGGAAGCCCTGTACTCTGAACCTTGCACGAACCACATAATGTTTTTGACTGCCAGAGCATCTGCCCCTGGCTCTTTACTGTCTCTTGGGGTCTCTGAGACTTGGGTCCTTTTCAGAAGAGCCTCTCATCTGCATGTCGCCACAGAAAAGTAGTATATCAACTCCCTTTCCGTGTCTGATATCGGATTGCACTGCAGTATGGAGGAATAGGGAGACCCTTGAGGGTGGAGAACAGGTTCCTAAATAGGCATACAAGAGTCACACAACTGAGAAAAGTAGAGGTCGATATTCAGCTGGTGGAGCTTCGAAATTCAATACCAGGCCATGTTCAGACTCCGGTATTGTGTTTCCGGGTTTACAGAGCCAGCAAAACCATAGCTGGTTAAGTGCAATATTCAGCATGTAATTGGCTGTGACAAGCCACATAAAGGCGGGCTTTTAAAAAGATGCACTGCCAAGCAGCGCTCACTAAATGCTGAGCCGCCCATAGGAACAGAATGGGCGGCTCAGCATATCGCGTGCGCTGCTTGGCAGCGCACTTGTAAAAGGACCCGAAAAATACAGAAAGGATGGTAGATGCGTGGAATAGTCTCCCGCAGGGGCAACCAAATTCACTAATTGTAATGCCATTTCTTCCTTTCATTCTTTACATACCCGCAATATAATCTCATGAACAATATATAATGATAACCACATAAATTAAACTACACAAAGCACACTGTATGCAGAGAAATTTTTTAATTGTCATTTATATTCTGCTTTTTTCAGAGAGGTCAAGGCAAATGACTAAAACATTCAATGTCATTTCAAGTAACTCTCCTTTAGTGCCAATTATTAGATATATGAAGAAGTAATACAAAACCCTGCAAAGAGCATAAGAATAGCCATACTGGGTAAGAGCGATGGTCCATCTAGCACAGTATCCTGTTTCCAGCAGTGGCCAGTCCACAAGTACCTGGCAGAAACCCAAATAGTAGCAACATTCCATATTACAGATCTCTGGGCATATATCATAAGCGCACAAAATAATCATAAACTGTAAAGCAGTTAAAATATCAAATGAACATGGTAGAAGAGCTGTTGGCCAATTCCCCAGTGCTCTCCTCTATAGCCACCCTATGTTCTCCAGGCCCCCTCCCTTATGCTATTCTCTGCAGCCCCCATGATCTCTAGGCCTCCTCCCCAATGCGCTTCTCTACAGCCCCCTGTGTTCTCTAGGCCCCCTCCCTTATGCTATCCTCTGCAGCCCCCATGATCTCTAGGCCCCCTCCCCAATGCTGTTCTCTACAGCCTCTGTGTTCTCCCTCCCTGATGCTTTCTAGCTCTCCCCACCCCCTTGATGCTCCCCAGGCCAGGCCCTAGACTTCACCCTCTGAATGCCTCCAAAGTAACTGGTTTTGAGTTGGGCGCCAACCAGACATTTTCAGTAACACTGACTAGTTAAGTGCCATTGAATATGACTGATTGGCCTTGAACAAGTGATTTAACTGGCCAGAAGCAATTTCTGGCTGGTTAAATTGCTTTCACTATCAGCCCCATGGTGTCTTAGAGCCCTTGCAAGAGAGGGTAAGAGCGAAGATTGTTCTGAAGTAACAGCAGCCATCAGTTCCTTGAAGTGTAATTACATTTTTAATTGAATATGCTGGACTTTTAGAAGGTTTGTTCCCTGAATAGCATGAAAATAATTGCTTTTGTGCAATTAAATTCTCCCCCCCCCCCCATCCCTATTTTGTAATGGCATGCAGTCTCTTCCTGCTGCTGCTGAAAGAGCAAAGTTGGGAGGTGAAGGGGTTGCCCAGTAAGAGATGTCAAGCTACTGGACATGGTCATATCTTGTTGGGGGGGGGGGGGGGGGTAAGGGTTGAGGAAGGGTTTCCCTTAAGAATCACTGGAACAGAATACTCTCACTGATGCATCACCCTTTACAGAACACTCTTATAGAAATGCATAAATAGACATTGTTCTATTAAATATTAAACGTTGATGGCGGAATAGCAAGATATATTTTATTATGTCTTCTTTGAGCTAATTGGTGCATAAGGCAGAAAGGCCTCATCTTTCACACTTGTCAGTCTTGTGTTTCATTAACTGCTTCTGATCAGCTGATATCCAGCTCATTGAGGTCCTTTTCAACTGTTTGATGCCACAACTGGCTTTGCTTTTCTGGCCTTTTCTCTTCTGGTTTCCAGTTTTTGGTGTGTGCTTTACATCTACGTATTCTTTTAGGTTCTCAAACCACCTATGCCACTGTCAGCGGCGCAGTGAGGGAAGGAGGTGCCCAGGGCAGTGGCACCTGGAATGTTGTACTGTGCGCCCCCTACACTTTCTCCCCCACTGTGTGCCCTACCCCCCTGCCAGCGAAGATTTGAACAGGTGTGTGGGTGGAGTGGAGGAGAGATGCCAGTTCCCCTGACAAGATGGCAGTGGCTTAGTAAGGTGGCCATCTTCACAGGGGACATTGGCACCCCGTTTACCTTTTGAAATGTTGGCTGGCATGAGCAGCATCTGCCACTTGTTGCTCGCACCGGGGTCGGCTCCCTTCTGACATCACTTCCTGGTTGCGGGACCAGCTTGTGACATCAGAAGGGAGCTCACGCTGGCACAAGCAGCAGGTAGAAGATGCTGCATGCGCCAGTGAACATTTCAAGAGGTACATGGGGATGCTCAAGTGGGGGGGGAAGAGTGGAGGGGCACAAGGTACAGCAATGCCGGGTGCCACCGCCCTGGGCGCCAACCTCCCTCACTATGCAATTGCTAATTGGTGGCTGTCGAGGGTAAAGGCCAAGGCAGAGAAGCTTGCATTCTGGAGATGAATGCATTGCTGCGCGGATGATGTTGTCGAGAGCATTTTGGCTTCCTGGACCATGGGATGACTTTCCAAGGGCTGCTGAGCAGGGATGGTGTGAATCTATCAAAGAAGGGAAGAAATTAGGATAAAAACTTGTATTGAAAAATCTTGCACTGTAACTATGGCAAATTTAACCTGTAAACTATATACAGTGATACCTCGGTTTACGAGTGCACCGGTTTGCGAGTGTTTTGCAAGACGAGCAAAACATTGGCAAAATTGGTGCCTCGCAAACCGAGCTTGCCTTGATGTACAAGCGCCTCCCCCCGCGATCCAGCACCCCCCATGATCCCCCCTCCCCCCCCAGCGATCCGCCCCCCCCCCCCCCACCGCGATCCCGCTCTCTCTGAGAGACCAGGAACTCGAAGGCCTTGAGCATGCGCAGATGCTCAAGGCCCAGCAAAAAGGACTGCAGATCTTCGGGCACCGGCACCGGCATGTCCTGTGCGTTGGTGCCGGTGCCAGATGGAGGGTAAGTGAAGTGTTCAGGTGAGTGGGGGGCTGCCGGATCACGGCATGAGGGGTGCTGAATCGCATGGGGGATGCCGGATCGTGGTGGGGGAATTCCGGATCATGTGGGGGGGCCTTCTTGAGCGGGGGGGAGCAATGCCGGTTCTCGGGGGGATAGAGCAGTGCTGCTGGCCTCGGGGGGGGGGGGAAACGAATCAAGCGAGTTTCCCTTACTTTCTATGGGGAAACTCGCTTTGATATACAAGCAATTTGGTTTACAAGCATGCTTCTGGAACGAATTATGCTCGTAAACCAAGGTTCCACTGTATTGGTATTAGATCCCTAGTATGTGTTGAGTTAAGATAAAAACTTGTATCGTAGCTTTGGCAAATTGTAACTGTACATTATGTATATTAACCTGTAACACGTTCTGAGCTCTTTGTGGAGAATGGGATAGAAAATGAATTAAATAAATAAATATTTTTTTTATTTCTCTCTGCCTTATGCGCCAAGAACACTTAGGTCTCCTTTTACAAAGTTGCGCTAGCGTTTTTTAGCGCACACACCGTATTAAATGTGCTATCAGATTAGCTTACTAAGAGCTTCTAGTGGCTCATAAATAAAGCCTGGCAATGGCTGCCCTTCTAGTCAGGGGTTCAAATCTCAGTTTCCATTTTAATTGAAATGGTTTGCCTCATTCTTTTTAATAACTTCAATAACTTGCAGTCCAACACTGAAATGACATTTTCCAGTAATTAATTATAAGTTTGATGTAACCAGAGCTTGTGCAGAATATAACCCTGCTCTAATGATTTTAGCCCACTGTTGGGTGAGGTATGTCAGAGCTCCACTGTACCAGAAGCCCCTGTTCTTCTACAATGCCTCCCCCCTCCACACAGAACTGGGGTCCAAGGCCTGATTTCTGTCTAAAGGATTCAGAAAACTACTATTACTAATCATTTCTATAGCGCTGCTGGCCACACATTCAAGAGACAGTCCCTGTTCATTAGAGCTTACAATCTAAACAAACAGACAAACAGGAAAAGCAAGGGTTTAGAGCAGGGGTGTTCAACCTGCGGCCCCGTGAAGAATTTTATGCGGCCTCGGTCGAGGGTGATGGAGTGTTTTCCTCTGCTGCCCCCAGGTGTTTACCATCTTGCCGGCTCCCTCCTCTGTCTTGCTGCAGTGTTTGCGCGTTTGAGTAGCCCCAGAAACATTTTTTTCAGCCAATGCAGCCCAGGGAAGCCAAAAAGTTGGACACCCCTGGTTTAAAGAGTTTCTCAGTCATGAGGACTTTACAAGCGAGTGGGGGTTAAGATTTAAAAGCAACCTTAAAAAAGTGGGCTTTTAGACTGGATTTGAATACTGCCAGGGTCAGAGATTGACGTACTGACTCAGGCAAGTCTGTTCCAGGCTTATGGTGCAGCAAGAGAGAAGGAAGGGGCCAGTGTGACCTCCTGGTCAGTGCCTGATTTTTATGGGCCATTAATAGGAACCACGGTTAAAGGAGGTTCCTACTTTCTCCAGGACTGACCCTGTGAGGAGATCTCTGTAGTACTGATTCTGCTAGAGATTCAGACACATGAGACAGATCGGCCCTGAATATAGAGACTTCCTGCTGGCAGCCACTGGGAATGCTGGAGGGATGGATTATAACATCACCCTGCTATGATTATCAGGATAGAAGGGAGTGCAAACAGTCAGTATAAGGATATTAGACACCCAAGGTGAACTTTTCTCCCTCAAATTACCCTTCAGCCCCCTAGACCTCCCTATGATTTTGAGAATTAAACGTGTCATCACCCTTCACAGAACACTCTTACAAAGACACTATTAAATTTATGATGTTAAAATAGAAAGGTATTCTTTATTAAGGGCTCCTTTTACAAAGGTGCGTTAGGGCCTTAACGTCCACTAAAATGCCGCACGCTAAATCGGTTAACGCATCTTAATAAAAGGACCCCCATAGTGAGGAATAAAGGGGGGAATTAATGGAATTTGACATACCACTTTTCTATGGTACAAACAAAGAAATAATATAAAATTAACCAAAATACATTTTTAAACAAAAGTGTCTTATGGGAGTGACCTTGTTGGCCCATGGGTTGGGTGCTGGTTTAGTAACTCAAAACTGGGTTCAAGGCCTACTATGAAAGGCATGTCCTGGAGACTAGTCTTTTTGACACTGCATGTGACAGTATGTAATTCAAGAGTAAGAATAAAAAGAATTCAAGTAAATCTTTGGCCATTTTTTTTTTTTTTAATAGATAAAAGTAGCATAACTTGTCTGTTGATGGCCCAAGCAGTTACTTGACTTTTTTCTAAATATTGGATAGTCCATCCACACAGAGTGCAGTGCTCAGCCTTTAGTCGTGGGGCAGCCATGAGGTCAGAAACGTGGATGCTCCGTTGAAAGATTGCACCATCAAGGAACCTGAGCTCCCTTCAGTTATTCCGCAAACAACTGAAAACCTGGCTTTTCAGCAAATTGTAGCTCTATCCTTCCCCCCTTTCTCTCCCCCCTTCTACACATAAGTTCATGTAATCCTTTTTCTTCTTCTCTACCCACTATTTTAAGTTCTTGTAAACCGTGTCGAGCTCCATTCTCATGGAGATGATGCGGTATATAAACTTAAGGTTTAGATTAGATTAGATTAGATCAAGGAACAACGTGCAGTAGTGCTCTTTAGGCAAAGAGATTGAAATCTGTGGAAATTCACCATCAGATATTGGCTCAATATGGACATAGCACCATGAATCAACAAAAGGTTTATGAGTGGGTAAAAAGGTTTAAAGCAGGTGTAACCAAGAAGGTCGTTCTGGTCACCCATCAACATTGCGCACACAAGAGCATATTGACAGGGCGGATGCCTTGATTAGAGAAGACCAACGAATAATGGAGTCTCAGTTGGCTGCAAATTTGGATATCAGCTATGGATCTGTATTTGCTGTAGTGCATGATGACTTGGGATACAGGAAAGTCTGTGCATGATGGGTTCCCAAACAGTTTACTGATCTGCACAAGCAAAAGCATGTGGAGATTGTGACCCAGTTCCTGAAACAGTATGAAGACGATCAGAGTATTTTGAAGAGAATTGTCACCGGTGACAAGACATGGGTGCCTTTCTGCGACCTGGAGAGCAAAAGGCGAAGCATGATGAAGGAAAGGAAGCGGTGCTCACCTGCTTCGGGAGCAGCCCAAAAACTTCTCTGCAGCAATGCAGAAGCTAGTTGAACGATATAACAAATGCATCGTCTTGCATGGGGGACTATGTGGAAAAGGGATATGTTCAATTGCTCACAGTTACTTCTGTTAAAGCCATTAAATGTATTTTGCCTTTACTTTTTGATTTACCCTCGTATATTTGGAACACAGGCTTATTTTAACCCCCTCTACCGGTCCCATCTAACATATGGCTTAACTAGATTAGAGCCTGTGATTTCCCATATTCAGTCAAAGTTCTCTTGCCAGTGGGCCACCAAAATTACCTATTATTTCTTCCCTTTATACTTCACTTTCCTGAATTCGGCTGTAAAGCAGAAAGGGACAGCCCTTAGACATAAAGCATTTGATCCCACAGACGTGGCCACTAAGCTTGTCTACTTTAGAACAGAATAGACTCTAAGAAAGAGAGGCATGAGGGAGGAAGGGAGGTTGGATGCTACCAACTGACAGGTGGATCAGTTGAAAGTGTCCCTGATGCTCACTCCATTTATTAGGACGGTTATTGTTGGTGGAACTGTGTCTTGTTTATTTTTAAACACACTCTGAGAAAGAGAAGTAAAAAATAGAAAAGGAGGTGATATTAGCTGATAGGTAGCTCAGTCAGTACTTTAGTGCAAGGGCTCTTAACTTATTTTTGGTATCCCCTTCCTAATCCACATATTCACTAGTGACGACTGATAGCTAGATATGTTAGTTAGCCACAAACAGTCCTAACTGTTATTTACATGTTGCTCAAATTACATTGGATACAGTTCTATGAAGATCGACTGTCTGCCCCGGGCGGCTTTCCCGCAGAGGAGAGAATCCTGCATTCATCGTGGGCCTTATCTGGGGCAGCCTCCTTGGAGCGGCTGGGGCACGGGCAGTGTGTCTGGGAGGGAATGCATGGATGGGAGAACATCGCAGGGGAGGAGACATAGACATCCTGGGACTGTCGGTCAAGTCTCTTCCCTGAAGAAGCCCTTTTTCTGGAAACTAAAATCTTGTTAAAATGTTTATTTTATTTTTATTTTTCCTCTAACTCTACTTTTCACTTCTCTATTACCCTCCAGGTACTTTAGTTAGATTGTGAGCCTTCGGGACAGTAAGGGAATTTTTCAAGTACCTTTCCTATTTCTAATCTTAATGTATATTTTCTGTAAACCGCTTAGAACCTAACGGATGTAGCGGTATATAAGAAATAAATTACATTACATTACATTCTCCTACTACTGGAAACGTCAATCGCTCCTCCTAAACTTACTTGCTCCACTTCATCACTGACGCTGAAACCGTGGATTGAAGACAAAGTTTTATTTTATTTTTCTTTCCAGCTTATGATTTATCTTTAATCTTATCTATTGTTTTGCCTTTTGTCTTTGTTTTGTTCTATTTCTATCATTTAAATTTCTCCAGAATTCTACTGTTCAACGGCTCCCCCTTCTGCTTCTATACCTTTCTCTCCTCTCTTCTACCTTCCAAAGTATTTAGATCAATGCTGTCTTGTTAAAATGTTTATTTTATTTTTATTTTTCCTCTAACTCTACTTTTCACTTCTCTATTACCCTCCAGGTACTTTAGTTAGATTGTGAGCCTTCGGGACAGTAAGGGAATTTTTCAAGTACCTTTCTTATTTCTAATCTTAATGTATATTTTCTGTAAACCGCTTAGAACCTAACGGATGTAGCGGTATATAAGAAATAAATTACATTACATTACATTACTATTAACTGCCTTCACTCTGTGTAGAAAGCTTCAATAAATTGCCTTAGATTTTAAGACAAGTCTCTGCACCCCAATTGACATCTTCCTGAGCTAGTGATGGGTAAAATAATTTTAACAAAGATTTCAAATCAAAATTGGTAAGTAAAAATAAATTTGAAATTAGAGAATGACATGGGGAAGGGTACCTGTGGTATACCGCAGCAAACTGCAGAATCGGAAAAAATATGGCGGGAATGGGAACAAAGGCCTTCTACCACCCTGCAGGAATGGTAAACGACCTTGTTCCCATGGCAAAAAAATTGCACCTCTTCTCTCCACGGCTCAACATCTCCCCAGCTTCCCTCGCACCTACCTTACCTGGATAAGTCAGCTGCGCCATGCTGAAAAGTCTTCAGAGGCCTGCTCCGAAGCCTTCCTTCAGCCAATGAGCCCGTCCTTGATGTAAATTCCAGTTTTGCGAAACCAGAAGTTACATCAATGAGGGGTTTGTCGGCTGAAGGAAGGCCTCAGAGCAGGCCTCTGAAGATTTTTCAGCATGGCGGTGGTTTTACCTAAAGGAGCCAGCTGCGCCGATGTTGAAAAATCTTCAGAGGCCTGTTCCGAGGCCTTCCTGTAACCGACAAGCCTGGCGAGTGAGTTAAGAGTAGACAGAAGGAAACAGAAACCAGAGCCTGAGACCAATGTAATGTGAAGAATGAAATAACCAGACAACAAAAGGTAGAAAAAAATAATTTTATTTTCTAGTTTGTGAATAGAAAATATCAGATTTGAAATATGTATCCTGCTAAAACTGGTGTTAGACATAACTGGGGACCGCAAAGCCCAGGCAGTGCTTCTTTAGCTTCCAGCTGGCTTAGGGCTCACTCTCTCTGACCACGGGGGAGTTGACTAGTTGCACTCCCCTAACACTATTCCTGCCATGTGTGACTGAAATATTCTGTTAGCTTGATTTTTCTATGTAGCATTCTGTAGTCATTTAACTTCAGTTTTCTCGATAGTGGAGGGGATATTTGTGAGGGGGAGGAGAGGAGAAACTGTTTTTTTGTTGATCCTTGATCTGATTTGTGATTTATAAAATGACAATTGTACAGACTATTGTTTCTTTTTATACCAAATAAGTTCAATATAAAGTCATAACTATTTGAGGCTTGTGCGGATGGGATCAGATATTTTAGGGGGATGGTACAGTGACCGAGCTCACGGGGACAGGACGGGGATGGGGACAAATTTTTCCCCATGTCGTTCTCTAGTTGAAATCAAAATCAATAAGCCAGTTTGGATTTCAAATTGAAATCAGTCGACCAATGATTTTAAAATAAAAAAATCAGCAAAGCTATTAAATATATTTGTCACAGGACAAGATTACAAACTAATTAATCAACATTGATGCATGTTGATGTATGAATTACAAGTCCATATATGGCAAGAATTAATATCCTCTCGAAGTTCAGCACTGTTTAAATGCCCAGGAACAGCTTTTGGCCAGTTAAATAGTGATTGAACGGATAACTGCAAATATTCAGTGGGAGAAGGCTGGTTATCGCCATTGAATACTTACGGGTAGCATCTAGCAATGAATATTTAAACACTGGCTGGCTACATTTGGGGCTTCTTTTACTAAGGTGCGCTAGGGCTTTAACGTGCGGAATAGCGCGCGCTACATTGCCCCCTGCGGGCTAGACCTTAACGCCAGCATTGAGCTGGCGTTGGTTCTAGAAGCGCAGCGTGCGGTAATTTCCTGTGTGTGCTAAAAATGCTAGCGCATCTTAATAAAAGGAGCCCATAGTAACCAAATCAGGCCACATAAATAGCAGGCGTATTTTTGGCTGCTATTAACTTAGGGCTCCTTTTTCTAAGGTGCGCTAGTGGTTTTAGCGCGCGCTAAATGAAAAATACTAATGCAAGCTCTATGGAGGCATCTGTGTCTAGCGCGTGCTAAAACCACTAGCACACCTTAGTAAAAGGAGCCCTTAGTACTGCGGGCCGGCGAGGTAAATGCTCCGTTGCTCATTCATTTCCTATGAGCATCGGAGCATTTACCTCGCCAGCCTGCAGTAAGACAATCTTCCGATGTTTAGTAAAACCCAGAGTTAGCCAGCCAGTGCTGAATATTGACTGAGCCAGTAAAGTTAATGGCAGCGAGAAACTCCTGGATATTCAAGGCTTGTCACTGGAAATGACACAACTATATGTTTACATTCCATTCATCTGGAGAAGTGCATAAAACATATCTCATTTATATACAGAGAGAAATAGTCAATTTTTATACAGGAAAAGGCCTCAGAAATGGAGCCTACGCGCAGTCATGATGTCATAAACTGGATTGAGCAGCGTAGTTTTAATGCTCCTTGCTCCAGTCATTGGCCAAAAACCTGTTTGTTAGTATCTAACTTTGCCATAAATAGTTATAACTTATTTTAAAACTATTTTGCAGTCCATTAACTTTTTTCAAACTTTTTTTAACTTTTTTTGAAAGCTTTTTTAAGTCTCTTTTTAAAATTTTTACACTAGTCCAATCGACTGAAAAAAGTGACTACTATATTTTCAAACCTCATGGATCTAATTAGTTCTCCCAAAGGATCCTAGAAGAAATGTTGCCATTCCATGTTTTTATTAAGACCGTTTGGATACAAAGTATCCAAACGATTAATCCATCGTTATTCATGTTGGGCTAAATATTGCCTAAACTTACCACATAGTTCTAGGCGGTTCACATACATTAAAATTTATACAATCAATGAGTAAAATACAATTTTCTAAAAGTACATTAAGATCCATTAAAATGTACAACTATAAAAACAATTTGCATTTATCAATTAAAACATCAGTTTACAAATTTATCAAATAAATCAGTTTTTAGTAATTTCCTAAAAGACATGTATGAGTGAGCCTGAGAGATAATAGTACTTAACCATAAGTTCATTTTACCTGCCTGAAAACCGAGCTGTTTATCGAAGAATCTCTTATAACGACAAGACTTAATAGTCGGGAGAACAAATAAATATTGCCCTCGAGCAATCCTATTGGGTTTATATCGTTCAAAACATGAGGTCATGAGGTTCTTTCAATTTACTTGATTTGAGTTCAACCCAGCTCTGTCCTGCTCTCTTTTGGGGTATGGGCACTACTGGTTAAGAACCCTGCCTTAGTGAGTGGTGCCTGTGCTGTAAGACTGATGGTTTTCGATTTTTTTTAGGGTCAATCAGTCTTTCCTGAAAAACACAAGATATGGGTAGAACTGGTTAACTGGTAGGTCTTTGGAATGCAACTAGTGGGGGGCTAGACAGTCATGGTTCTGGAAGGACTCAGCTGCAGAAGTTCATAGTTTTGGCAGGTGTTGCTGATACCAAAATGGCATGGTCTGGTTTTCAAGATATCCATAATGAATATGTGTGAGAGCGATTTGCATATAATGAAGGCAATGCATGCAAATCTCTCTCATGTATATTCATTATTGATAACCTGACTGGCTGGGTGTGTCCCGAGGATTGAGGTGAAATTCCTTGGATTAAGCTACACAATGTACAGTAATGGTGGGAACACTCCCAGTACAAAAGGAAGTGATCTTCAGTGGAGTGTTCATTGTCCGTTCCCACTTCCTTTTGTACTGTTTTATACCCGTGGATTCTCTGTCCTGTTGGACTTTTTGGTGTTTATGGGAACACTCCCAAAACACCCCCACCCCCCCAGAATTGTAATACTGCATTATCATTCGGGCCAGTCATGCAGTGCTGAGGTCTGCTGTGAGGAGACCTGAGTGTGATTTCTAATTTTGGCTCCTGCTTCTTGGGTTAACCAGGGCTGGAGATGCTCCAAACACCTCCTCAGAAAGGGTTCTAGCCATTGTCCGACATTGATACCTACCCCCAAATTCTGTATAGGTTGCCCAAATTAGGCGTACAGTTTTGGGTGCAGATTGCACATAAAGTAATTGGCTAACGTGGTAATAGCAATAATTGCTGGTAGTTGTCATTAATTACTGGTTACGCACCTATCTGTATAGCCTGTGCGCCTAATTCAACAAGTATGCAATAGAGAATGACACAGGGACAAATTTTTCCCCAGCCCCGCGGAAGCTCAATTTCACGTCCCGTCCCATCAAGTTCTTTTCCTGTCCCTGCCCCATTCCTGTAAGCTGTGTCCTCATCTGCACAAGGCTCAAACACTTTAAAATCCTAAGTCCATCTTCGAGGCTTGTACAGTTAAGACAGAGCTTACAGGAATGGGACAGCGATAAAACTTGCGGGGACGGGACAGAGAAATTGAGTTTCTGCGGGAACGGGGGAAAGATTTGTCCCTGTGTCATTCTCTAGTATGCAACTCCAAAGGGGGCGTGGCCAAGGGGGCATGGGTAGGTCATGAGCATTCCATGGATTTAGGGGCGGAGCTACAGAATACTTCCATTTTTCACACCTAACAGTGGTTAGTCGCAAGCATTTACACCAGCCTCTGGCAGACATAAATGCTCATGCCTAAAGTGAGGCACATAACTTTGAGCACCATATACTGGCATCTGGAGGGAGCAATGAACGATAATCGCTGTAAAGACTGAGCTATATGAAATGGCATTAAACCTTCCCCCACCCCTCCCTAATTTGAAGTAACTGTGAATGTAAGCTCATGGTGCCAAAGCAGCCAGATTTGATTAAGCTGAAAACCCAGTGGAACAAGGAGAAAACATCTGGACTGGGGAGCAAAAGACCAGTTCCCGGTTCAGCACTGTGGTATGTAAATGTTAGTACTAGTCCCTTTAATATAAGCTTTAAAAAAAAAAAAGAGTCATTTCACAAATAACAGGATTTGACACCTCTTTTTGGTGGAAAACTGTTAATGTAGTGAGGAGCCTTCAGCTTCTCTTTCCCCCTCCCCTCACCCTCCCTAGGCTCCTAAGTGTCAGAGCTGGGAAGACAGAGAAATGGACATTTGTTAATATCGTGTCTGGGAGAAGCAGCGCTCCGTACCCTTGCTCAGGCGGTGGTTTTATATTGCTTTTCTGCATGCTCCAGGAAGCCGGGATGCTGCTCTTGCAGCTAGGTTTTAACTGACAATCTAAATGAGCCTCTTTAAAAGGGCCAGTGCATTCTAATACTTGGAGTACTTGAATGTAAACAGCTGTGAATGGAAGCAGTATATAAGAAATGTAAATAAATAGATTAATCAGGTGGAATCTTGCCGAGGGAATCTTACAGTAGTGACATCAGTGATGAGGAGGGCATACGATGCTGGGCTGCTTATCACTCTCTCTTTCTCTCCCTCCTTCCATAACGTTTCTTGTTTTTTCCATGCTTTTCCTCCTCACTTTGCAGAGCGTGCACTGCCTCGCCTAACAGGTCACAGAAAACCAGATGATCTATTAATTTTTTGGGTTGCTCATATGAGGGCCGCAGAAAAGTTCTCAGCCCAACCAAGAAGAGATTGATGTGGAGCCACAAAACTTACAAGTTATTCCACACTTTTCTTGACACTTCGTTTCAACAATATGAAATGAAATGAAAAGTGTGGAATAACTTGTAAGTTTCGTGGCTCCACATCATTCTCTTCTTGGTTGGGCTGAGAACTTTTCAGTGGCCCCTCATTTTGTGATGTCATAATGCCTCATTCCACCAATGCCTAAGAGCCAACCTCATTGGTGATGTCACAATGGCTTGGTTTCCCTGTACTTGTGCCCATTTACTAGATACATTTGCCTCATTGAAACGAAAAGTGTCAAGAAAAGTGTGGAATAACTTGTAAGTTTCATGGATCCACATCATTCTCTTCTTGGTTGGGCTGAGAACTTTCCAACAGCTCCTCATAGATGATGCTGGCCACCTATAGTCTATGTTAATGTTAGGTACCATCAACTTGTGTTCGAGCCCTAGCAACTTGATGATCATCATCAAGTTTTTGTGACAGAATACAGAAGTAGACTGCTAAGCTTTCTGCGCAGTATAAATTCAATGTTGTCGCCATTCTCGCATCAAACGCGATCCTCCGCCTCCAACACTGCCCATCGGCTCCTGCTCAGATGAGTGGTACATCGTTAGTCTGACATCTCCACTGAAACCTGGGAGGCCCTACTGGTAGAGAAACAATCGACAGCATAGCTTTCAATTTCACAGATGCGTGCAAGACCCAGTGGCACGACAAGCCCATGTACTGGGGCTATGTTAATAAGATTGATTTAATATTTATTTAGGAGGTTTATTTTTATATATTTTTTTTGTGTGATAATAGTTTTCATGCTTTACCTGGCTTTATCAAAAATAGTGTCTTCCTCTTTCTATTCCCTCCGCTAACTAAAGTGTATCCATGCCTATTTTTCAGAAAGCAATTTTGCTCAGCTACTATACGCGTTTGTATTATCCCAACTAGATTACTGCAACGATTTATTAGTGGACCTACCAGTAAAAACACTCTCCTGTCTCCAAGGGGTGCAAAACGTTGCAATCCAACTCCTAAAAAACCTGGGCTTCCACGACTACGTCATCCTTGAACTAACTTCCATGCACTGGCTGCCTATCCAAAAACGATGTGCCTTCAAAGCCTTGGTGTTAGCCTTCAAGACTTTCCACAAGATGACACCAAACTACATAGCATCAAAACTACAAACTTATGTCCCCAACCGATCACCTGGCCGTTCGCTCACGTCTGAGACAGCCTGAAGACCCTCGTATTCTCATTACATACCCAGATTATGGCACATCATCCCCCAATCCATTAGATCACTAGACAGTCTTTGGAACTTCAGCAAAGCCGCGAAAACCTCTCTCTTTACAAACCCAGCTCCGTAACAACCCATGTCTGTACCCCGGACGGATAGATTTCAAAGGCACCACCTAATACACCAAACGACATCTCTAAACTTGCAGGCCACCGCAAATATAACCTGAACTACCGCCACATCCTCCGACAACAAAGATATACCCACCTGCTAAGAAAGCTATGTTACCTCCATGTTATACCTACACTGTAAACGCTGCAATTTAATCCACCCTTTGCCTACTAAGTCTGCATTTTAAGTCTATATGTTATGTCTTTACTGTAAATGCTGTAACTTAAACCCCTTTGTCTATACTGTAAATGCTATAAAGTCTGTATTTCTCACTAAAGTTTGTCCTACCCATACTATGAATGTACTCCTGTAACCCGTTCTGGGCTCCTATGAGAGGACGGGCTAAATAAATAAACATGCTCCTCACGACTGGGTCAGGTCTCCCACTGATGTCACTTCCAGGTGCAGCGCATAGGAAGTGACATCAGAGGAAGAGCTGATGGGGTCACGAGGAGCACATTGAAGTTCTTGCTGCGCGCGGCAGTGAACAACTAGAGGTGCAAGGGAAGGAGTCACGCAGGGGGGAGTGGGGAAAGAGCGGGGAGGGGCACCTCTCACCCTCACTATGCCACTGCCTCCTTCACTACTCTGCTCTTCCTCTCCCAGGCCTGGGCACCCTGTGTGCCTCTTCATTCCTGTTCCTCACTCCCCCGACATGGTGAGAATAGACCAGAGTACTCTCATTATGTGAACTGGTTGCTCAGTATGAGGTTATCAGACTGTTCTGAGGCTGAAGTGGTGCTAGGGCGGGGGAGTGAGAGGAGAGATGAGGACAAGGCAAGAGGGCAGCTAGACAAGGTTACCGCTGGAGAAAAGAAGTTCTGTTTCAACAGACCCGTGACTAGCTAATAGGAAGGACTGAGGATTGCCATAGGAATTCAATGAAAACTCAATAAACAGAGAGCAAAGCCTGTTCCATTCCCTGCAGCTAATTAGCACCTTCAATAGCCACCACTTTGCTTAAATGATACTCAACATTGTGGCCAGATACAGTTTAGCTGGTTTTTCTCTTGTTTTAAAGAGGTAGACAGCAGCCAGCATTCTTTAGGATTCTGGGTCCTCTTTGGGGCCTGGGTGGTTTTAGGGGAGTCAGGTTCCAAGGAAAAGCAAAGATAGGGAGAGAGAAGAAGATAATAA
Source organism: Geotrypetes seraphini (assembly GCF_902459505.1). Classification (NCBI taxonomy): domain Eukaryota; kingdom Metazoa; phylum Chordata; class Amphibia; order Gymnophiona; family Dermophiidae; genus Geotrypetes; species Geotrypetes seraphini. The sequence continues at coordinate 107,824,118 of NC_047091.1, forward strand.
TTTAAGGACAGTGTGGTGTATGGTAGGAATTTTTTCAGTGTGTCATAGGTATAAAGTCTAGGCATGATGAATACAAGACTAGAAATTCCATTTACTAAAGTTGAGCTCTGGTAGGCCACATTATGGGCTGTGGTACCTTTTTTTATTGGGACAATGTACAAATTATCCAGAAATGTTATTGCCTATGAGTTTCTGAAACTTTGCAGGCCGCTTGGTTACATTTGAGGAAAGAGTTCTAACTTGTGCTAATTTTTGCATTTGACTGGAAACTCTGCAATGAGAGGGCATAGGATAAAGTTAAGAGGTGATAGGCTCAGGACAGGATAATCTAAGGAAATATTTTTTTTACAGAAAGGGTAGTATATGTGTGGAACAATCTCCTGGTAGAGGTGGTGGAGACAGAGACTGTGTCTGAATTCAAAAGGGCCTGGAATAGGCATGTGGGATCTCTCAGAGAGAGAGAGAAATAAATAATGGTTACTATGGATGGGCAAACTAGATGGGCCATTTGGCCTTTATCTGCCATCATGTTTCTTTGATTCTAAACTTGCAAAGAATTCTCAAAGAAGAGCATCATGCACTTTCCAGGTCTGAATGGATGACCCCGACATACAGCCTGCTTTCTCCTTTTGACAAAGCAAAGTTAAGCTAATTCTCTGAACTTGCATTTGGCATGTCATTCCTTACCCCCTGTACTTCTCTTCCCCAGGAAGACTAGATAACAAGAATAGCACAGTAACATGCACTAATTTGGGGTTCTCAGTGACTGCTTTTGGGGCACCTTGGCTTGAGGGGCTTCAGTCAGGGATCTTTTGATTCTCCTTGGACAAGCAGGATGAGTCAGCCACCCTTGGTGATGTTATATGATGTGCCCTGAAAGCAGATTTGCTCTCCCAGAGCTCAGAAGAAAGCCTTTGCGGCCTCCCTCTGAGCATGTGCTAGCCCCCCTTTATATGCGCACGATAATCCACTGGTGGTGCAGTTTACACTATCTGCTCAAAGAAACTTGCTCAAAGAGCTCCAAACCTGGATTCAAGAAATGCCCAATCGACAAGAAGATGAGCAAAGCAGACGCCCACGATGTCTCTGTTCGATGCCTGGGAGAAGTGCACCTCATGGCCACCTGCTCGCTTTGTCTCCAGATGTCCCCCAAGGGCCCACAAGCATAGACTCCACTCTTCAGGATTTACTGGAAGACCACCCAGCGGCAACAAAGAAGCCCAGACTGATGGTGGCATCTACGAGGGAGGTGAGGGTCTCCCTAAACCCACTCACCACTGGATCCCCCAGAACATATACCCCACTCCTGATGGAGGCCTGATTGGCAGAGAAATAAACCACTCCCGCAGCCCCGGCTCAACTGAAGGCCCAAGCAACCTCAAGTCAGGGATCTTTTGATTACATAGAGGAAGATTCTCAAAACTCATGATAAAATCCGATGGGCTGCTACCGTTGTCACTATTGTAATGATTTCAAAAAGGCAAGTCATTCTCAAAAGACCCCGCGTGCAAATGAGGTTTGCAGATGCTCACGTAGAATCGCTAAATTTACTTGAAATAAGTTGCTGGTGATAGCAATCAGCACAGAATACACCTGCATATTTACAAAAAACAAACCCACCAAACCAAATTGAAGATCATCAGGAGAGACCCCCACTCTCTCCTGCCATGCTCACACAACCTCCAGACACCCACTCCTGGCAGTGGGAGGGATGCCCACTTTCTCCCGCTGCGTTGCACAATCCTCCAACATTACTACCCACCCACCCCCACCCTGCAGCGGGAGAGATGCCCACTGTCTACTGCCGCACAACACAATGGCAGGAGAGAATGGGCATCCCTCCTGCTGTCCAGGGGTGTTGCTTAATGGCAGGAGGGAGAGGGAATCCCTCACGTTGCTGAGGGGGTTACTTGACGACGGCAGCAGGAGGGAGTGGGATTCTCTCCTGCCAATCTTTGATTTGGGGTCTTTTTTTTATTTGTGGGTTTATTCTGCGTAATGGCCGATCACTATCACCAGCTATTGGCACATGCAAATTTAGCGACTCTCCGCAAACCTCATTTGCATGCACAGTTTTTAAAGAATGACTCACCTTTTTGAAATCATTACAGTAGCGACTGCGACTACGGCCTGTTGGATTTTACCATGAACATTTGAGAATCTTCCCCTCAGTTCCTAGATTACAGGCTAAGGGCTGAAAATCAGTGTTAAGCTAACTTTTTTCCTCTTGCCCTAATGGTACCCAAATTGCCACACAGATTTTATGTTCCCAAACTAGAACTGCTCACTTTCAAATCTCTTTCTTTTAAAACTCCGGCCTTTATTTATAAATTACTAATCCCTTACACAACGAATAGAACACTAAGATCTACTGAACAACATTTGTTAACAATTCCATCTCTTAAAATCATAAATACACGACGCCAATATATCTTTTCTGTTACTGCACCCCAAACCTGGAATTCCTTACCCTACCATTTGAGACAAGAAACTAACTTAGAAAAATTTAAAAGTAATCTGAAATCTTTTTTATTTATTGATGCCTTTATAAGTCAACAATAATTTCATTATATAATAATTCCAAGACTTTGTTCTTTTCCCTGCCTCATGTACTTTCCCTAAATGTTTTCCCCATCTTTATATTATAATGTAACTTCTATCCCTTCTCTTTCCTAAGTGTTTCCAGTATTGTCAAATTTGTCATTAGTTTAGTCAACATTCTTTAATGTATTACTTTTTAAATTGTAATTTTATTATGTACATCGCTTTGAATTAAGATAAAGCGATTAATCAAATCTGAATAAACTTGAAACTTGAAACTTGAACTAAGTTTAGGAACCAAGAGCAGAGGAAAATTTGGAAGCCTCACTCCCCAAGTTAGATGCCTAAACCTTTTGGAACACCGATGCTTTAGCAGGCCTTCCAACTAAAAAGAGGATATGTCCGGGTTTTCCTGAAAGTATGGTAACCCTACCCAAGTACAGGGTTGAGAATCCTCTGCTCTAAATAGGTGAGAAGGCAGAGGAGAAAGCAGTCACCAAGGGGAAGAGGTTAGTGGTTGCTCCAAGTTACCCAAGTGTGACCCAGCGCCTTGAGGAGGGTAGTAACATAGTAAATGACGGCAGATAAAGACCTGAACGGTCCATCCAGTCTGCCCATTAAAAAGGAGTGTCTTAAGTTCTTTTCTTCTGACACTGCCAAGCCCTTCATCTCTTTTATAAGCACCTGAAGAAGGGGAACAGAGCACTGTAACACCAGTCACAAATCTTGTTCTGGCTAGCAGCAAGCTCTTTCGGTGAATCCAACCTGCTTTTGCTGGTGGGGCTTCACAGGTCTTCTCCTGGTGCCCAATGCATGCCATCCGGTGCAACAGTCTCCTCTTTGGTACCCCAGTGCATTTATAGGTAAAACCAGAGTTTGTGTGGTAAGGTGATGCCAAGTCTCTCTGCAATCTGATTGCCACCGAAGGGTGGTATGTGGGGCTGCAGGTTGCATTTGAGCACTCGTGCATGGAACAACAGATGTGTACAATTACCTCCCCACTTTCTTCCTTTTTTTCAAACATCACCTTAACACACACTGGCTTTTAAATATAGTGGAATTAAAAGAAGGTTTCATTGATCCTTATTTCATTTTATTTTTTTTAGTTGGCTGCTCTTTAAAGGAGGAGGAAGGAAGAGGCAGCTCCTTCCAAGTCTAATCATCCCTGTGGTTTGGAGCCTAAGACCTGTCCCATTTTAATTTGTTTTAATTTGTGTTGTATATTACAGGGGGAGGGGAATTGTTTTTAAGGTGTGTATGCTTAATGTTCTGTTTGCTGGGCTTTGTGAGTATTAACTAGGGACCTGTGCTAGTTCCAATTTCTTTATCCTGCTAACATTAATATGCATTGCTTAGGCTAAAAGCAATTAACTTTCCTTCTGCTGCCCAGAACAATTTTTCCAGGCAAAAGGAAAAGAAAGAAATGTTTGGCACTGTCCAGAGCCCCTCCGCCCTTCCTCTTTGCTGCTGCGGCTACAGCACCCCCCCCCCCCCCCCCAAGTCCTTCCTAGCATTCAGGAAGTCCTAGGAGAGCTCTCTGCAGCAATTTAATCTTAAACCCCTTTCCTTCCACTCCCCCCTCACACACAAAATGAGCTCTCCCATTGTCTCTCTTGCAATATGAAAACTTAGCTGAATGGGATTCTTGTGTCCATGTAATGTAAGACACTGAATATCACATACAAATTCTCCCTACATCCTAGACCGCAAACTGACTTTTCCTTGTTCTTTCTGGTCCTCTGTCTGTGTCTTCCCTCCTGTCTGTTCTTTCCTAAGCATAAGGAAGGTTAATGGCCCCTTTAGGTTTTGTTACAGATTCATAATGGCTTCCATTGTCCTGTTAGAAACCAAGGCATTTATCTGTCTCTCTCTCTCCCATGCCCCCTCCCCCTTCTAATTTGTAAGAGGCATCTCTGAGGGCTAGAAACTCATTTCTGGCCCTGGATGGTATTACAACCCTACCCCTGCCTCCTTGGAGCAATTTCTGCTGTGATAACCCAATCAGATGAGTGGAGGCTCAGGTGACAGATAGGCCTCCCAAGGGCCTCATTTTGACCCTTATTGTAGATCACAGAATCAAGGAACAGAGAGTCAATACCTGACACTGGAGGTATATTCAAGTACAATGGGAAAGTTGCCTGGAACTTGAGTTTGGAAAGGTGAGAGGCTTACATCTAAATGCCATTTGAAAAGTGATGTCCGGTTTTTGCCTTGTTGTTACAGGAGAATTTCTAGTGGGGAATGAGAGTCAGAGATAGAGGAGCTTCTTTGGGAGTTGCAGTGAGGGCTTTGAGGAGGATACAGAATAGAGAATGACACAGGGACAAATTTTTCCCTGTCCCCGTGGGAACTCATTTTCCCATTCCATCTTTTCCTGTCTCTGCCCCATTCCTGCAAGCTCCATCCTCATCTACACAAGCCTCAAACGCTTTAAAATCATACATGTATGAGGCAGGGACAGCAACAGAGACAAAACTCGCGGGGACGGGACAGGGAAATTGAGTTCCTGCGGGGACAGGAACAAATTTGTCCCCGTGTCATTCTCTAATACAGAATATTCTCTGGATAAGAAAACATCAAGTGGTAAAATATTGCTAAGATGTTGGGGAGCGTGAGTGGAGGCAGCCACGACTCTCGCAGCACATGAGGGAGTTCAGTAAAACCTTAAAAATATAAGAGGTGTTATACTGGATCAGACCAAAGATTCCTCCAGCCCAACACCCAGTCTCTGGGAATGACCAGTATAGGGCACAAAAACCCAGCAGGATCCCAAGAGTGGATCCATCCTTATTGCCAAAACCCAGAGATAGCATTAGCTTCCTAATTCTTCATGGCTCATAATGGTTTATGAACTTTTCCTTTCTACCATGAGTTGCATTGGCTTCCAGTAGAGACGTGCGTTTTGTTTAGGCTGGGTTATCTTTGTTACAAAGTTGCGTATGGTATTACTCCAATCAATATGACCAATAGATTCCTCATAGCATCCCAAAAACATAGGAGAGAATCACATGCTTTTTTTAATTTTCCATCTGCTTAAGGATATAAGAGCAAGAAATCCTTGGAACATACACTAGCATTTCAGGGTGCTTTCTATAAAAGGGAATTTAGGCCATTGTTGCATAGTGCTTGATCTTACAAGCACTTTAGACTCAACTGAAAACTTATCATACTCAAAATATTTGGTGAATTAATTGAAATCATCCCTAGGTTATGTTATTTTTAATCTTTTGTTAACTGCATTGAACTTACAGTTATGAGGTTTATAAGTACGATGTTATGTTATGTTATGTTAAATCCTTTTAAACTGAGCTATGCTAACTGCCTTGATCACATCCACCGGCAGTAAATACCACAGCATGATCTTGCATGGAATGAAAAAGTGCTTTCCCTGATTTGTTTCAAATGTGCTACCCATTAGTTTCATGGTGTGTCCTCTAGTCCTGGTGCTATTTGGAGAAGCAAATACCTGTTCCCTGTTTACCCGTTCCACTCGTGATTTATAGACCTCCATCAAACCTCCTCTTGGTCTTCAAGCTAAAGAGCCCCAACTAGAGAATGACACAGGGACAAATTTGTCCTCGCACCCCGTCCTCGTGAGTTTTGTCGCTGTCCCTGTCCCTGCCACATTCTTGTAAGTTCTGCCTTAACCGCACAAGCCTCAAACACTTATGATTTTAAAGTGTTTGAGACTTGTGCAGATGAGGACAGAGCTTGCAGGAAAGGGGCAGGGACAGGAAAAGAACTCTCAGGGATGGGACAGGAAAATGAGTTCCGTGGGGACAGGGAAAAATTTGTCTCTGTGTCATTCTCTAGCCCCAACCTCTATAGTACTGTTGAGGGGGGGGGGGGGGGAGAATGTTGATATTTAGCTGGGTTGGGAGATCGGTATTTAATTGGGAAGATCTGATAGTGCTTAGAGCAGTGTTTTCCAAACCTGTTCTGGGGGAAACTCAGCCAGTTAGGTTTTTAGGGTATCCTTAATGAATATTCAGGAGATTGATTTGCATGTATTACCGTTCTTCCATTGTATGAATATCCAGTGTGGTTATCCAGTGTGGGAGTCACTGGCTTAGAGCAGTACCCTTTCTTCAGGACATGTGTGTGAACCTCGTCAGTCTGGTTTTCATGAATATGCATGAGACAGATTTACATACAAAGGTGGCAAGTGAATGCTAACTGTGGATACCTTGAAAACCAAGGACAAGAACCCTTGACTTAGAGTAATGGATCAGGAACCAAATTCAGACCATGAGCACACCATTTAACAACCTTATCATTCCATGTCTTAAGTGTCCACTTAACAGCATAAGTGCTCTTCAATGAAGGGTTGTCATCAAGTCTGTGTATTGTATATCACTTTATTATCATATGCTATGAGTGAGGGGAAGGGGAATACATCTTTTTTTATTATTATTATTTATAAGATTTTCAACTTTACATATAAGCATTGCTTTTTGCTACTTGCTGCAGATCTAGAAATTACTTACAACAATTAACCAACTCTTATTTAGTCCACAAAAATGAGGATCAGGAAAAGAAATAAACCTCCAATCAGAAATAATGGGAAGACATCTCAATGTTGAAATTAGCAAGTTAAATACTGTTAGCAGTACTTTTGGTTTTTAACATATATTGTTCCAAGACTGCTTCATATTTAACTGCCTCTAGCTGGCTGGTATAATGTAAAATTGCCAACCAGTATTTAATTGGGAATGACCTTAACCTGTACAGAGTGGTGGGTACAGCTCTGGCCATCTTCTTGGGCAAACTCGATGGGCCACGCAGGTCTTTATCCGCTGTCAGTAACTGTGCACCTGTCTGCTCTATCAAAGAACAACTAACCTCCAGTGTTATATACCGAGTGTATCGCCTTTAACTTCTTTGTCATCTATAAAGCATTTCTAAAAGGAGGAAAAAGGCCTCAGGAGCTACGGCGAGCAAATGCTATACCGCAGCTATAAAGGGAAGAGCTGTACAACTTTACTGACTCCCCTACAACACTCTATCATAAGCCATAAATAAAGCTCCTTATTTACATGTCTGCTCTATGTCATATAGTGCCTGGTTTAAGGCAGCATATAAGTTCTTGAATAAAACAAAAAATTACCAGTCTGTGAGCTACCTACCACGCTGTCTCACAGAAAAGAAATATAGCAGCAAATGGTAGATTGTGGCCAGTGCTGGTGGCATGCCAACTACAGAGAGCATGGTGACGCAAGTCCTGCCACCTCTGGGCTTTAGAGCAGAGGCAGTAGAGCCTGTGAGTGCAGACTTAGTACAGTAGGGTCTCGGTTAACCGGGACTCTCACACAACTGGCAAAAAATTGCCAGTAGAAAAAAAATGTCCCCCGAAGCACCAGTGGCAGCGTCCTGAGCCACAAATTCTCCCTCCCACCCCGAAGCACCAGCGCGCCAGGGGTCCTGATCTGCAAAACCCTCCTCCCTCTGTCCCTCCCTCAAGCTACAAAGTGGCAAAAGCAGGCGGCGGACCTGAGCCGCTCTCCCTCTCTTCTTTCCCTGAAGCGAGGCAGGAGGCAGCCTCAAAACAGGCTGCTCGCAGCCAGCCCTAGCAGGGCCTTTCCACTGATGCGTCGGCAATGACGTATCAGAGAAAAGGCCCTGCTAGGGCTGGCCGTGAGCAGCCTGTGCCTCCTGCTGACCGCTTCACTTTGGGTAAGGAAGAGAGAGAGGGGAGGAGGGAGCAAGGCGGTTTGCATCTCAGGACCGCTGCCGCGCTGGTGCTCTAGGTCGGAAGGGGAGAGGGGAATTGAGAGTATGTTAGACAAGGTTTCTAACACACTCTCAGTTTACCAGAAAAACAGTTCTCCACCAATCCCCGTGGGTGCCAGATAACTGAGATTCTACTGTATCCATGCTTCTTGCAATCATATAATTGTAATCAAAGACTGGGAGGAGAAGGGGCCAGAACAGGAGGTTTAAGAGATCTGAGGCATGACTGGTATTCTGTAAGGCAGCAGGGGAAGGGGGACATAGGAACTTCGGTGCCTCTAAATTTTGCCACTGGGTACAGGACTAGTAGGCCTGGACATAAATTCAGGTCTGATGACAGTTGTAAGAGGCACAAAACATATTTGTGCAATTCCATTTTTGCATTTTGACCCCCAGGTCCAGCCCAGAAACTGTAGGAAAGGATTTAGCTGGTAATGAAGATAGAGGTGTCTGACTTATAGGTCAAGGCATGCTTCAGGCCCCCAGCAACTGCAAGAGAACCAAGATACAAGCTTCAGCCTTCCTCTCAGCACAGAATCTCTTTATGAGACTTAATGATTTCTCTTTTCTATACCCTTACCCTCTGGTCTTTCACACATACACCCAGCTGTCTTATATTTTCATAGTTAACTTTTGCTCTCCTTGAACTAAATCTAGTTACAGGATTTTGTTACCCTTTCAGTGTACTAGCCTGCTTATATGAAGACCGTCATTTTGTGCAATGGTGACACAAAAATATAGGGATCAATATTCAGTCAGCATTTTTTTTAGCTGCCATTGGCAGTATCTCTGAATATTCAATGCTGGGCCATAACCAGACACTTTCATTGAATGTCTGGTTAGACATAGCAGGTTAACACTTATCTGGTTAAGTGTAGTATTCAGTACTTAACTGAGTAAAGATAGGACTGTGTTTTTTTAGGTCCATTTATCCGATTAAATACTGAATTACACAGTATCTTGTTCGCAACAGTAGTCAATCTAGGTAAACAACTTCCAGGCAGAGGGCTAGATTCTCAAAACTCACCGTGCATTTAACGATGGACACTAAACCAGTCCTAGTCAGTTTAACATCCAAGTATTTTATTGGCCCATTCTCAGAACAGCTCACAGTACTCTTTTCCATGCCTCCGAATGTACTATGCAAATGTAATAGAATGAGGTCATTAATATTAAAATGGAAGTACAACGAGATCATTAATATTAAAACAAGCACTCTGGGAGATTATCTAACCTTGTTGAACTACATTTGCGGGATGCGAGGTAAAATTTTCCAGCAGGGTCTGAGCTGTTGCAGCCTTATTTTACAGTCAGGGCCTGAGCGCTGCAACCTGATTGGCTTAGGCACTGACAGGAAAGTAAGACTTGACAGCTCAGATCCCACCACAAAAAATCATTTAAAAAAAAAAAGACCCCTGATTCCTTCCTCCCTCCTATCAATCCCTGCCTCAGGACTGTTTGATGCCTCCCCCCCCCCCCGGGCCAGCAGGAGGGATGCCTATTACCTCCTGCCACTGGGGTCCCCTGCCCGCCTGATAGCCCCCCACCCTCCCCATACCTTAAAGTTGAAGGATGGCAAGAGGGGTGCCTGCTCCCTCCTGCCAGCAGACCACCAGAGTCTCCTGACAATCCCTAGTTCCCCCCCATCCCTTAAAGAAGAAGGACAGCAGGAGGGATGCCCACTCCCTCCCGCAAGCAGGCCGCTGGGTATCCCAACAACACTGACCCCGGCCTCATACCTTAAAGATGAAGGATGACAGGAAGAATGCCCACTCCCTCTGTCCAGCAGGCCTGCCGCTTCAAAATAGCAGGCCTTCCCGGTGCTTCCTGGGATGGGAGAGGCCTTAGCAGCCTGGGCCAATCCCAGCAGGATGCACTGGGAAGAGGAAGGCCCACCATTTTGAAGAGAAGGGCCTGTTGGCCAGAGGGGGTGGGCATCCTCCTGCTGTCCTTCATCTGTAAGGTACAGGGGGGTGGTGGGGGAGTTGTTGGGGGACCCCAGCAGACTGCCAGCAGGAGGGAGTGGGCATCCCTCCTGCTGATCTTGTACAGGGTGTGGGAAGTGTCAGCGGGAGGGGGGACTTTTCCTTCTGCTGCTCTCCTTGCCGGTCAATCAGCTGAGCCAGCAGTACTCGGAGAGACCTGCTGCTCAGTTGATCAGTGCAGGGAGAGCAGCCTTGACAGGAGGGAGGAGGTGTACCTAGCAATTACTCTTCTGAGCAAGCACCAGACACAGTTCTTCCCCCCCCCCCCCCCTTTACTGTCGATTCTCCGTTCAAATAACGTGCATATAATTTGCATGCTATTATGCTGAGAATCGCCCATTTAAAAAAAAAAATTGCTCCCACTACGGCCACTACATTGACCCACTGGATTTTGCCTGTGAGTTTTGAGCGGCCCTGAATCCCCCAAAAGTTGCAAGATTCCATGCTACCAGCACCCAGGGATATGTAATGGTTTTCCCCAGGTCCTCCATAAGGACATAAGAGTTTCCATACTAGGACAGACCAAAGGTCTATCAAGCCCAGTATCTTTATTTCCAACAGTAGATAATCCAGGTCACAAGTACGTGGCAAAGCCCCAAAAGAGTAAAATAATCTTAACAGGATATTGACTTTACCTCCAGGAATTTGTCCAGACCTTTTTTTAAAGAACCCCCCCCAAAAAAAAAACAGCCTAGCTGCTTTTACCACATCTTTTGACAATGAGTTACGGTGCTTGACTATACACTGAGTGAAAAAGTATTTTCTGAATCGTTTTAAAAATATTACCATGTAACTTCATAGAGTATCTCCTAGTCTCTGTGCTGTTTTGGAAGAGTAAACGATTGATTCACATTTATCCATTCTGCTCCACTGAGGATTTTATAGATCTCTATCATATCTCTCCTCTCCTTCTCTTCTCCAAGCTGAAGGGCTCTAACTGCTTTAGCCTTTCCTCATAGGAGAATCATTCCATCCCTTAATCATTTTGGTCACTCTCCTTTGCATCTTTTCTAAATTTACTATATCTTTTTTTGAGATGTGTTGACCAGAATTGTACACAACACTCAAGGTATGGTCACCCCGTGGAATATTATTTTCTGTTTTATTCTCTTTCATTTCCTAATAATTCCTAGGATTTTGTTTGTTTTTGGCTGCCCATAACGAGTCACATCATTCTTTTGCTTAAAGGCATAACAGATTCTGCAATGTTGCTGGTCTTTATAAGTGTGGTAGTTCAATTTAAGGCCTTCCTATATAATTTCTCTTTATATTAAAGTGGTTGCCCCACTCCACCCCCGTTCCACAGATATATCATTATAGCTAGGAAGTGTCATTGTTCTGTCAGAAATAAACCTGACTCAAAGTTTGGGACAGTGTGGAGGGAGTCAGAAAGGGGAAGAGAGAGAAGTGATATATTTTGTTTGCGCCTATTGTGTTCCAAGAACGAGGGGGCGTTGAAAGGTTCTCAGCCCAACCAACAAAGTTGGGGTTGTCTATACACTTAGTCCAGTGATTATCCGCTTTTTTTGTTCCATCGGAAAACTATGGAACGAAAAAGTGGAAAATCGCTGGACCAAGTGTATAGCCCTCGATGGAGACTGCCCCAGAGAGAGCACCTTGAGCCCATAAGATGGTCCCACTGTCCCATGAGCTTGGCAGAGACTGTGAGCAACATAAGTCTGTGAAAGACCATGAGTGAGAGTGCCCCTTGAGCTTATCAGAGGCAGAGAGAATAAACCATGATCCTGTGAGAGAGTACACCATGAGTTTAGCAGAAACAGAGAAGGCACCATAAGCCTTTGAAAGAGAGCTCTGCCAGCATAAAAGAAGAGAGTGTACTAACTGCTTCAATTCCTGGGCCAAGTTGGTTAAGGGATCAATGCCACCTCTGGTCTAGGAGAAAGCATGAGAGTGCCAGGCAGGCTGCTGAGAGTCTCCAGGTAAATGAACTAGTGAAATGATTGTTCCCAGAAGGGCTGTAGGCAAAGACTAGTATTCCAGCACAGGTGGTAAAAAGCTTCCACAGATAGCCAGAGGGAGAGAAGCTGAGACTTTAATTACTGTAATTAAATTGTTAATGGCTTTATGTAAAAAAAAAAAAGAGAGAGAGAGAGAGGCACTGAAAATCATTTTGGAGGCTTGTGGTCATAGGAAGCAGGTTATAATTAATGTAGGATCTGACTGACCAATTCTGAATGATCAGGGAGATGTACCATCACTGCCCTATGCCAGGGCAGCTGTAGAATATTCACTCCCTGTTTACCGGCACTCCTGACTTACAGATGCCTAGAATAAACCAAAGTGAATTGTGATAGTCAGGTTATATGTGCACTATAAGAACATAAGAATTGCCGCTGCTGGGTCAGATCAGAGTCCATCCTGCCCAGCAGTCCGCTCACACGGCGGCCCTCAGGTCAAAGACCAGTACTCTAAATGAGTCCAGCCTCACTGCGTACGTTCCAGTTTAGCAGGAACTTGTCTTGAAACCCTGGAGGGTGTTTTCCCCTATAACAGCCTCCGGAAGAGCTTTCCAGTTTTCCACCATTCTCTGAGTGAAGAAGAATTTCCTTATGTTTGTACGGAATCTATCCCCTTTCAACTTTAGAGTGCCCGCTCATTCTCCCTACCTTGGAGAGGGTGAATAGTCTGTCTTTATCTACTAAGTCTATTCCCTTCAGTATTTTGAACGTTTTGATCAAGTCCCCTCTCAGTCTCCTCTTTTCAAGGGAGAAGAGGCCCAGTTTCTCCAATCTCTCATTGTACAGCAACTCCTCCGGCCCCTTAACCGTTTTAGTCGCTCTTCTCTGGACCCTTTCGAATAGTACCATGTCCTTCTTCGTGTACGGTGACCAGTGCTGGACGCAGTACTCCAGGTGAGGGCACACCATGGCCCAGTACAGCTGCATGATAACCCTCTCCGATTTGTTTGTGATTCCCTTCTTAAGCATTCCTAGCATTCTGACAGCAAGGGGGAGGAATGTGTGCAAAAGTTTCAGAATAAGCACAGCCCTTGTGCGCATGCCCAGACTGGAAGTGCAAGTACACATTGGGTCTGTTGTTCTGCAATATTTTATTTTTTTTTTAATATATTTATTCATTTTAAGTACAACATATTATACATTTTACACTTTAACAGCACATAAATTCAGTCAAATTATATTTCATAACAAATACATGTATCCTCCCTCCCACCCACCCTGGATGTGCATGTTCAAAGGGCAAATCCATAATCACTCCTTATAGAATTTTGTCAATGGCTCCCAAACATCCTTAAATTTTCCTATAATGTCCCTGCTGTACAGCAATCATGCGTTCCATTTTTTAAATGTGGCATAAAGATTCCCACCAGAAATTATAATTTAACTGGTCCCAGTTTTTCCAGTTCTTCAAGATAAGTTGTATGGCAACTCCCATCATAATAAAGAGAAGTTTATTATTATGGGAAGATATTGGGCTTTTAGCCCTCATTAACATGCCAAATAGCATGGTATCATACATCAATGCCACTGGATTTTTATTCACTTGACCCCAAATGGATCTCCAAAATTTAAGTATCAAGGGACAATAGAACAGTAGATGATCCAATGTCCCTACATCGAGCTGACATTGCCAGCATCTGTTAGACTTAGAACTGTCCAATTTCTGTAAACGAACAGGAGTCCAAAAAGATCTATGTAACAAGAAAAACCATGTTTGTCTCATAGATGCAGACGCCATACATCTCATCCTCCAAGTTCAAATTTGTGGCCATTGAGACGCAGAAATCTGCTGCTTTATCTCAATGCTCCAAATGTCATGAAGACCTGTCTTTGGTTTCTTATTCAAAAATTCAGATATTAATTTATACCACTGGGCGGCCTGATGCCCCAGGAAAACTGTCTGGAAGCATAGAACCGGCAAGCTATACTGATTTTTTTTTTTTAAATTCTTTATTAGAGAATGACACGGGGAAAAATTCTGTCCCCATCACCACCCCGTCCCCGTGTCTGCCGTCCCCTTCACCACCCCATCACTGTCCCCACTGTCCCTTTCACCGCCCCGTCCCCATCCCCATTTTCAGCGTCTTCTCCTCTCCATACCCCCAGCACCCTTCACGCGGTCCAGCAGCTCCCTCCCAGCTGTGCATTTCCCTCCCTCCCTCCTTTTCCCTTACCTTTTCTTGTTGAAACTGGCGATTTCCATAAGGCTATGAGCTGTATTACAGCCGGAGACTTGAAGTCGTGTCGGATTGCCTGCTAGAAAAGTCTCCTCTGATGCAACCGGAAACAGGAAGTTGCGTTAGAGGAGACTTTTCCAGCAGGCAACGCGACGCAACTTCAAGGCTCCGGCTGTAATACAGCCTGTAATACAGCCTTATGGAAATCGCCAGTTTCAACAAGAAAAGGTAAGGGAAAAGGAGGGAGGGAGGGAGATGCATGGCCGGCCGGTGGGAGAGAGTGGGCTGCCGGATCGAACACTCGTTCATCGCGTGTTCACGCTTGTTCACCGCCCCATCTAACCATTCACCGCTCCACGGGGCGGTGAATGGCTTTGTCCCCGATCTCGCGGTGACCTTTTTTTTTGGTCACCATTTTGGCAGGTTACCCGCGGCTAGCCGCGGGTAACAACCACCGTGTCATTCTCTATTCTTTATTTAAGCTATACTGATTTTTAAGATTTCGCCAATCAGGAAACCCCTTCTGAATAGCTTGCTTCAACTGCAACCACTTATAATTTTGAGACATAGCAATACCAAATGTTTCTTGCAGTCGTGAAAAGTCAAGCAGCTTTCCATCTGATACTACATCATCCAGAGTACGTATGCCCGCCTGCATCCAATGCTTCCAGAGGATCTTAAACCCGCCAATTTGAATCTTGGAGTTCAGCCAAAGGGACTTATAGATGGATTTATGAATCAGAATAGGTGTTAAATTATTAATAAATTTTAATGTCTGCCAAGTGTCCAATAAAATTCTATTGTCCATATACATCCTAGGTAACTTGATACTTAAAATGTGACACAATCTCAATGGAGACAGGAGTTGCCATTCCAACCATAACCAGTCTGGAAGATTTTCCATGACTCCTCCTTCGCCTAAAAGTCCTTGTTTTGGACGTTTGGGACTTAGACTTTTTTTAGGTTGATTATATGGTATAAGTTTAGACATAGTGGTGGTCTGGGCGTTTAAACAGCTGAATGTAGAGGCAGGCCATTATCAAAAAAAACCTCCTTTTGGACGTTTTTTTTGATAATGGACATTTTCCCTGCTTCTACTTTCAACGTTTAAGGCCTTAGGCCAAAAGAGAACTTAGATTTTTTTTGATTATGCCCCTCCACACGCGCATGCGCACTCTTACCTGCATGATCCATGATCCCTGATCTGTAGGTCCGTGGCCGGCAGGAGTGCGCATGTGCGCATCAATCTCTCTCTTGCAAACCCCAAGGTGATGGCCCAGCCAGAGAAGGCTTCCGACACAGGCGGCGATCGTGAAAGGAGCCGCCGCGGCACCTTTAAACTTAACAATAAACTCTGGCAAGGGACTAAGGGAGCAGGACAGACCGTGGGAAGGGAAGGGGGGTGCCAAGGGACTAAGGGAGCAGGCCAGAACAAGGGAAGGGAAGGGGGGTAGGGGAAAGGATAACGCTAAATTAGAATAAGATTGTGCCTCTCTGGACACAGTATTACAAATAGTTTGTGAGTTGTTTTCAGTTTCTTGACCCGAGGTGTTCGAATACCGGCCTCCTGCACTTCTGTTTTAGTTCTTTTTAATAATGGTTGAAAAATATATGAAGCAACTTCAATAAGATAGACACCAAAACCTGAAGCCATACAGTTCTGATTTCTGCTCATTTCTTCTCCTCCAATGTTACTTTGAGAAGAGTAGTGAAGCGCCTAGCACTGTCACACACCTCCAAACCCTGTGGTCCATCTGAAAACCGTTGGGAAGTTAGAAAAAAAACTGCATATTTGAATGGAAGTACCTTGATGTCCAAGAAGAAGAAGAAAAAAAAAAGGCAAATGAAGTAAGTGTCTTACGGTCCAGTTAAGATTTTCCCTTTGTAATCTCAAACCACATCGAAAACTAATAATTAAAATAAGATAAATCCGAGGGTGCTGACTGCAAAAATCGTGAAACTGAAGGAAAGTTCCAATGCGATTTTTGATGCTGCTGTGGCTGCTGCACAGGGAAGTGGGGGGGGGAGGAAGAAATGCTGCTGCTGCATAGGGGGCATGGAGAGAGACAGATAGAAAGAAACACAGACAGACAGCGGGAGGGAGGGAGAAAGAAAGAAAGACAGACAAAGGGGGCCAGAGAGAGACAGACAGAAAGAAAGACAGCGGGAGGGAAAGAGACAGAAAGAAAGACAGACAGCAGGAGGGAGAGAGACAGAAAGACAGACAGACATATATTCTAGCACCCATTAATGTAACAGGCTAAAAGACTAATTTATTAATGATTTATTATGGAATTCAAACAGAATATGCTATATATTTTTGAATGACATACAGAAACATAATGATAACAGAAGTACAGTCTGTGGTAGGAAAGGAAGACATAAATGGTTAGCACATGAGGGATTGAGATGCTCTTCCTTCTGCCTAAGGTCTGATATCTACTCGTTATAGACATCCTTAAAGAGAAAGGACTTTAGATTGGCTTTAAATTTATCTAAAGGTAATTCTTCCCAGAGATGAGGAGGTAAAGAGTTCCATGTTGTGGGTGCTCTTACAGAGAAAATCTTCTTTCTGGTTGAATCGTAAAATAGGTGTTGTGGAAATGGAATTTCCAGAAGATGCTGAAAATCATTTTGGAGGCTTGTGTTCATAGGAAGCAGGTTATGATTAATGTTGGAGCAAGGGTCTAGAACAGTATATTGCAAACTGTGTGCCACAAGACACTAGGAAGGAGAAGAGGTGCCAGCTGACTGCCTACAGGATGTGCCTCTTGTGGCAAGAGGCGCATTCTGTAGGCAGACAGCCGGCACCTCTCGTCCTCCCTAGCGTCTCTCGTTCTGTCCACGCTTTTTCTTTTTCAGCACACACACACCCCCACTAACATCTCAGGGCCCCCGTCTGGAGAGCCTCCGCGGATGTTGATGGCGTCACACATGAGTGTGACATTGATGCAGCCCTCGATTTAGTGTGCCGCTGGCTCACAAAGTTTGCAAGACACTGATCTAGAGCAGTGTTTTTCAACCTTTTTACACCTATGGACCGGCAGAAATAAAAGAATTATTCTGTGGACCGGCATCAATCCGTGGACCGGCGGTTGAAGAACACGGGGCTAAGTCGTGGGCCAGACCCCACCCATCTCTACCCAATCTCCACCCCAGACCCAGCCCCCATAATAGTACTAATTGTATTGCACATCCCGTGCCTCATCTGGAAGCCTTCCCTCTCACATTGCAACGTCAGAGAGAAAGCTTCTGGTTCAGGCGCAGGATGCCCGTAGGAGCCACTGCCCATGGCTTTGTGCATGAATCAGTTAGGAAGAGGGAGCTGGCTTGAAGATAACGCCGCATCGATTGCACTGTGGACTGGTGGTTGAAGAACACTGTTTTGGGCCTGATGCAAGTGCTGGCCCCGTGGACCGGCAGGAAATTTCTGTGGACCAGCACTGGTTCATGGACCAATGGTTGAAGAATACTGATCTAGAGCAGTGTTCTTCAACCTTTTTACACCCGTGGACCGGCAGAAATAAAAGAATTATTTTGTGGACCGGCAAACTACTAAGACCGAAATTTTAAAAAACACATTTTCGCCCCATCTCCGCAAGCTCGGTCCCCACAAACCATCTGATCCCATCTGCACAAGCCTCAGTTATGATTTTATATTGAACATATTTTATTAAAGTATAAAAAGAAACAATATTCTGTACAATTGTCATTTTATAAATATAAATATTCAGAACAAGGACCAACAAAACCCCTGTCTCCCCTCCCCTTCACATATATCCCCTCTACTATCAAGAAAACTGAACAAGCCAAATTATTACAGAATGCTACACAGAAATATCATGCTAACAGAATACTGCAGTCACACATGACAGGAATAGTGTTAGGCTTTGCAGTCCACAGTTATGTCTCTAGCAAGATATATATTTCAAATCTGATATATTGTAATGACAAAATAGAAATAAAATGATTTTTTTCTACCTTTTGTGGTCTCTGCTTTCATCTTCTTTCCACTCTTCCTTCCAGCATCTGCCCATTCCATCCACTGTCTGGCCTCTCCCCCTTCCATATGTATCTGACTTCTTTCTATGCCCCTCTCCCCTTTCCATTCAGCCTGTGCCTCCTCTCTCCTTTTTACATCATTCATTCCAGCTTCACTGCTTTCTTCATTTTTATCTCTCCTACACCAGATCTAGCATCTTTATCCCTCTCTCATTTCTCTGCTGACCCCATTTCCAGCATCAATCTCTCTCTACTTTCTCATTCCTGTCTCTCCCCTTTCCCTCCTCTAATCTCCCTGCCAGCTGTTTCCTTCCTTTTTACCTTCTCCCTTCCCTCCTCCCCCCTATCCAACAGTAGCTCTCTTCCCAACTCTTTCCCTCTTCCCCTCCCAGCAGCATCTCTCTTTCTACCTCTCTCCAGGTGCAGTAGCAGCTCTCCCTTTATCCATCAGCTTCCCAGCCTCCAACAGTGGCTTCCTCTCCTTCCAGCAGCTCTCAGTACTTGCCTGCAGCAGTGATTTCCTTAGGCAGCCTTGGGTCCGTTGCCGCCTCTGAGGAAAGGGGAAGTTGCCAAAGTGAATCACTGCCCTGGTAAGTACAGAGCTGCTAGGAGAGGAGACAGCCACTGTTGAAGGCTCCCCATGATCTTACTCCTGCTGTGCCCTGCACATTCGCGACCCCCCCCCCCCCAAGCCGGCAAAAACAGCTTTGCACCGCAGGCCCAGCCGCCCAAGACGAGTCGGAGGCCCCTACCCGCCGCATCCTGCACGTGGGCAGACTCAGCACAAACGCTGCTGATGGCCCCAATCGACACGCTGACCTCCCCGCGCACGCTGACCAACTTCTCTCTGCCTGCACTTTCCCCGCGGCCCTCTTCGGCGACTCAGCAGGGGCAGCGATCAAGACAGGCTGCAAACGTCGGGACCTTCCCTCTCTGAGTCCCGCCTATTTTGTTTCAACTTCCTGTTTCCGCATAGGCGAGACTCACAGAGGGAATGACCGCCTGTCTTGATCGCCCGAGGCTGGGAGGAACAGAAGATTTCTGCAAACACCATCGGGGCAGAAAATTTAACGGGTCCATCTCGCCGGTCCTGTGCGGACCGGCAGGAATTTTCTGCGGACCGGCGGTTGAAGAACTGTGATCTAGAGGATATCTCATAGACAAAGGGGAGTCTAGGTGGGGAGTAGTAACCCTGAACCATAGAGAAGCCTTCCCTCACACAGTTTTTCAGGACATCACACTCTGCTACCAATCTGTTGTAATCTATAGGATAGTGACATTTTCTTTTCTTGGTGCACATTTCACCAAGGAAACCACATGAACCAGGGTTTGAGAGGCAATGAAACGTGCAGAAGCTTCGGCAGAGCATGGCCAGGCCCCTGAAAGGCTTGGATCCGGTAATTTATTACTTTGCGCTTGGCACCTGACAGGATTCTGCACAAGAACTCTTCTGTTCCAGCTGTTCTCTGCAGAGCAACATCTGTCCCAGCTGTCTCTGAGCCACTATCTTGGCACTTATCACTAGGGAACAGGAGCTAGTTAGAGCCTTTGCTCTACAGTCACAAGGTATTGCTTGAGATCTCCCCTTTCTTGTTCTTTGGAGGCTTTTATCTGCTTTTTTCTTTCTTTTTCTCTGAGATGGGTCTAAGCCTAGCAGCGCCTGGCCCTGCTATAGTCTCTGGCCCATGTGTTGGCAGTTCAGAATAAGTTGGCAGAAGGGAAGCTAATTACACACTGATTAGCAGCGAATCACCCCATGGTTAAATGGTGCGTTTTTTGGGGAGGGGATTGGAAGTTGCCAGAATTCTTACACTAACAAAGAACAACTCCACATGCCAGTCTCTGAAAACTGCTGCTATTAAGGGGAAAGTATTTTTGGTTTTTAAACCGGACATTGAAATGTAATTACAGCCAGCTCATTGCAGTACTGCTGTGAGAGGGTTTGCCATTTGAATGGATAAACTTTGGAAGCTCTGGCAGCTCTCCTGGTCTTCCGAATTCACATAACCTATTGTCAGCTCATTGCTGGTGGGCTCAGTGGTTAAGATGGTAACTGCTTGTCTACATTAGAAGTCAGTGTAGTAATTAAGGGGGGGAAAGATTTTTGTTTCCTTTCCCAAGTTGTGTCAGCTTTTGCTGTTTTTGTTTAAAGCCAATTTGCTTCAGGTGTAAATATAGAAATATAATGTCAGATAAAGGCCAAATGGCCAATCTAGTCCAGTGGTCTCAAACCCTTTGCAGGGCCACATTTTGGATTTGTAGGTACTTGAAGGGCCTCAGAAAAAAATAGTTAATGTCTTATTAAAGAAATGATAATTTTGCTTGAGGTAAAACTCTTTATAGTTTATAAATCTTTCCTTTTGGGTGTCTTAATAATATTGTAATTTATAGCTAAAGAGACATGTGATCAAGAAACTGTTTTATTTTACTTTTGTGATTATGATAAATATACCGAGGGCCTCAAAATAGTACCTGGCGGGCCGCATGTGGCCCCTGGGCTGCGAGTTTGAGACCACTGATCTAGTCTGCCCATCCGCAGTAACCATTATCGCTTCAATAGCGCACACTGCTGACAATACAAGAAAAAAAGCAAAATTTAAGAGAATCCCCAACTGTTTAATTTGAAGAAATAATATGAAACTACATAAGGTAAATAGAAGAATATCAGGTTTATTGGATTTGCTTAACCACTTAGAGACACAAGGTCCATTCAAGCGGGTACAAACTGTAATAATCAGAAAATAGAAAGGAATGCCACAAATCAAAAAAGAAAAGGAAGTAAAAAACTGTTTGCCTCCCCTGTAACTTCCCTTAACCCCCAGGTCAAGAAATCACCATCAGACCCGGCAAATCGAGCAGTCCTGGATTCCAAAAAAGCTTTCTGAAAATGAGCCTTAAGAATTTGCTTCAAAATAGACAAAGAGGTAGCACGCAACGCCTCTGGCTGCTAGTTCCAAAGAAGAGGACTCACAATTCCCCCACCCCAGGGTATTCCTAAACATAGCCATGGGAACCGGGCGGACTGATGGAACCAAAAGGAAGTGTTGCCGGGAGGAAAAAAGGGATCTCATAGGAGCATATGGCAATATACGATGCAAGGGAAAAACCGGACACAACCCTGCATGAGCCTAAAATACATGAAACATCATAAGAACATAACATAAGAACATAAGCAGTGCCTCCGCCGGGTCAGACCATAGGTCCATCCTGCCCAGCAGTCCGCTCCCGCGGCGGCCCAAACAGGTCACGACCTGTCCAAATCACCAGAAGGGGCCCCCATGCCACCTTGGTTTCCTCTCAGTATCCCACGATCCCTTTATCCCTCAGGAATCCGTCCAGTCTCTGTTTGAATCCTTGTACCGTACTCTGCCCAATCACGTCCTCCGGTAGCGCATTCCAAGTGTCCACGACCCTTTGGGTGAAAAAAAACTTCCTTGCATTCGTTTTGAACCTATCTCCCTTCAGTTTCTCCGAATGCCCCCCTCGTACCTGTTGTCCCCTTCAGCCTGAAGAATCTGTCCCTATCCACCCTCTCTATGCCCCTCATGATCTTGAAGGTCTCTATCATATCACCCCTGAGCCTCCTTTTTTCCAGAGAGAAGAGCCCCAGCCTATCCAACCTCTCGGCATATGGGCAGTGTTCCAGCCCTCTTACCAGTTTCGTTGCTCTCCTTTGGACTCTCTCGAGTACCGCCATGTCCTTCTTGAGGTACGGCGACCATCAGTTTAAAAAGAACTCGGAATGTAACTGGCAACCAGCAAAGGGCTCACATGATCAATATGTTATGTATTTCCCAGATTTTAGACTTATGTACTCCGCTTAGAAATCTGATAAGCGGATTAACAAATTTTAAATAAACTTGGATCAAATATCACCTTTTTGAAGAAATTAACCCAAGGTGGCGTACAGCAAAGACAATCTGGACGTAGGCAATAGATAGTTTCAACAGAAAATATTCAATAATAGTATGTGTTCCCCTGGATTCTATATATGGTGCCCAGATTTGAGTGCCTAAACTTGCACGAGATCCCTTGCAACTTAATTGGCTCATGAGCCATTAACTAGCAATAAATGGCCACTAACAACCAATTATTGATGTCAAGACTGAGCTGCTAATTATCCTCTCCACCCACTTTCTTTTTTTTTTTTTGTAATCATTTTTATTAGAAAGGGTTCAACATGGTAACAGGAAAAACACAGATACCAAAAGCTCAAATACAAATCAGTGAATAACACTCTCATCCTCCCTGTCTCATCAGCATTTGTGAATAACACTCTCATCCTCCCTGTCTCATCAGCTCACAACCTGGGGGTCCTTTTTGACTCCTCTCTCTTTCTCTGCACAGATCCAACAGACTGCCAAAACCTGTTGTTTCTTTCTCTGTATCTCCAAAAACCGACCCTTCCTCTCTGAGCGCACGGCCAAAACCCATATCCGCACCCTTATCACCTTTCACCTAGACCAGGGGTAGGCAATTCCGGTCCTCGAGAGCAGGAGCCAGGTCAGGTTTTCAGCATAGCCACAATGAAAATATATGAGATGGATTTGCATGCATTGCATCCTTGAGATGCAAATCTATCTCATGCATATTTATTGTGGATATCCTGAAAACCTGACCTGACTCCAGCTTTCAAGGACTGGGATTGCCTACCCCTGACCTAGACTAGAGAGTTGCACGGGGACAGAAATCACACCCGTCCCCGCCAAAGTCCCGCCTGTCCCCGTGAGGAATCACACCCGTCCCCGTGAGGAATCCCTCCGTCCCCACCCGTCCCCGTGAGGAATCCCCTCCGTCCCCGCCCGTCCCCGTGAGGAATCCCCTCCATCCCCGCCCGTCCCTATAAACTTCAGAAATAGTTATTTCATTTAATTATGCTACTGAATTAAAGGCTCTGGTAGAAACCCATTTACAAATAAGCAAAAATTTGGAAATATTAATTAGGAAGAATACATACTTTGTAAACGGGTTTCTACCAGAGCCTCTAATGTTTATAAATTTTTATCAACACAACTAATATACTACTTTATCCTGAAGCAAAAAAAAAAAGAAATAGAATTCTTTTCCTACATTTGTTGCCTACCTTTGTTCCTACCTTTGTCGGACCGGGGCTGTTGTCAGTCGAGGAAGCGCCACAAAAGTAAGGGGACCTGGCCGGCTGTGCTGCACCTGGGGTGGACCGCCCCCCTCCCTTGGTACGCCACTCGAGCCGCGAGGCTACTCTCCTTCTCCTTTCCTGCCCTGCCTGCAGCACAGAGCCGAACGGAAGTCTTCCCGACGTCAGTGCTGACGTTGGAGGGAGGGAGGGCTTTGTTTAAGCCCTCCCTCCCCTCCGACGTCAGCGCTGACGTCGGGAAGACTTCCGTTCGGCTCTGTGCTGCAAGCAGAGCAGGTAGGGAGAAGAAGAGCCGCACGACTGAGTACATCCAGCCCTGCAGGAACCCCGCGACCCTCGGAGGCATTCCCACGGGATCCCCGTGACTCGAAGGGGGGTCCCGCGGGATTCCCGTCGTCCCCGTTCCCGTGCAGCTCTCTAACCTAGACTACTGCAACCTGCTTCTCACGTGTCTTCCACGTAACCATCTTTCTCCCCTTCTTTCTGTTCAAAATTCTGCTTCACGACTTATATTCCCCCAGAGTCACTATGCTCACATCACCCCTCTCCTCAAGTCACCTCATTGGCTCTCTATCCATTTCTGCATACAGTTCAAACTCTTCTTATTGACTTACAAGTGCATTCACTCTGCAGCTCCTCAATTTCTCTCCCTTTACTCCTCCCCGGAAACGCCATTCATCGGGCCAGTCTCTCTTATCTGTACCCTTCTCTTCCACTGCCAACTCCAGACTACGTTCTTTCTCTCTTGCCATACCATACGCCTAGATCAGACTGCCTGAGTCAGTATGTCAAGCTCCATTCCTGGCAGTATTCAAATCCAGGCTAAAAGCCCACTTTTTCGAGGTTGCTTTTAACTTCTAATCCTCACTCGCACTCCCTAGCCCTCTACTTGTCCTTTTTGTTTGTTTGATTAAATTGTAAGCTTTACTGAGCAGAGACTATCTCTTGTATGTTTTAATGTACAGCACTGCGTATTTCTGGCAGTGCTATAGAAATGATAAGCATTGCAATCGGTACAAAATGCTGCGGCGCAATTAATTATTAAAAACTAACCTATTTAACCGATTTGTAACCTAAGACCTGTTTCTCTAGTCCTCTAAACCCTCCCCCTGTTTCCCTCACACCTTTACATATGGCCCCTATACACTGTACCTGTATCCTGCTTCCTACATAAATTGTATCCTGTATCCTGCTTACCTATATAAATTGTATCTTTATTCGCTATTTGTACCTATATTCGCTGATTGTCCTGCCCTTCTTTGTTGTAAACAGCCTCGAACTACTACGGCTTCGGCGGTATATAAGAAATAAATAATAATAATTATTATTATTAATTATCGGGGCTGCTGAATTTGATGATATAACTCCAATTCTGGTAAATCTCCATCGGTTATCTGTTTCTGCTCGAATCGAGTTTAAAGTGCTCTGTTTGATATATAAGCTGCGACACACTCAACAGCCGGCAGTGACGAGCAGCCTTTTTAATTTATATCAACCGAGTCGGACGTTACGTTCTGATGGGCAACTCTGTTTAGAGGTGCCATCTCTGAAGCAGGTGAGACTAGGATGTCACCGCCACGCCATGCTAGCAGTTCAGGCCGTGTTGTTGTGGAACACCTTGCCGCTTGAAGCGAAGAGAGCTCCATCCTTATTAAGCTTCAGGAAATTGATTAAAACCGTACTGTTTGAGCGATACTATTCAGTTTAACCCATTGCTGGCACTATAGTGTTAAGATGAAGTTGCTTCTATGTTAATTTTATTGTTTGTTTAAGCCCTTTGTTTTACTGAGAAGTGTGTTTTAATTATTTTAACTGTATCGCATAGAGTAGTCACCGCCACGTGCTGCTGCTCCTCCATATGCGTTCCAACTTCTTCAACCCGGTTCCCCAGGTCTTTAATCTCAGAACGGAGGTCTGCAGCTAGCAGCGCCAGCTCCGAACGAATCGCTCCCAAGTCCGTTTGAATTTATTGCATTCATAATCGAATTTCAGCTAGAGATTCCACATGTGGCGCCTCCTGCATCTCAGAAATGGGGCTGTTAGAATCTGCTTGCGGTGTAACAATCTCCAATGCCATATTTGCTCTGCAAAGCTTCAAGTGCTGTCCAGGCTGAAAGACAAATTCCTGCAATTTCGCTCGAGGAGTCGAAGCAGAATGCATCACCTGCAACCCACAGGCAAGATAAGCAATCCAAATGCTAGGAGGTTTTTTTTTACCCAGAGGGTGGTGGACACATGGAACGCGCTTCCGGATGTTGTGATAGCCCAGAGCACATTACAGGGTTTCAAGGAAGGTTTAGATAAGTTCCTAAAAGATAAGGGGATTGAGGGTTACAGATAAAAAGAAGAGGTAGGTTACAGAAATGGACAGGAACCACATTACAGGTCATAGACCTGACGGGCCGCCGCGGGAACGGACCGCTGGACGCGATGGACCAATGGTCTGACCCAGTGGTGGCAACTTCTTCTGTTCTTATGTTCTTAAAGGATCAACAATCAACGTTATTGCATAGGTTCCAGATGTCAAACAGTATATTGCTAGGCCAGCACAGAGCTCCATGTTCAGGCTGCCATTCTGTGTGCTGACATCACTTCCTCTCCAAGTATGTTTTAATTATAATTGTTTTCTTGTACCTCGCACAGAATTGCAGGATGTAGAGAGTAAGAAATTTTAAAGTAAAATAAATAAATAAAGTTGTATGTTAATTAAGATTTGCTGTACGTTGTCTATAATGTGTGGTGCCCAAATCCCATTGTAAGTGTCTCAGAAGGGAGCGTGACCATGGGAGGAACATGAGCGTGTCAGGGGCCTGTCATAAAGTTGCGTACACTGTTACATGTGAAGAATAATCCAAATCATAGTCATCAGATTCTAGGGCCCACCTTAGGAGTCAGCACCCAAGAAAAAGATCTAGGTGTCATTGTAGTCAATCCACTGAAACCATCTGCCCAATGTGCAACGACAGCCCAAAAAGCAAACAGGATGCTAGGAATTATTAGAAAAGGGATGACAAATAAGAGTAAGGATATTACAAAGCCTCTGTATCGCTCTCCATGGTGCAACCACACCTTGAATATTGCATTCAATTCTGGTTGCTATATCGCAAAAAAGATGATATAGCAGAATTAAACAAGGTTCAAAGAAGAGCGACCAAGATGGTAAAGGAGATGGAACTCCTCTCGTATGAAGAAATACTAAAGGGGTTAGGGCTCTTCAGCTTGGAAAAGAGACAGGGCTTAACGGAGATATTCTTAAAGTTTACAAAATCCTAAGTAGTGTAGAATGGGTGCAAGTGAATTGATTTTTTTTACTGTTAATAGGGAAATATTTTTAAAGCCAATAGGAAAAAATATTTTTTCACACAAGAGAATAGTTAAGTTCTGAAACACGTTGCCAGAGGATGTGGTAACAGCGGTTAATGTAGCTGGGTTTAAAAAAGTTTTGGACATGTTCCTGGAAGAAAAGTCAATAGTCTGCTATTGAGAGAGATATAGGTGAAGCCACTGTTTGCCATGGAATTGGTAGCACAGAATGTTGCTACTATTTGGGTTTCTGCCAGGTACTTGTGACCTGGATTGGCCATTGTGGATACTGAGGTTAGATGGACCATTGATCTGACCCAGTATAGCTATTCTTATGTTATGTTCTAGGTCTCCACACCTAACTTGGGCACCAGCATTTACACCAGGTTTCATCAGGTGTAAATCGGCGCCCAAAATTAGGGCACAGGAATCAGCACTAAGCATGATTGTATAAAGAGCATGCATCCTTTGTAGAGTCATGCTTAGCGCTGATATTTTCTGGTGCCTAATTTTGAGCAGGATTTATAGAATCCATCCCCATAATGGCTACTTAATGTCAACACAGTACACATTAAAACACCTTAATAAGGATATAAGTGGAGGTGAAAAATATAAACAGATAAGACAGAATGCAGGCATTGGAAAATAAAGGAATTAATCTAAAATTGTACGTGAGGTCAGAAAGGTGCATGAATATGATCTCGGCTAGGACAGTGAATAAGCAAATCCTGCGGGTGCAATATGTCGTTTCAAATGATTACGCATCCTGAACAGTCATTTCACAACTGCCCCTCTCATCTTGGAGCCCTTCTTAAATCAGAGACTTTTCATTCTGCTTGCACCCCGATAGACAATACCCTTCTAAAGCATCCCACCCCTACCCCAGGACTACTCGCCCTGGTTAGACCTCTGATATATTTCTTAATGGCAAAATTAGTCTTACATATTGATTTCCACTTTCTTTCCATAGAGTCAAGTCATGCTCGTTGCCCGGGGGTAGGTAGACATGGGTGAGACCTTTTTTGTTTTAGCTAACTGAATACATCTGTGACAAGCTCACTGAGCTCCACTCTTTAGATATTTTGCTTCAGTCTGACTTTAATAAAGATATATCCACTTAAATATGGGCAACAAATATACTTCGTAGTGATTACCAGTTATTTATACGTATTTAAAGTTCAATTCTAAGTAGCTTCATTCAAATAACATAATTGTTATTATCATTCAATTAAATGTGCATTCTTATCCATGTTCACTTCTTCCATTAAAACTTTATTAGCGTCAGCATCAACAAAGTCTGAGAAGCGGCAAAGTAACGAGAATAGTTTACCCGATCAAACTCATTCAGCCGCAAGCTTCCTCATAGGCTTTTGATGCATACCCAAAAACGCTTAAGCAAAACTGAAGTGTATTCATTCCAACATGTATTTGTAAATATATATTTATATACAGTATTTTCAAAAGCACTTATCTGTAGCGTTGGTGTTACAACAATCGCCAAAATAAACTGCCAACATGCATGTTTTGCTGTCTTCATCAGGGCTTGGCGTATCATTGTGTCTTACTTTGCCGCTTCGGAGACTTTGTTGATGCTGACATTAATAAAGTTTTAATGGAAGAAGTGAACATGGAAAAATAATGATGTTATTTGAATGAGGCTACTTAGAATTGAACTTTAATAAAGATATAGCATCTATAGCTCATTTTATGAACTTCTACATAATCTTTCTTTCAGACTTCCTAGAAGAGCCCTCTTGTATATAACCCCTGCCCCAAGGCTGTCTCTCTATGGTGGCTAGGGAAGGAAGAGTGGATGGAAATGTTATAAAATAGAGGACACATCCCCAGGTAATTGGGTTCCAATTGGAGCCCTACATACACAAGCCCTAAATGCAGACATTGGGTGGCACCATTCAACAATATATACAACTGGGAAGAATTTCAAAAAAAGGTTTGTTCCCAAAATATCTGGATAGGCAAACAACTAGTAAAGGAACAGGCTACTTTAAATACCTTTTTAAACGAGTAAAGGTGCTCAGAATCCAAGATGGAAAAAAAAAACTTCAATTTGGGGTACAAACCCCTAAAAAGGCGTTTTTTATAGAATCAATCATTGCACCATTTTGAGTAAAAAGGTAATAGAGAGTGCTTGTTGAGAAACACTCAAGTGTTGAGTGTTTCTCAACAAGCACTCACTATTAC
Organism: Geotrypetes seraphini; assembly: GCF_902459505.1. Lineage (NCBI taxonomy): Eukaryota > Metazoa > Chordata > Amphibia > Gymnophiona > Dermophiidae > Geotrypetes > Geotrypetes seraphini. Next base: position 107,853,153 of record NC_047091.1, read on the forward strand.
CTTTTTACTCAAAATGGTGCAATGATTGATTCTATAAAAAACGCCTTTTAGGGGTTTGTACCCCAAATTGAAGTTTTTTTTTTCCATCTTGGATTCTGAGCACCTTTACTCGTTTAAAAAGGTATTTAAAGTAGCCTGTTCCTTTACTAGTTGTTGACCATTCAACAATAACCATGGCTCTTATCTTTCATCCAAAGACCCTCAGGTAATTGGGTTCCTTTTGTAACCCTACAATCACAGGCCCTAAATATAGCCATTATGTGTCACCATTAAACAATGACCATGCCTAGAGACGCCAGATTTATTCATGCAAAAAAGAGAGCACGTGGCCCCTTTTCGTTCCACCTCGTCTTGCTCCGTTTCACCCCCCTGCACCACCCCATTTTGCCCTCAGTCCTGCCCCCACACAAACCTTGTTTTTTCTTCCCCAAGTCTGGACCGTGTCTGGAGGACCTCCGAGCATGCATAAATGCGACGTAATGACATCACATGCACCCACACATGCATGTGACATCATTGTGTTGCATCCACGCATGCTTGGTGGCTCTCCAGACATGGCCTTGAGCTCAGGGCCTTCCAAAACCTGGACAAACTTCCGGGTTTTGGAAACCCATTTGGGCACCCAGATAGTCCTTTAAAAAGAAGACATGGATGGGTTTTTGTGGATATCTGATAACCCTAACCTTGCCTCTTAGCTTTCCCCGAGAGACATTTGCAGATAATTGGGTTCCTTTTGGAACTTTACATTGACAGGCCCAGAATCCAGCCACTAGGTATCACTAAAGAATGATGACCCTGCTTCTCCCCTCCCCTGGAACTGTGAATCATGTATTAAAATTTGTTTAAACCGTCCTTATCACAAAAGCAAATGAAGGTGGGGTACAATAAAACTACTCAAGTGGAAAAAGAACGCCATTATCATATAGAACAGTTAACAAGCATGCGACATTCCCACAACTCCACTATCAAATATATTTTGCCACAGCTGACTGCAAACATGTCTCTAACACAGAGAACCCCACAAGAATAGATATTCATAAAATGTAGGATCTGATATTTAGAAAACCTTCCTTCGAAGGCCAAATTTAAAAAGTACGTTTTGAGCCTGACCATAAACTGCCAGAAAGAGAGAGAAATAGACACTGTTCCATAAGAACAGGGCAGTAAAGTAAAAAGCACCTCTTCCTGTAGATTCCCAATAAGCCTTTGACAGACTGGGCAGGACTATTCTATGGTCATTAAGGGACTCATTTTCAAAGCACTTAAACATAGGTTTCTATGGTATTTTGTGTGTCTTAAGTGCTTTGAAAATGAGGCCCTTAATGATCAAAGATTACTTGTTGGAATACTGTATATGGAAGGTGGCAAGATAATATAGGATATTCAATAGTGGAGTACCACAGGGTTCTATAATGGGACTGGTGCTATTTAACATATTTATAAGTGATCTGGAAATTGGAACGACAAGTGAGGTCATTAAATTTGCAGATGATGCAAAACTATTCAGAGCTATCAAAACACGTGTGGGCTCTAGCGTTTTTAGCGCACGCAGGAAATTACCACGCGCTACGCTTCTAGAACTAACGCCAGCTCAATGCTGGAGTTAAGGTCTAGCGCACACGGCAATGTAGCGCATGCTATTCCGCACGTTAAAGCCCTAACACACCTTAGTAAAAGGAGCCCATAAACCAGGGATCTCAAAGTCCCTCCTTGAGGGCCGCAATCCAGTCGGGTTTTCAGGATTTCCCCAATGAATATGCATTGAAAGCAGTGCATGCACATAGATCTCATGCATATTCATTGGGGAAATCCTGAAAACCCAACTGGATTGCGGCCCTCAAGGAGGAACTTTGAGACCCCTGCCATAGACTGTGAAAATTTGTAGGAAGACCTTAAGAAATTGGAAGACTGGGCATCTAAATGGCAGATGAAATTGAATGTGGACAAATGCAAAGTGATGCACATCTAGAAGAATCCAAGTCATAGTTACCTGATACTAGGACCCACCTTAGGAGTCAGCCCAGTGTGCAGCAGCGGCCAAAAAGCAAACAGGATGCTGGGAATTATTAGGAAAGGGATGATAAATAAGACCAAGAATATCACATTGCCTCTGTATCTCTCCATGATGCAACCTCACCTTTAGTATCGTGTTCAGGTCTGGTCGAGATATGGTGGAATTAGAAAACATAAACCAAAAAACAGGACTTAGTAGACTAATTGTCATCAACATAAATCGATGTATGCTCTTAAGCTCTCAGACGCCTGCGCTGATTGTTCAAAGATTTTAAATCAGCTATTGCAGGAATGTGGTACCTTTCATCGAGCTGTGAGCTATACTCATAAACTTTTTCTTTTAAAGTGCTGACGTGCCTTGTGCTAAACAATAATAAAGTGCTCAAAACAGTACTTAACATTAAAAAGCAACTTAGGAACGTGATATCCAACACTTGTCTTGCTTGGTTATGTCAGCACCATTTTTTGCTGCATAACCAAGCAAGGCTGTACATTTAACTTTCAGACCCCTGAAGAAGCCGATGAGTTGGCGAAACAGGGCCCGTAGGGTTATAAGCTGCAACAACAAATAAGGGCAATGTTAGGAAATTCTACTTTACGGAGAGGGTAGTGGATGCCTGGAATGCGCTCCCAAGAGAGGTGGTGGAGAGGAAAACTGTGACTGAGTTCAAAGAAGCGTGGGATGAACACAGAGGATTTAGAATCAGAAAATAATATTAAATATTGAACTAAGGCCAGTTCTGGGCAGACATGCACGGTCTGTGTCTGTATATGGCCGTTTGGTGGAGGATGGGCTGGGGAGGGCTTCAGTGGCTAGGAGGGTGTAGATGGGCTGGAGTAAGTCTTAACAGAGATTTCGGCAGTTGGAACCCAAGCACAGTACCGGGTAAAGCTTTGGATTCTTGCCCAGAAATAGCTAAGAAGAAAAAATTTAAAAATTTAAATTGAATCAGGTTGGGCAGACTAGATGGACCATTCGGGTCTTTATCTGCCGTCATCTACTATGTTACTATGTTAGGAACAGCAATTATACCAGTGCAGAATTAAAAGACAAGTGTTGGATATCACGTTCCTAAGTTGCTTTTTAATGTTAAGTACTGTTTTGAGCACTTTATTATTGTTTAGCACAAGGCACATCAGCACTTTAAAAGAAAAAGTTTATGAGTATAGCTCACAGCTTGATGAAAGGTACCACATTCCTGCAATAGCTGATTTAAAATCTTTGAACAATCAGCGCAGGCGTCTGAGAGCTTAAGAGCATACATCGATTTATGTTGATGACAATTAGTCTACTAAATCCTGTTTTTTGGTTTGTTTTTGAGGACTGAGTCCATTGTGATTAGTTCGGAATTAGAAAAGATTCAAAAAAAGAGCAACCAAAATGAGTTGGAGATGGAACTCCTCTTGCATAAAGAAAGACTAGAGAGATTAGGGCTCTTCGGCTTGGAAAAGAGATTGCTGTGGAGGAGGGGGGGATATGATTGAGGTATACATAATCCTGAGTGGTGTAGAATGAGTCAAAGGGAAATCAATTTTTCACTCTTTTCAAAAAAATAGAAAGACCAGGGTCACTCAATGAAATTACATGGAAATACTTTTAAAACAAATAAGAGGAAAATTTTTTTGCCAGAGGATATCGTAACAGCATTTAGCATATCTGGGTTTAAAAAAGGTTTGGACACGTTCCTGGAGGAAAAGTCCACAGTCTGCTGTTGAGACAGATAGGGTGAAGCCACTGCTAGCCCTGGATGGGTAGCATGAAATATTGCTACTGTTTGTGTTTCTGCCAGGTACTTGTGACCTGGATTTGGCACTATTAGGATACTGGACTAGGTGGACCACCGGTCTGACTTAGTATGGCTAGTCTAATGTTCTTAAGTAATGGAGATACATGGTCACATTGAATGGTATAACAAAGAATCTTTGCCGCTGTGTTCTGTAATGTCTGAAAACATTTTAATTTGGTTTTTGATATCTCCAGAGTAACCTATATTACCGTATTTTCACACATATAACGCACGCGTTATACACGATTTTACAAACCGTGCATAACCATGTGTGTTATACGTGTGAGCGCGTTGTGCAAACTTTTTTTTTCATTCTGATCCGGCATTCCCCCTGCGAACCGGCATCCTCCCCCCCACTCGCGTCACCCCCCCCCCCCCCACGATCCTACATCCCCCCCAGCACCGCAAAGACAACTCTTACCCGATTGGGCACCGGCACCAGTACCAATGCACAGGATGTGCCAGTGCCAGTGCCCGAAGAACCTCCCTCATTGGGTTGGGCTGGGCTGGGCGGTACGAGAGAGATCCTCCTTCTTCCTGTGCTGGGCTGGACTAGGCTTTGAGCATTTGTGCATGCTCAAAGCCTTCTGGTCTCGCTCTCTCCGAGATTATCTCGGAGAGAGCGAGACCAGAAGGCTTTGAACATGCGCAAATGCTCAAAGCCTAGTCCAGCCCGGCACAGGAAGAAGGAGGATCTCTCTCGCACCGCCCAACCCAGCCCAGCCCAACCCAACGAGGGAGGATCTTCGGGCACTGGCACATGCTGTGCATTGGTGCTGGTGCCGGTGCCGATGCCCAATCGGGTAAGAGTTGTCTTTGCGGTGCTGGGAAAGATGTAGGATCGCGGGGGGGGGTAACGCGAGCGGGGGAGGAGGATGCCGGTTCGCAGGGGGAATGCCGGATCAGATTATCTCGGATCAGAGGGGGAGGGGGGGTGACGCGAGCGGGGGGGAGGATGGCGGTTCAGAGTAGGCGGGAGGAGGTTTTAGCATGCGCGGTATACGCGTGTGCGCGCTATATTAAAATTTTATTACAAAAATTTCTGTTCCCCGCGCGCTATACCCGTGTGCATGTTTTACACGGGTGCGCGGTATATGAGTGAAAATACAGTACACAGCATCCCTAACTTTAGCTGACATGAAAAGCAAAATGTCCAACTTGGGGATGAAAACAGAGACCGTCCACATGGCTGGCCTTGACTATGTTTACACAAATATGAGTGGTGGGGTTTTCTGTGGAAATTTTACTAGCACAAGTGCAAAAAAACTCATCATAGAAGTTTTCAGTCAGAAAGAATGCCCACAGGTTCCCTTCTGAAACTTGGTTTGCAAGTACTTGTAGGTTATGCAAGGGAGAGGGTACTGTTTGAAAAGTCCTCCATAAAATGATTCTCATTGGGTCATTAATGCATTTAACAAATCCTCGTTTATCTTTGCAAACTTTATTAGAAAGTTTTATAGAATTTGGAGACTTTTCTGGCTTCAAATTAAATATGGACAAATCTGAGGCTTTAGCAACTAATGAAAAGTTTTTGGCATTGGAAGAACCAATTCCATTGTTTAATTTTTGAGGTTTGGGAGGTTCGTACATTTCCTAGACAAACTCGTTTCTTTTTGAAAATTTGGGACCCATATATTCAAAATCTTTCCTCTAGAGCACAAAGGATGATTCTTAATGTTTTATATTGAAGCTTTGGAAACATTCATTGCATTTCAACATCTAGTAATTTGTGTCACCTTCCATTCTCGGGGAGGGGAGGGAATAGGAAGGATGATAGTAATATGTATGGAAATACTTGAATTGTATATTTGCTTAATTCATTCATTACAATGTTATAATTGGAAATAAAAAATAATGGGGGGGAAGGGAACAGGGGGAGTGTATAGAGGTATGAAATAGGTCATTTGGAAATATCTTTTGGAGGAATGATAGAAATATGTATGGAATAATTAGAATTGTGAATATAATTGTAATGAATATCTTATTGTATTATATTATTGTATATTTATTTGATTCCTTCAATAAAATGTTATAAATTAAAGATACAGATACATTTTTCTGCAGTGTATTGTTCATAGCATTTGTAGAAGCGAACAGAATTCCACCAGAAGGTACAAGTATAGTCCAAAAATCTTGCTGATTACCAGTTTCTCAAGATCTGTTGGATACCAGTAAAAATTAAAGAGTCTTATGAGCCTGGGTTTGCAAGTAGAATTTTTAAAGGAAGAGTTCAATGAGTGAAGAATTACCATTTCAAAGTCTATTTCAGCTGTATTGCCAGTTATTTCTTTGATAGGGGCCCAAATATCTGTCCAAAAAGGATATGTTGACATTCAAAAAAGCATATGTTTTATGGTATTCAGTAATTAAGTTGCAGTGCCAACATTTCTTTTAATAACTTTTTTTAATGCACGTTTAAACTTTTGAAAACATGCAAATGGATTGTATGCGTGTTCATTCATGGGATAAGGTGCATTTAAATCAAGCTTTTTTGCACTAAAATTGTCTAAAGCACATTAACAAGCCACAGGCAGTTCACCCCTATAGGATCTCAACCTTTATGCAATCCTGTGCACGCCTTGTAGTGCTGTCTAAAGGTTTAATAGCAGCAAGTCGCTTGTTCTCTTTCTTTTTTTAGATCTGTTTATGGCCCACAAAGAAATGGGGAGGAACATCATTTGGTAATTTCTCGCTGTTCAGCACCAAACTGCTCTGGTCACACTTCAGTCTCGACAGGTCAGCGGGTGGGCTCGGCATGCAAGAAGAGAACAGAAGATGCTTTCCGATTTGCAGACCCTAAAACTGCTTTCCAGCTGAGACGCCTCGCCAGCCTGATTTATCTGAAACAGGCAACATCCCACTTCCCGGGAAATAGCCCTCTCCTCCCTTCTAGAAATTATGTCCTCCCCTCAAAAACACCATCTTTTACCATTCCCTAATCAAGAGCACTGTCTTCTCTGTGTAACAATGGGGAAGCTGTCCATATGTCCTTTTATTTGGGTTTAGCCCACACCCTTAAAAGGGCAGCTCAAGGTGAGCTACATTCAGGTACTATAAGTATTTCTTAGTCTCTGGAGGGTTTTCAATCTAATTCTGCATCTGAGGCCTTGGGTTACCATATGGCTCCAGAAAAAGGAGGATGGATTCAGACATCCGGGTTTTACTTCTGTTGTTTTCAATATCTGTCTCTATCTAGCCTCCTTACTTCCATTGCTTTCAGTGGAAGTAAAACCTGGATGTCTCAATCCGTCGGTAACCCGACTTGATAAGTTATATGATTCCTCCAGGGTCACAAGGAGTGGTAGCAGAATTTGGATCCTGACTTCCACCGTTCTTAGCCCACTGTTTAACTACCATGCTGCTCCTTGGTCCCCAAATACAATTGCACCTCTTGGGTACACACAGGGTAATTAGCAGCTGGATTCATTCATTAGCTGGACCAACCTAGCAGCAGGCTCCTATGTGGTGAAAGATGTGCAAGAGAGGAAACGCAGTGCTCTCTAGCACAGTGTTTTTCAACCTTTTTACACCTATGAACCGGCAGAAATAAAAAAATTATTCTGTGGACCGGCGGTTGAAGAACACTGGGCTAAGTCGTGGGCCAGACCTCGCCCATCTCTACCCAATGTCCCCCCCAGACCCCGCCCCCATAATAGTACTAATTTCACCTTGCACGTCCCTTGCCTCATCTAGAAGCCTTCCCTTTGACGTTGCAACGTCAGAGAGAAGGCTTCAGGTTCAGGCGCAGGATGCCCGTAGGAGCCACTGGCCGTGGCTTTGTGCACTGAATCAGTTAAGAAGAGGGAGCTGGCTCTAAGATAACTCCGCATCGATCACACTGTGGATCGGCGGTTGAAGAACACTGTTTTGGGTCTGATGCATGTGCTAGCCCTGTGGACCGGCAGGAAATTTCTGTGGACCAGCACTGGTCTATGGACCGATGGTTGAAGAACACTGCTCTAGCACCCTGTGTAGAAACTTCTGGTTTCTTTTGTGTAGCTAGCCTCTCACTAGGAGCTTTAGTAGTCCCTGACACCTTGCCGGTTGTTTTAAATATGCAGATATGAGAAAGAGAGGATTCTGGTGGATAGGAGGAGACAGAACTCAGGACCTAAACTGGAGGAAATGAAAATGCAAAAGTTGGAAGCAGGATACCGTGCTAGATGGACCACTTGCCTAACCCAGTACGGCTGTTCTTATGCTCTTGGACAAGGCTCTTAACCTACTGCCTCCTCTGTGAACAAAGGAAAATAGTGTAGCTGAATGTAACTCACCTTAAAAAGATGTAAGCTAAATCTAAATAAGTGAAGTAATAATAATACTATCAAATTAAAAGCCAGAATTTCACAAAGGGCAAGGCTGAGCCCATCAGGGGTATTTAGGAGCTCTAGAGAAACTCTCAGCCTTGTACCTCCTCATAGAGGAATCACTTCTGAGGCTCCTTCTACCTGCAACACCGTTTCTTTCCTGATAAAGGAGAGCAGAGGAATAGGCTAGATTGTAGATCCATGACCCTGAAGAACCAGCAGCATCAAATCAATCTGAAAGTTTGCTTACAGCAATCCCTGGCTTGGCATCACTCAACATGTTTTGGATTCGCTCGTATTCTAATTAGAAATAAATTGATGGACTATGATGACTGGTCGCAGGAAGCCTGAGTCCAGCCGTTCTCATGCATTTTTGCTTTCTGATGTAGGTACAGTCCGTTCTTGTTATTAGCGCTTTCCTGATGTGCAATTTCACATATCCGCGGTTGCATCTTTTGTGACCAATATTCCCCATTTGCACCGCTGTGTTCGCGTATTCGTGGACCTGTTCTGAAAAAACCCCCAGCTTTCTTTGCTTTCGTTTTAACTTCGCGTCTGGCATTCACTTCCAGATTTGTCCCCAAATGTCCAGAGAGTGAATTACAAGCATTTACAGTGCAGTCCCGTGCAGGAATCTAACCCTATTTTCTCAATAGGATCCACTGTTCACTTTCCACGATTTTGAGGTGCAACGTATACTGCTGGAACCGAACCTCTTTTTTTCATTATTTGCAATTTCTTGGCTCGCGATCATTTTTGAGAACTGTACTACCGCGAATAACGATGATAATAATGTTGATTTGTATTGAGGGGGTGGGGTCAGTACTACAATACTTGGGAAATTTAACACTGTCAGAGCTGAAGGGGAAAGTAGGGTTACCAGACATTTGGATTTCCCCGGACATGTCCTCCTTTTTGAGGACATGTCCAGGGGTCCGGACAGCTTTTCAAAACCCGGCACTTTGTTCAGTGACGTCAGGATGGCATCTGCGCATGCACAGGCAATGTGGTGATGTCACACGCATGCGTGCATGCATGTGACATCGCGTCATACCAGCGCATGTGAAGATGCCCTCCCGACAAGCGACCAGGTTGAGGGGATGGGGATGGGGGTGTAATGGGGTGTGACTCGGATGGAATGGGGTCGGGATGGCCTGGAGGCGGGGCCATGGGTCCGGATTTTCATTCCCAAAAAATCTGATAACCCTAGAGGAAAGAACCTTATTACTCGAATAGTAGAGAGTGCTATAGGGCAGGAATGAGGTGCATTTGCAGAACTGTATATGGAGGGGTCTCATTTCTGGACTAGGAGAGGGTGTCACAGGGCAGTTGTGAGGTGCATTGGTAGAAATGAGGACAGGATGGAGTCTTGGGGCCGAAATGATAGTGAATGTAATCCTCTCTGAAGCACTTGAACACCAGACTTCATTTAGTGCTACCAGTAGACCCCAAGAAAAGGTGAGCCACTTCCATGAGCGACGCTTCAGTCCCTGCCATTTCTCCGTGTAAGATGACCTTGTGATTATGAGACTCAGCTGCTGAAAATGCAGAACTGGCTTTCACAGAAGGGATGAATGCTTAAACCAATAGAATATAAAATGTTCTGGAGATGCTGTTCAGTCACCGTACACTTCTTTATCAGCACTCCTCTGCCTGCAGCCCAGTCCAGGTGATACTTAAATTCAGGAATAAAACAGCATCAGCAGAGGCAGGGAGGAGAGGACCCTTCCCATCTGCGATTGCATTGCTTCTCCCCATGTTGTTTTTTTCCATCCTGTCTGTCCAAGGTTGCCATTGTGTAGGAGGCTGATTTCATAAGTGGTTGGAGACTTACCCAAGATATAATCCTTTAAGGAACCAGAGGATGCTGGATGCACAAAGGGGCTATTTCCCGTAGCTGGTGCTGTGTAAGTCCCTAGAATTGGAGTCAGTCTATTGAGGCGGGGGAGGGGGGGAATGCTTATCTCAAGGAAGTGGTCTGCTATTTTTAGTCATTCCCAAAATACTAGGACTAGAGGGCATGCAATGAAGCTACTAAAAAGTAGATTTAAAACAAAATGGAGAAAATATTTCTTCACACAACGTGTAATTAGACTATGGAATGTGGTGAAATCAGTTAGCTTAGTGGGGTTTAAAAAAGGTTTGGATAATTTCCTAAAAGAGAAGTCCATAGGCCATTATTGAGATGGCTCGGGGAAATCCACTGCTTTTATTCCTAGGATAAGCAGCATAAAATCCTTTTTACTACTTGGGATCTAGGTAGGTATTTGGGACCTGGGTTGGAAACAGGATACTGGGCTTCATGGACCTTTGTTCTGTCCTAGTATGGCAATTCTTATGTTCTTATATTCTGTGTCTAGGGCAGGGGTGTCAAAGTTCCTCCTCGAAGGCCGTAATCCAGTCAGATTTTCTGGATTTCCCCAATAAATATGCATGAGATCTATTTGCATGCATTGCTTTCAATACATATTCATTGGGGAAATCCTGAAAACCCGACTGGATTGTGGCCCTCGAGGAGGGACTTTTACACTTGTGGTCTAGGCTAGGGCATCCCTGTGTTTATTCACCCTACTGCTGAACAGATTTCTGCCGGTCCCCTGGCTACTCTCTCTCACTCAGATTCAAGGAAGTTTATTGGCATGACAACGTATTCATGTTTTGCCAAAGTAGTAGATAAAGTGGTTCAAAACTAAAAGAAAAGCCAATTATATTAGTTGTAAATTGTAATAACATTACAACAAAAATTCTCAGAACACTGGAAGGTCAATACAATAACAAAGGCAATCTCTAGGTTCTGGAACTATTCATATTATCTCTGGTCATGTTACGTTTCTGGCCTGATGGCGGGATGTGACATATTTTACTGCTGAGTCCTCTGTTTCCCTGTAGGATTATACAAAGTTTTTCCAGCTCATTCTTTTGGGGGGGGAAGTCTTTTAAGTTTCTCAGCCAGTGTTGGGAAATGTACATCTCTGTATCTTTGTATGCTGCAGGGAATAAGAGGAAATGCATTTTTGTTTCTATTTTTCCAGAGTTACACTGCATACAGAGTTTGGCTTCTTGGAATTTCCAGTTCGGTTTATGTCTGAATATTTCTGTTTCTAATCCATGGCTCCTTAATCTGTACCTAGTGGAGATCTGGCTGTGTTCTGCCTGTGACCGAGGTAAGCTACTGTATTCTGCTAGCATGCATGTTCTCTGTGGGAATCTATAGCAATCTGGTTGCTTCTGCTTTTCCTAATAGAGATGTGAGTCTGTTTTGTAGAGCTGTTAAAATATCTCCATGTTCTTGGCGAGGGAGGGGGGGGGTTCTGCTGGAGTCTTGGGAGTTGATACTATCTTGGTATCATAGGTTTGCTCTATAGTTTAACTTTATTTTTGCAGGGTTTTAAGTTATTTCACAAAGTGCCTGGCAGTGTGGGGAGCTCATACATCTCACTGAGGTGACATCCAAATTGGAATATTAGAGTAGTGAAGGAGAATGTCCTAGTTCTGAGTTTCTCTGAACTCAGGCTGGATTGTACAGTATGTAGGACACTCTCTGTGTGAAGATTACCGGTACAGCCTGTGTAGACCATTGAAGGCCTGACCTGCTTTCGCTGCGCTTTTTCATCATTCTGCCAAATAACTCTTCCAAGCCAGACAGTAACTAGACTCAGGAGTAAGGCAGGAAAATTAATTTTTCAAAGAAATGGTGGCGAAAGCATGGAGCAGCCTCCCAGGAAGAGGTAGTAGAAGCCAATAACAGTACCGGAATTTAGGAGTGCATGGAACCAGCACAGAGGATTCTCAGAGTCAGTAAATTACCTTGAGATAGACATCAAGCAAAGACTGGGGGTCTATAAGGAGAAGAGAAAATGGGGAGACTGGATGGGTCGTCTGGTCTTAACTTGTCATCACCGTCCTCCCTTTCTGTGTTCAGTAGGGTAGTATGCACAGAAGAGGAGAGGACACTGGTATCCAGAACTTTTTTTATATATGTTTAGAAAGCGAGTAGTTTTCTATGTATGGGTGATGAGGAAGTGAGTGGAGGAGTAGGTTAGTGCTGCCTGATTCAGGGAAAAAGTTTTCAATTCGATTCAATTTGCTTTTCCTGCCCAATTAGGTGTTGTTGTTTTTTTTGAGTGGGGGGTTTCAAACATCTTGGCAGGTTTATTTTGTAGCCTTTTTACCTATCCCACCCCCCTTTGCCCTCTCTCCAACCCCACCCCGGCACTATGGTGTAAACAGAAAAAGACTTTTCCTCTCTCTGTTAGATCCTAGTTCACGCTTGCTGTCTAACACCAGGTCTGGCAGGATGCACATTTCAAATCTGACATATTGTAATCACAAAACAGAAAATAAAATTATTTTTTCTACCTTTTCTTGTCTGGTCATTTTATTATTCAAATCATGTTGGTCCCAGGGTCTGGTTTCTGTTTAACTCACTCACCAGGATCTCCTGCCCATTTGACTTTTTCTTCGTTCTCCATGCTCACCATCCATCTTTCATCTCTGTACCTTCCCTTCCTCTGCATTATCCAACATTTTTGTTTATTTCCCACTGTCTGTCTACCATTCCTATCTCTCTCTCTCTCTGCCTTGTGCCCTGGGTCAAACCTTTCTGTTCCCTTCCATGCAGCATGTCTCCCTTCCTCCCCTCCATTATCGTGTTCAACATTTCTTACTCTCTCCCTGCCCTCCACCTTATGTCTCTCTCTCTCTCTTCTCATTGCATGTCTCCCTCCCCTCCACCATATTCAGCATTTCTCCCTCTCGCTCCTTTCTACCTCTTTGTTGCATCTCTCCTTTCCTCTCCTCCACCCCATGTCCAACAATTCTTCTCTCTCCTCTCTCCCCTTAACTCCTTGTGCAGCAGCTTTCCATCCCTCCTATCCTCTGTGCAGCACTTCCCTGTCAATCCCCCACCCCCAGTGAGACTGGGTCTCTTAAAGCAGCAGCAGCGGTGGCCGGCTGGCAGAGGAAATTCTGTGAGCAGGCTGCTTGTGGCTTTCTTCTGCTGCATCATTGGTGATGTCATCAGTAACACGGCAGAGGGAAGGGCCCGGCAGGGCAGGTCATGAGCAGCCTGTTCAGAGCACTGCTTCTTCTAGCCGGCCGCCACCACCGCTGCTGCTGCTGGTTTAAAGAGGCCCGGAGACATATCAGGTCTTAACGGTGGGGGGGGGGGGTCACTGAATCAGTGAGTCCAACTTTTTTGGTAAAACAAATCAATTTGAATTAATTTACTCAAGCATTCAGGCCCAGATTCTGCAAATGTCGCTTTTAGTGGCAGCCACCAGCAAAAGCGGTGCCATTTGCGTCTCCATCACACAATGGCACTGTTTTCAGAATCGTGGCCACATCTAAAGTAAGCAGTGTAAATGTGGGCCAGGGTTTTCCAGCGCCTACTTTACACAAGAATCATGTCCATAGAGGCGCCGAGGGATGCCTACTTCAACTTCCTGCATAAACCATGCCTGGTGTAGACATAGGCATCCATAGGCACCTCCATGGACATGATTTGGCAGCACTGTTAGAAGGTATCTGCAGGCGCCTACATTTTTATTCTTTTAATTGGTTTTAAATGACAAGGTCAATCGCTGCTCTGTTCATCACCAATTAAATCAATTAAGGTAGGCAGCGGTAGGACACCTATTGCCGCCTAACTGCCGGCGAGGTTTTTAAAATCAGGTCCTCAATGTCTTCTTGAGATAGTCAGGATAAAGCCTGCGATGCTGTTCACTCCTTGCAACAAGGTCTCAGCGGGAGGCCTTGTTGCAAAGGGTTGAACAGCATGACAGGTCTTATCCTGACTATTTCAAGAAGACATTGAATGCTTGAGTGGTTGGAACGCCATTGGTTGATGATTATACCAAAGTGTACGTGTTTAGCTATTAATAAAGTAAGTTAAATTTCTTTTATTTTTCACAATAAAGTGCAGATATTGAAGGTTCATTTAATAAAATACTGCTAGTTTTTTTTGCATAAAATGTCTTTTTAATCATTATTTGATGATATAAGAACTTAAGAATAGACTTACTGGGTCAGACCAAAGGTCCATCAAGCCTAGTAGCCTGTTCTCACGGTGGCCAATCCAGGTCACTAGTACCTGGCCAAAACCCAAAGAGTAGCAACATTCTATTAACTCAGAGTAAGCAAGATTCCAGAACCCCAAATAGCAGCAACATTCCATACAGAATTCCCAAAGGGTAGCAAGATTCTAGAATCCCAAAGAGTAGTAAAATTCCATGCTACCGATCCAGGGCAAGCAGTGCTTCCCCCCATGTCTTTCTCAATAACAGACTATGGACTTTTCCTCCAGGAAATTGTCCAAGCCTTTCTTAAAACTAGCTATGCTATCCTATGGTTTCCTATTATTTTTTGGTTGTAACACTGTATTAGTGGGGGTTCTAAGGAATCCGATCCCGCTTGTTGTAATAAGCATATCTGAGACTCTAGTGTTCTTTCTGTGCTGTTTTATTGTTCTTTTTCAATAAAACAGACTTAACATAAAATGCCTTTTTATCAATGTATCATTGCTGAGTGTGAAAACATAAAAGTTATAGCTATAATACCAAGAAATGTGCTCCATTAAGCAAAAATAATAGCACATTTTAAGAAAAATGGAGCTCTATGTAATCAGTGGCTTGGAGGAGCCCCAGGATGGGCTTTAGAACATTTAAAAAAAAATTTATTTTGTGATCAAGCACAATCAAATTCATGGAGAAAAAAAACATCAGTTTGCACAGTTTTTCCAACTGTAGGTTTTTCTGGACAACCCTAATGAGCAGGGATATCGCCAGCAGCATAAAGGAGGTAATATTGTCACTGGAGAGATCCCATCGGGCTAAGAATTGGTGCAGCACCTGCCACACTTACACAGAGAGGTTTGAAGGTAGCGTGTTCTCTCTGCAGGAGGGAGCACCTGGGGGGTTGTATAATGGAAACAGCCAAGTGCTTAGCAGCTTCACTAAAGTACATGAAGATGCAATTTTCAACAGAAAAGGAAACTGAAGTACAGGGGATCATGACCTGCAGTTCCAGGCAGGAAGCCTGACAGCAAACATGAGGAAATTCTATTTTACAAAGAGGGTGGATGATGCTTCGAATATCCTTCCAGTGGAGAGATTAGTAGCCAGCACGTTTGAGACAAATGCAGAGGGCTGTAGCAAGAGGTAGGATAAAGAACTGGAGGGAACTGGTGCAATTAGGGGATCGATGTTTCATACTGGCATTTGTATTAGGTGTCTTTTTAGTGGTATACGTGTAATTCAATAACAATAAGCCTGTTTAGGAGTGGAATAGAAATTGATACATGAGTAAAAGTTTGAATACTGGTTTGTATGTGGAAACTTACACGTTTGTCTACCTGGAACAGTACAGAGTGATAAAGAGAACCAGGAAACAGACTTCCAGGATTGGGGGTCCAACCCTGGAAAACTCGTAGGTATCATCATAGGGAAGAGAAAGGCAGATGGCAGGGGCAGCAAGCTGATTTGGTTATATTCCTCAGGCAAAGGGAGAAGAGAGGGCTTCTGTAAGCTTATGCAGTGAATAGGGGGTGATCCCACCCCCCTTACTGCCTACAAGTGATGGTGTCTCTAGAGAATGACACAGGGACAGGTACCTGCGGTCATCTGCAGGGTGGGGATGGGGGACAGACTCCTGCGAGGAGGGGGCAGGGATGGGCACAGAGCCCGTGGGGACAGGGACAAACTGCCCTGTGTCATTCTCTAAAAACCCGAGACTGGTATCACTATGTAAAAACTTAACACATCTTAGACAACTGACAACCGAATTCAATGATTTAAAAAAACTGCAGAAGCTGCTTTTGGATTTCATTGAATCAATGTTAAATGACATCATTTGTGTCTTGTCTGCTTTTGATGTGGCAACAAGAGTCTTGTCTTCTGATCAAACTCCTACCATGTGCAAGGTCCTTCCATCACGTGCCCAGCTGCTCAAGCATCTTACTTTAACTGCAACAGATTCATCCATCGTTGCTGGCATCAAGGAACATTTCCAACATTTAATAGACTCTTATTTTCTTGTTCATCCACTCCACAGTTTAGGTTTTCTTCTACACCCATGTCTAAAAGACAATCCAGTTACCTTCCCACATGATGTTAAAACATAAGCAACTGAATCTTTGGGAAGGTTGTACCAAAACCAGATAGAAATAGAAGGCTCTATTTTTGATTTATAAAGAGTTGTATAGAATATTGTCCATTTTTATACTTTAATAAAAGAGATTAAATATAAAACCATAAGTGTTCGAGGCTTGTACAAATAAGAACAGAATCTGCAGGGATGGGGATGGGACGGAGGCGGAGCTTGCAGGGGTGCGGACAGAGGTTGTGGGGATGAGGCGGGAATGGGGACGGAGACAAAGTTTATCCCCATATCATTCTCTAGATGTCACAGTGGGTTGGATTTCTGTCTGCCATGGATCTTATTATTGTAAAGCTTAAAGTTGAGTGACTGCGTGCTTGGAACTAGAAAGTATTCATTGCATCTCTTCATCCCCCTGCTCAAGTCTTTCATATTCATTACGAGTATCCTGTAAATCTGCCTGAGCAGGGGGTGTACCAAACACTTGACTGCTGCGCTTTCATTCAGCCTTTTCCATTGCAAAGGCAAGCGGTGTCTCACTTCGGCTCACCACACAATTGTTTCCCATGTACTCACCTTTATAGGACCCCCAGGGACCCCTGAAGAAGACTTTTTGTCGAAACGCAGACCGTGTTGGGTCCTGTATCCCTAGCGGACTAGGTCCTTTAAGGCTCTTATGTGGTTGATTTACTTTTATGTGGATGGAATTATTTTATGTGGATGATTTCAGTGTACCTTTGGAACTTTGACACTTTCAAATAAAGTCCATTTAGGAACATCATCACTCTACAGAGTTGTTTTTTTTTGTTTTCTTTTTTTTTTTTGGTTCTTTCATTCAACACCTCTGCTCTGTGTGCAGTACATTTATCATGCATATTCCTTGTGGTATTCCGAAAACCTGACTGGCTAGGGCGGGGGTCGGCAACCCGCGGCTCCAGAGCCGCATGCGGCTCTTTTCCACCTTTGCTGCGGCTCCGGTAGTGTGTCACGCAGGAATGCAGCTTACAAGTCCGGCGTCGCGGCGGGAAATAGCCATGCTGAGCAGTGAGCTCAGCACACACAGTTGAAAGCCTTGCTTGCTGATTGGTCCGGCGGCCCCGCCCCGCCGTGCCGCCGGACCAATCAGCAAGCAAGGCTTTCATCTGTGTAGTGCTGAGCTCACTGCTCAGCGTGGCTATTTCCCGCCGCGACGCTGGACTTGTAAGGTGCCTGAAAAAGAAATCATCCTGGCCGGGGTCGGTGTCATGCTCCGGAGATCTACAGCCTTCCTATCTCCCTCTCCCTTCTACCTGCTTCCGGCCACATCCCCTGCTCCGCGGCTCTCTTCGGCAACTCAGCAGCAGCGATCGACACAAGCTTCTGACGTCGGGGCCTACCCTCTGCGAGTCCCGCTTGTTTCAACTTCCTTTTTCCACAAAGGCGGGACTCGTAGAGGGAAGGCCTCGATGTCGGCAGCTTGTCTTGATCACCGCTGCTGACGAGTTGCTGAAGAGAGCCGCGGAGCAGGGGGGTGTTGCCAGGTGCAGGTAGAAGGGAGAGGGCCAGATGCAGGACTCGTGGGTGAGGGAGGAGAAGAGAGAGGGGAGGGAAACAAAAGGAAATATTTCATACTGGGCTGGGCCGAAGTGGAGGGAGGGTGGAAAGATTCTGGCTACAGGGTGCATTAACAAAGGAAAAGGGGGGAAAGCTGAAAATGGAGATAGTGACACAAAGAAGAGAAAGAGTAAGCAGGACCTACTGAATAAGGATAGAGATACAGAGGGGACATGAAGAGGAGGTGAAATAGAGACATAGAAGTAATGCTGAAAAAGTGTGTGGGGGGAGATAAAGACATTGAAAGGGCAAATGGTGAACATGGCGTAAAGATAAGGACAGAGACAAATGAAGATTCTGAAAAAGTGGTGAGATAGGGATATAGGTGAGATGGACACAAAGAAGGGTGATGCTGGAAAATAGGTGGAATGGTAATTCTGACAGACACAGAAGGGAAATGCTGGATCAAGGAGAGATGGGGCTCAGGCTGGATGGAATGAGGAGAAATGCCTTGTTGGCCCGGAACTTCCTCTCCTACGTCAGAATTGACGTCAGGGAGCGGAATGCTGGTCAGCGCAACACTTCTGCAGGGAAAGCTTGGGACAGCGGTGGCTTGGGGGCTGTTCCCCGATTGCAGTGGCAGCAAACCGAGTGGCTTGGGGGACGGCACGGAGACAGAAAGAAGGGGGAACAGGGAGACAGAAAGAAAAAGTTGGGGGAGAGAATGAGGTCTGGAGGAGAGGAAACATACAGGAGGCTGAAAGAAAGGAAGAAAGATTGGATGCACAGTCAGAAGAAGAAAGTGCAACCAGAGACTCATGAAATCACCAAATAGCAAAGGTAGGAAAAATGATTTTATTTTCAATTTAGTGATCCTGTATATAGCATTAAGATAAGAAACAATATATGCAGTGTTAGATTTGTTTTATAATGGTTTTGCGGCTCCAAGTTTTTTTTTCTTTTCGAAAACGGGTCCAAGTGGCTCTTTATGTCTTAAAGGTTGCAGACCCCTGGGCTAGGGGGTGTCCTGAAGACTGGGTTGAGAACCCCTGGTCTAAGCTAACTGCTGTTAATGTGTGTGGAGGAGCCAGGAGAAGAGGAGGAGCCTAATGGTTAGTGCAGTGGATTGAGAGTTTGGGAAACTGGGTTTGGTTTCCACTGCAGCTCTTTGTGACCCTTGGCAAGTCACTTAACCCTCTGTTGCCCCAGGTACATAATTTAGATTGTGAGCTAGGGACAGAAAAAGTACCTGCATATAGTATATGTAAAATCACTTTGATTCTACCCACAGAAAGGCAGTATATCAAATCCGTGACCCTTTACTACTGCTAGATAAATAATGGATTGTAATAGTTGTACTCCTGTTTAATTATTGTTTTCCCCTACCCTTTTGGGCTAATTTTGTGAACCGGATCGAGTCCCATTCAGGGAAAGGCCCGGTATATAAAACTAAGGCTTGGATTGGATTGGGTTAGGGGCAAAGCTGGCCCACGAATACCAAAAAAACTGCAAATAACTTTAGGACTGACTCTGACCCTCCCTCCTGCCTCCCGGACCTCTCCACTTTACTTACTTTTTAAAGCCTTGTGGTCTTGTGGTGAAGCAAGGCAGGAGCGATCTTCCTACGCTCCTGCCCCGTGCAGAGCCGGGAACAAAAATGGCTGCCATGAGTTCCCGCGAAACCATGGGAACTCACGACAGTCATTTTTGTTTCCAGTTCTGCACAGGGCAGGAGCATAGGAAAATCTCTCCTGCCCTGCTTCACCGCTAGACCACCAGGTTTTAAAAAGTAAGTAAGTGGAGAGGTCTGGTCGGCGGGGGTGGGTCACCCAGATGAAAACTGCGAATAACCGAAGTTGCGAGTTCCGAACCTGCAAATATGATGGGGGATGTGTACTACCTTTTGTAGTTTTATAACCACACAGAAGCCCCTGTAACTTTGTATAGAGCCCATGGATTGTACCATCTCTCAGAAGCTCTTTGTAGCTCTGTATTGCAACACCTTTAGAGAACTCATACAAACCGCTCTGAATTGACTCCCCAGTCATTAGTAGCAATATACAAGCTCACAATAAACACTCAAAGCAGTTTACATACAGGTACTTCAAGCATTTTCCCTGTCCATCCTGCTGGTCTTATTAGCTATCTAATGTACCTGGACCAGTGGAGGATTAAGTGACTTGCCCAGGGTCACAAGGAGCAGCGCAGGGTTTTAACTCGCAACCTCAGGTTGCTGAGTCTGTAGCTCTAACCACTACACCAAAAGGATGGAGAGACTCCTTCTGGCTCCACTGACTGCAACACACCAGCCTCTGAACCTTCCTTCCCTTTCCTTCCCCTCCCCACCCCACCCTACTCCATTGTCCACTACCACAATAGCGGGGTTTGGGGGGTTCAGGGGTCATTTCTTGGAGCCACCATTGTACCAGTTTGGGTGTGTGATGGATTGTGGTTCAGTTTCTTGCTTATGGCACAAAGATGTTTATTTACTTCTGATACAGCTTGGTTCTGAAATCAGAGAGCTAGGGTCCAAGTTTCAAACTCCAATTAGGGCTGATTTTCCCACACTGAGCAGATAATGTGCTGCTGGACCTTTCCCAGCCTTAAGTCCGACACCAAGTGACTGGCACTGACCTGTCCTACCCGATCCCAGCTGAGATGCTGGTTCCCAGAACATGTGTTTTTCACAAGGGAATGAAATATGGACACTCTATTTTGTCGGCTGACTGCCCAGAGCCTTAAATTAGGGACCCCTTTGTGTGAAGAAGCAGCTTTTAATTTCTAATTATGCTAATTCTTTCCCGATGCCTGTCATATGATCATATATTATTAATGGCAGAACACAGCAGGGAAGAGGATTAGGGACTGGTGGAAAGCTTTTAGAAACAAGCAGATAATGATGGGATTGGAAGGTAAAGAGTCGGGAAATGAAGGTGGAAGAAAGGAAAATGGGACATTTGCCAATAGCTAACCGCCAAGATGGCGAATGATTAGAGGGCAGCATGTCAGTCTGACACGTACTTTAAACAAGATATTTCTTGAGTTGGGCAAGGGAGGCTACGATGGTAAAGAATGGTTTATGGCTTATTTATAAATTTGCTATACTGCTTAATTTACCACAGGCAAGTCAAAACGATACTTCTCAGCCCACAAATAGGAAAGGGTTGACCACAGAGCCAGTTCAACCATTGGCAGATTAGGTGGTTGCCTAGGGCAGCACCTTAAAAGAACCAAAGTGATAGGTGCTAACAGGGTTTTTTTTGTGTTTTAATGGATCTTTTTTATGAATGATGATGTTAAGGTGATCCTAATTGCCGAGTTTAATTATTAAAAGGGGAGGAGCCTACAGACCTAAAAGTTAATTGAGAGGACACAAGCCCCGGTTGACTATGGACTGATTATCAGCCAGTGACAGTCCCTGCCCTAGGTGTGCCCTGCCATTGTTTTTATAACAACTGACCTCCTTCAAATTCAGATGGAGTTGATACTGTGCATAATTCCCAGGTTTTACAAGATTTTGATTGAGCAGCTATTATAGAGAGTGATATGTACGCAGTCCTTTCAGGGGTTCTCAACCCCGTCCTCAGGATGACACCCATCCAGTCAGATGTTCAAGATATCCATAATAAATATGTATAAGACAGATCTGCATGTGCTACCTCCTTTGTATGCAAATCTATCTCATGCATATTCACTGTTGAGATCCTGAAACCCTGACTAGCTGGATGGGCCTCGAGGACTGCCATAATGGATGGTGACCACTACCTGTGCAGTCTGACGGCCATTTTGGCACCGGCACCATTTCTCAAGCACTGTCCAACCATGATAAGAATTATTGCAGTCTGTGATTTACCTAGGCTGCTACTGCTGCCAACTGGACTGGATATTTCTGAATGCAGTAGGGATTAATGCAGTGGCAGAGTCTCAGTACTAGAGGCTCCTGGGAGCTTTCTGTAACGCAGTAGAGCTCGGAGAGTGATGTCTCAGCATCGCTTCCAAGTAACCTTCAACTGCTATTCTGCAACAAGATAAATTGTGCTAACAGACCCCAGGTCCTCTAGGCCTAGGGGGAGATATTACACATAACGTTGACAGTAGGTTTTGCCCAGGAATGCTACTTCCTAGCTAGGATTCTGTGGTCTATAAACCTAATTCTGATACACGTTTTAATGCCAAACTTGAAAGTGTTAAGAGAACATTATTTCTGTTTTTGGCTCAAGTATCCACTTGATCTCAAAAACATTTGGGAGACAACCCAAGGCCTCTGTATAAAGCATATGAGCCTAACTTTATAGGATGTTACTGCTTACAGACAGCTGTGGAAAATCCCAGTATCAGACTGTTCCCATCCTCATTGGGTGTATTTGCCTTTAAGAATTGGTATGCTTGGATATATCCCGACGTGACTAAACAGTATCACAGGAAAGCCTTTTTGGCTTTTAGTTTCTGTTAACCTACCCATGTAAATGTTTGATAAAGAAATTGCGAGTCAAGTACAGTATGCATTTTTCAACCAGAACAACTAAACACCTTCTTGGATCTGACGATCTCAACTGTAGAAGTTCCAGTTTAATTTGATCGAGAGTATTATTTTGAATGGAGGTTATTTACATCAATCACTGTATGATTGCTTTGTTTTTTTATAATGATCTCATAGCTGCTTCCCCACGTTCAAGTGGTCTAAGGAATAAATATTGTTTTCTTTATTTCTTCAGATTAGTTTCATTATCTGTTTAACTTTAACAAGTGGTTAACTTGTGTTATTTTCTTAAAATCATAAATAAAGAATTAAAAAAAAAAAAAGAAGAATGGATATGCTTATCTTTTTCATGGGGATTCACACTTTTCTATCGTTTTTAGGTCAGCCAAACCAAGCCAGCAACTCACTTCTCCCTAGGCCTTTAGAGCTGAACTATGGCTGGTTTTATTTTATGGGTTGGAGGCCCTCACCATCTCCATAGATTTCCTCCAGGATCTATCTTATCACCACCCAAATAATGCTCTGTTCTAGCATTCTCCAGGAAAGGAGAGCCCTGCCCTCTGCAGAGGGCCACCAAGAGACTCAAAGTTGCCTAAAACGGACTGAGCCAATGCTGGTTCTGCTTCAGTCCCTACAGAAAGATATAGCTTTAATTTCCGTAGCAAAAGAATGACATCTGCTAGCCTGCAGCAGGATACAACCAGGGCTGACTCTATTATAGCCCATATAGAGCCTTCTCTTAACCTTGCATTGGCACAGTGGCTGCAGATTCAGCAGAAGTTCTGTAGATGCAGCTATTCTTAAAATCCCTAGTTGGTTTGGATCTTTTATTTGCTACACATGTGTTTTTGAGCCGGAGATGGCCTGAACTGCTTCCCTCCTCACCCCAATTCTTCAGGGGTTCTAAGCTGCATTGTACTCTTGCTGTGGTGTAACAGCTGGTGGCCTTTCGTGTGTGGGAGTGGATCCTTTTTAATATAGCCCAGGTCCCAGCTCAGTGCTTGCATTAAAATCGACGAATTAATTAATTTGTTGGTTACAAACTAATTTGTGATGTCTGGACAATTGCCAAGAGCCTGGGGTTTCATTTCAAGGCTAGTTCATGCTGGAGAGAGGGAGAGGAGCTTGCTTGGGGTGTCCCTGTTAAAGAGGCCTTCTTATGTGAGAGCTCTGAGAGGCCAATGGGTCATTCTCATTCATCGAAAGGCCCTGAAGACTGCTGATTTTCTCAGCAGGTTCTGCTGGCGTGAAAGGAGCTTTTTTAACTGTCTGCTTCAAGCTGTAACATGTTTGAATTGATTTTCTCTTTTTTTTTTTTTTTCTTTTTTTAACATGGTGAACTGCCCAGTGCAATTGTATTTCAGATAAGAAACCAGTTAAAAACAGACAAGTGGTGAGCGATCTTCGGATCAGAGGGGAAAAAAATTAACATTCACTGAACTTTAACTCTTTGGAAAGCAGCCATCTGCCAACAAATTGATGTTTGGGGACTAATGTACACCTGGAGGTGCTGTTTGAACCCGTTTAATATAAAATCTGTAGGCTGTCCTTTTTAGCAGAAAACAGAAGTTCTACCTTATCAATAAGGTCCCCAGATGACACCAGGTCATGGAAGACTAATCCATAATTGCCTAAGGGATAAACACAGCAGGCTGAATAGACCGAGTCTGGCTCTATTGCTTGTTTAGTTCAAGTGTCTATGTAATACAAGGCCAGAAGTTTACAGAGGGTGTGGAGATGCAGCCAGATTTGGCTCTGCTGGCCTGAAGCTATCTTGTGACCCCTCCTGGTGATTTCACCTGAGACCTCTCTTCATTAGCAATGGGATTATATGTAGGGTTACCATATGGCGCCAGAAAAAGGAGGACGGATTGAGACATCCGTGTTTTACTTTCATTGAAGGCTATGGAAATAAGAAGGACAGACTGAGACATCTGGGTTTAATTCCATTGAAAGCACTGGAAGTAAAACCCGGATGTCTCAATCGTCCTCCTTTTTCTGGAGCCTTATGGCAACCCTATGGCTCAGTTCCTCATACTGTCTATAAGAGGTACTTCTCTTACTCTTGTCTCTGTGAATACAACCAAAAACCAGATGCCTCTAAAAAGACATGTCCGGATTTTCCCGGACATCTGGTAACCCTACTCTTGGTAGATGACGAATAAAGATGCCTCCTGTGACTATACAGGGGAACAAGGCGTGGACCTTCTTAAGGAAAGTGTTTTCTAGATAGCCAAGATCTTAAGAAGACCACAGGAGCTCATGGCTATCAAAATTCGGGGGGGGGGGGAGTAAATTTTATAAAGACCTTTCACAATTCTGTGTTACCGTATATGCGTAAAATGCCTATTATATGGGTACGTGTATCTGACTTCTGGTGTGATTGTGTTCAGGGGCAGATCTTTGCTGGAGTGTAGGTTCAGATGGAGTTTTACATGTTCTTTTTAAAATACATGTGTACATTTATAACAATGCTGATGTGCACAGTCCCACTCCCCACTTGGTTTCTTTTTCTGTAAATAGGCATTGGATCATTTTACCTGCAATTTGTGCTAATATTTTATAAACCGAATATAGGGCTAGATTCACTAACCTGCCTGATCGGGACCGATCCGTGTCCGATCCGGGCAGGTCCGATGGATTCCTTAACCTCTAATATGCAGATGGGGGCGATCGGAGGAACACCCCCATCTACCGGCACGGATTGCTGGTGTGCGATCCCGACACATGCGCAAACCATCTGTAGATGGTCTGTGCATGCGTCTAAGACCCGTCCGAGCCGCGACTTTTTTTTCTAACTTTTTAGCCCAAGGTTTTAACCCGCGGGTTAAAACCACAGGCTCACAGTGCTGGGAAGGGCAGGAAAGATTCAGGGCAGAGCATGCAGGAGAGATCCGGGAAGAGCATCAGGGCGGCAGGCAGGAGAGATTCGGGACAGCAGAGAGCAGGGCTTCAATGGAACTAGTTGATCGGCCAGCCCAGCCATTCGATTTAAAAAATTTTGTTGGTGAATCACGTCCCTGTCTACTTTGCATAAGTTTCCCCTCATTTGAATGCACAGATTGGAAGCGGATCGCATGAGAGGTTAGTGAATCGGGCCAGAGGAAAATCTGGTCGCAAAGGGGTCGCAAACCGATCGGTACACAATCAGTTTGCTTTGTGAATCTAGCCCAAAGTAGTAAGAACTAAACAGTATGGTATCTCTAAAATAAAACACATCTGATGAATGGACTTCAGCTTGCTATTACTCAAATCACAAACTTTAAGCCAAAGAGCACGTTTCCAAAAACTCAGTCCATTTTTTTTTTTGTCAGTTTTGAGCTATGCGATTAATTTTATTCATCAAGACAAGATTCATTTACTGTAGCTTATTCCTATGCCAGATCTCTTGGACTTAGTAGTTTTGGCACAGAAAAAAGCTCCAATAAATGAGTCTTGACCAAGCAAAATATTTTCTTTTCTTCCATCTACCAATACCTACATAGACTAACGTATCACTCTCTATGCAAACTCCTTCTGCTTATATCATTTACATAATTTGTCATTGACATTTTGTTGGCTGTCGATACTGTTGTTGGAGCCTAAGCCTTTAAGAGGTGCTGCTAAGTGCAAACATCCTAGTGTGATGGATAGTAGAATTATATACAGTAGACTCTCAGGGCAGGCCTGGGGCCGACCGCGAATCTTCCACTGAGTGGGTTGGCCTTCTTGGCAGCTCTGAATCACTGGTGCAAACCCCAGGTCAGGGTTGGCTTTAATCATTAGGCAAGACTAGGGGAGCAATTTCTGGAAGGCAACAATGAGTAGCTGAACTCAGTAATAGCATAACATAACATAACTTTATTCTTCTATACCGCCATAATCAAATGACTTCTTGGCAGTTTCCAAGGAAGAAGACTGGACAATCAGCGAATTACAAATAATTAAAATACAACAATTTTCTTAAATATACTCAATATCAGATTATTATGACTGCAATATCCACATTAATTTATCAAACAATGCTGACTTAATTTGTTTTCAAAATACACTATAAGACAGTATAGCTCCACTAATGCAATTACCCAAACAGGACTGCTGCTTACTTGCTTGAAATGCAAGAGTCCTATCCAAATAGGTCTTGTATCTGCAGCCAATGATTTTTGGATAAGCAAATAATTGCTACTCCTAGTTGTCCTCATTGGGTTATACAACACAAAGTGAGATAAAAGGTAAATTGGGGCTAATCCCCAAATGATCTTAAAACAAATGCAAGACAATTTGAATAGTACTCGTGCTTCCACCGGTAGCCAATGCAACTGTCGGTAATAGGGACTGATATGTTCATTTTTCTTCAACCCAAATATCAATCGGACAGCTGTATTTTATACTATTCTCAATTTTCTCATAATTTTATTTGGGGCTCCCAAATAAACAACATTGCAGTAATCCAATATGGATAGTATTAATGCCTGTACCTGAAAGATAGAGGATCCAAATATTTTTTAATGGTCTTTAGCTTCCATAGTCAACTGTCAGCACCAACATTTACCCATAGGAAGAGCAGGAGGTTGAAATAATCGTTTACCTTTTGAAAATGGCCCTCATTATGATGCATGACTGACACCTTCCTCTTGCAGATTACTACTACTACTATTTATTATTTCTATAGTGCTGAAAGGTATAAGCAGTGTAACGTAGAAATAAATAGTCCCTGTTGAGAAGAGCTTACAATCTAATTTGGACAGGACATCTCAGGGTTGGGGAGATTCTGGTAGAGAAAATGATACAAAGGGTATAGGTTTCTCACAGCAGTGAGTGGGAGTTAAGAGTTGAAAGTAGTTTTTAAAAAGTGGGCTTTTAGCTTTTATTTGAATACTGCTAGAAACGGAGCATGATGTATTGATTCAGGCAGCCTGTTCCAGGCATATGGCGTGGCAAGAAAAAGGGACGGAGTCTGGAGTTGGCTGTGGAGGAGAGGGTACATATAAGAGGAACTTACCCAATGAATGGAGTTTAAGAGGGGGAAGCATAGTGGGAGATAAGTAAAGTGAGATATTAGGGGGCTACAGAGTGAATGGCCTGTAAGTCAGTAAGAGAAATTTGAACTGTATTCAGAAACAGATGGGGAGCCAATGAAGTGACTTGAGGAAAGGGGTAATGTGAGAATAGGGGTTCTCATGGAATGAGTTATGAAGCAGCATTTTGAAAGGATTGAAGTAGGGTTCAAGTTTCAAGTTTATTAGGTATCTTGATGAATCGCTTAATCAAACTTCAAAGCGATGTACACATTAAAATTTACATTTGTTAGGTAACAGTACAATACATACGAATATTTAAAAAAAAAAAAATAAATAAATTACACTGTTTAACATACTCTTGACATTAGGTAAGGAGGGGTGAAATACAATTCATTAAAGTAAAGAAGAGACATTCAGGGAAAAAACACAAGGTTAATAGTTAAAAAAAAATATAATAAAGTACAATGGAGTAGTAACATAAAAAAATCAGTTTGCAAAGGCATCTTTAAAAAGAAAAGTTTTTAAGTTACTTTTAAATTTTCCGAATTCCTTCTCCTCCCTTAAAAAAATAGGGAGGGCATTCCAAGTCTGAGGTGCAGTACATGAAAAAATAAATTGCCTTCTCGTATTTATACTTTTTAATGAAGGAATAGACAATAAGTTTTGTTCGTTGGATCTTAAAATTCTCCTTGCAGAATATGGAATTAATAATTTAAATAAAAAAGCGGGGGTCATATTATATAGAGTTTTGAAGATGATTATGCAAAGTTTAAAAGTTATTCTGTGAATAACTAGAAGCCAGTGAGCATTTTTAAGAAGCGGTGTTACATGGTCGAATTGTCTGGATTTAGTTATTAATTTAATTGATGCATTTTGTATGATTTGGAGACGTTTTATTTCATGTAAAGCAATTCCTTTAAATAGAGAATTGCAATAATCTATTTTAGACATCACCAAAGAGTGAATCAGAATGTTGAGTGATTTGGGACATAGTGATTTGGGACATATGGCTCCAGAAAAAGGAGGACAGATTGAGACATCCATGTATTACTTACATAGAAAGCAATGGAAGCAAGGAGTGGAAGTAAAACCTGGATGTCTCAATCTATCCTCTTTTTTCTGGAGCTATATGGTAACCCTAGATTGAAGGGGTGAGAGACGAATGCGCAGGAGGCTCAAGAGAAGTATGTTCCAGTAGTCTAAGCGTGAGGTGATGAGAGTGAGGATAAGGGTTTTGGTAGTGTGTTCAGAGAGGAGAGGTCGGATTTGGGTAATATTATAGAGGAGGAAGCAACAGGTTTTGTGATTTGTTGGGTCTGAGCAGAGAAGGAGAGAGGAGTCAAAGATCAGCCCAAGGTTGCGGGCTGACGAAACAGGGAGGAGGAGAGTGTTATCCACAGAAATAGAGAACAGTGAGAGGGGGGAGGTAAGTTTAGGTGGAAAGATAAGGAGTTCAGTTTTAGCTATATTCAGTTTGAGATAGCGGTGAGACATCCAAGCAGCAATGTCAGACATGCAGGCTGAGATTCGAGCCTGAGATATCTGGTGTGGAGAGGTAGATCTGGGCATCATCAGCATAGAGGTGATCTTGAAAACCATGGGAAGAGATCAGTGTACCAAGAGAACAGGTATATATGGAAAAGAGGAGAGGGCCCAGGACGGAGCCTTGAGGTACATGATAGATAGTGGAATGGCAGCAGAAGAGGATCCACTGTAACATAATAATAATAATAATAATAACTTTATTTTTCTATACCGCAATACCACAAAACAGTTCAGAGCGGTTTACAGGATAAGAGACTGTACATTTACAGCGAAGTTACAGCTTAGTTATAGCGAAGTTACATCGAGGTTACAGCATATCGAAAAACAGTTCAGAGCGATTTATACAATGTAGGTGCAGAGAATTAGTTAACAATTATATGGTATAAACCAGTGACAATTACAAAATGATCCAATAATTGTTGCATGGGGGGAGGGGAAGGGTAGGGAGGGAGGCAAGGGATTATTAGTTTGGTCGGGGGGGGGGGGGGTTAGAGGAATTTATCAAAGAGGTATGTTTTTAGAGATTTCCTGAAGGATTGATAAGTTGGGGCAAGAGAGATGAGAGTGGACAGGCAGTCATTCCATTTGCCAGCTTGGAAAGAGAGGGTTTTGTCGAAGAATCTTTTGTGGATGCATCCTTTTGGGGAGGGGTAGGCAAACAGGTGTGCATTGCGTGTACGGTTAGAGCCTGGGAAGGTGAAGTGGCGTGAAAGATATATCGGGGCTGAGCCAGTTAGGGTTTTGAAGCAGAGGCAGGCGAAAGAATACTGGAAGTATAATGGAAAAGATAGGAAGAAAATCAAGAGAGAACAGAACCTTGGAATCCCAGCGAGGGCAGCATGTCGAGGGTGAATAATAGCGTCAAAGGCAGCAGACAGATTGAAAAGGACAATGGAGTAGAGGCCATTGGATTTGGCCAGGAACAGGTCGTTAGAGACTTTAGCAAGG
Source organism: Geotrypetes seraphini (assembly GCF_902459505.1). Classification (NCBI taxonomy): domain Eukaryota; kingdom Metazoa; phylum Chordata; class Amphibia; order Gymnophiona; family Dermophiidae; genus Geotrypetes; species Geotrypetes seraphini. Next base: position 107,882,860 of record NC_047091.1, read on the forward strand.
GTAGTTTCTATAGAATAGAAAGGGTGAAAGCCCAATAGAATCATGTCAAGAATATTATGAAAAGAAAGGAATACCAGGCAACGGTGGTGAACAGCATGTTCAAATAGTTTGGATAGGAACGGAAGGGGGAAGATGGGGCAGTAATTAGAGAGAGATGTGGGGTCTAGTTAGGGTTTTTTGAGGAGGGGTGTAATTACGGCATATTTGAAGACATCAGGAACTGTAGCAGTGGAAAGTGAAAGGTTGAGGATGTGACAGATGAGAGCGATGGCTCCAAGTAGGCAGGTGGGAATCTGATCAGAGGAACAGATGGTAAGTTTGGAGGAGGAAAGAAGGTGAGCAGTTTCCTCTTCTGTGACTTCAGAAAAGGAGGAAAGGGTGGTAGGGGTCATTGAAGGGAGGTTGGCATAGTTTGAAGAGGTGGTGGGGAAAAAAATTACATCCAGATCTTTCCTTTTCAGAGCAATTAATTTTCAGTCTGAGGATACAAGGATAGGTGGTGCATAAGAGAGAGACATTTGTCAGTGTACATTCATTAGCAGGCCTTAAGAAATTTAGCACTTGCTAAATTAATTTAACGCCTTTTAACCGATGAAGCAGCAGCATGTGATAAGCTGATTAGGTGCAAGAAACATTTTTATTAAAATAAATGTGTGAAACAACCAAAAGAAACCATTCAATAACTGGAAAAAAAAACAAAAAAACTAACTGATCTGAAACTTTTTGCCCTGTACACATCCTTAGTGGATAACCCAATGACAAGAGCAAACAGAGAGGATGAAGTGATAAAGGTGGAAATCCAATAGGATCTGGGTTGTGGAACAAGGGGAGAGAGCATGCTGTGGCAAGATTTGGCCTTGTGGTCATTATCTTTTATTCTATTTATAATTCACCGTTAGCATGCACAAGAATTCAGATTTATTTAAAAACAAAGGTCAAATTGTAAATGATACAGAGGTACAGTAAGTTCAGTCTGCTGGAAAAAAAATCTTGTCTACAACTTATTTGTTAACTTTTATTTCTACATATACAAAAGACTAAGGGCTAGATTCACTAAGCCCACCGATCAACTTCCGACCACTTAGCGACCCCTTTACGACCCAATTTCCTTCCGACCCGATTCACTAACCTCTGTCCTGATCGTCCTCCTATCTGTGCATGCAAATGAGCGGGAACAGCATTCAAATGCAGGCAGGAAGCGATTCACTAAAATAAAAAAGCAACACCGACTGGGCTGGCCGATCCAAAAATAAGCGACTGCTGAGGACCAGTCGCTGAGGTCCTTTCCAACTGCCCTGCCTTCTGGCGCCATGCTCTCTGCCCTGCTTCTCTGCTTTCAGCCCCAACTCCTGCCTGCCCTGAATCTCCTCTCCTCTCCTGCCTACCTACCTATCTTTTATGGTGTTTTTGCTTCACCTGCACCTCCAGGCTTATCATATCCTGTGCCAGACCGTGCCAGACTGCAGAGAACTGCCATAGGTTCAAGCTTTGAGGGTGGGGGGCTTCTCCTTGCCTCGTCCTCATCTAGTTAACCATTCATCCAGGTCAGATTTGTTGGATGACGATAAGTTTGATAATTGTAGTGATAAATTGGTGGCCAGATAAGGCTGTCATGTCTTTAAAAAGTTTCCCTTGACTGCTGAAAGAACAGGAGAGCAGAAGTTAAACAAACGGACAGAAGAGAAGATTTCTCCTGCCTGCCCCAAATCTCCTGCTCTCTCCTGCCTGCCCCGAATCTCTCTTGCCACCCTGACTCACTGCCCTGCTCTCGCCCCAAATCTTACTTGCTGCCCCGACTCTCCTGCCCTTTCCCGCACTACGAGCCCATGGGTTTAAAGCGGGTTAAAACCATGGGCTCGCAAAGAAAAAGTAAAAATAAAAAAAAGTTACTGCTCTTAAGCATGTGCAAACCATCTACAGATGGTCTGCACATGCGTCGGGATCACTAGAGAACGATCCCGACAGTCCGATGGGGATGTGATTCCGATCGCCCTCTTTTGCATGAGTGCGATTCGTAAATCAGCCCCCCGGATCCCTCACGGATCGGATCGGATCCGTGCCCTTTGTGAATCTAGCCCTAAGAAGGTCATTTCAGATTTGCACAGCTTTCACACATGTACTTAGCAGTGTTTGCATATGTAAATGGCCAAAGTATGTAAATACCTATTTCAGAAAGGCAATGTTGAAATGTGTACGGGAGGGGGTGTGTGCAGGGGTTGTCGGGGGACTCCAGTAGAGTGAGGGAGTGGGCATCCCTCCTGCCAAGGCCTGGGGTTTTGGGGGGGGGTCTGGGCGGGTCTAGAAGCAGCGACTGAGGCAAGAGGGAGTGGGCATCTCTCTTGCCGATCTTGTACAGGGTGTTTGGGAGAGAGAGAGAGGGGGTGTTGGCAAGAGGGGGGACTTTTTCTTCTGCTGTTTTTCCTGTTGGTCAATCAGCTGAGCCAGCAGGATTCGGGGAGGCAGGGGAAGAGCAAATGCCGAATCTGGGGATGGTGGAGAGGGACAGTAAAGCAGGACAAAAGGTGGTAGGAGAAGGGAAGTTTTTGAAGAATCCCCCCTCCCCCCCAAAAAAAAAGGCAAGTCTGGCTACACCACTGGCCCAGATGCATCCCCAATACTATATGTCATGTCTGTCTGTCCAGGTTAGACTGTAAGCTCTTCCGAGCAGGGATTGTCTATTAAATGTCAAAATGTACAGCGCTGCATACACCTTTCAGCGCTTTAGAAGTGATAAATAGTAGTAGTAGTAGTAGTAGAAGACCTGCAGCTCAGTTGACCAGGGCAGGGAGAGCAGCCTTGACAGGATAGAGGAGCTGTACTTAGCAATTACTTTTCTGAGGAAGCGCCAGGCACAGTTCTTCTCTCCCCCCCCCCCCCCCTTCCCTTTACCCTCAATTCTCCGTACAAATAGTGTGCATATAATTTGCATGCTATTGTGCCGAAAATTGCCAGTAAAAGAAAAATCGCTCCCATCACGGCACTTTTTTGCCGTGTGTCGGAGTCTTAGAGAATCTGGCCCTAAGAGACAGGATAGTGAGGGTAACCGGAGTAATGAATTTTGTGAACCAGTGTGAGAGGTGCGATTGTGATTTTGTGTGATACAGGCAGCCAATGTTTCTCGCAAAGGAGAGGAATCGCGTGGTTGAATATTTTTGAGCCTGTTTTGTACTGTTTGGAGACGTCGGATATCACTGACCTGTATACCATTATAGAGAGCATTATAATGATCTAGAGCAATAATAAGTGAATGAACAAGAATTTGCAGGGTGAAGAGGTGTCGCACTGAAATATGGGAGTGAACTCTCAGGGACTGATTGAGCATTACCCACAGCATCTTTACTGTTGGTTCAAATGGAACGCTACATCCTGCTATTATGGTAGGGACAAAAAGGAAGGCTGTACCTTTTGGGAGATGAGGAGTCCATGAGACGTTTCAGGATTTAATTTAAGTTTATAATCTTTGAGCCAGTTTGCTATTATTGAAGGTGAGAATCTCTTGTTTCCTGATTCTATAAAAGGCGCCTGCCAGTAGATTGGCGCACTTAGCCCCTCTAGGCACCTAACTTAATTTTTTTTAATTGGCTTAATCAGTGCTGATTGACAGCACCATTACTAGTACTACCATTAATTATTTCTATAGCGCTACCAGACACACGCAGCGCTGCACAGAGTCACAAAGAATAAGAAAACAGTCCCTGCTCGAAAGAGCTTACAATCTGAACAAGATAGGCTTCTGCACCAAGGTGTCTACACAGCAAGTAAGCATAGTTAGGGGCGGATTTGGAGCAGAGTTTGGGTGCCGATTGAGTTAGGCGCCTACCGTAGCCAAGAGAACCATGGCTTAAATGGCAGTAAACCTAAGGATTTAACACTTACCGGTGTCTAAGACTGCTTAGGTGCAATTCTGTAAACGGTACCTAGTGGTTGATTGACAACTGCGCCAAACAGTCCCTAGGATATAGGGCCTATACTGTTCAGACTGGTAAGTGTCTGGATTCTATTGGCCTATAGATAAGGAGTTAGATTCAAGGCTTCAATGAGTGTTAGTAATGGTGATGTGAAAATGTTAAAAAGAGTTGAGGCTCTAGGACATTTATCTACAATGGAGAGAAGCCTCGCCTTCATTATCTTTGTGATTCTCAGTTGGGATAACCTGTTTTCTTCATTATCTTTAGGATTGTTGGTTTGTATTAGAACTCTGCATCATGGTTTATATACTACCACTGTGGAGTTATGTATTTTAGATACCAGAGGGGGGCTCCTTGGGGGGGGGAGGGGGAGGAATGGGTTTAAAGACTATTGTATTATTTGAAGTGTTTATTTGTATTTCTTTTTGTATTTTGTATTGTGTGATTTTTTTTTTCTTGAAAAAAAAAAAATATATATAACTTTGAAAAAAAAAAAAAAGAGTTGGTGATACTAAAAAGCCTTGGAGAACCCCACAATTAAATATATAGGAATCTGATTCAAAGTTCTGTCATATAACTATATATTGTTCTGTTATTAAGATATGAATGGAACGAGCCCAAAATTGTATTGGAACTCACACAGTCTATGTAGGAGAAGATTGTCATCTACAAGATCAAGGGCTGCAGAAAGATATGGGGAAAGAAGTATTACAGATTTAGCTTGGTCCAAATTATAGAGTGTTAATATTCTTACCCCCAGTGACTACTGCTTTGGGATTTCCTGAATCCAGTCTGATTTGGATGGAGAGTATTGGTTTTGTTTAGGTGATCGAGAGCCATGCATTCAACTAGTTTAGAAGCAAAAGGGAGTTGGGCGATGAGCAGAAGTTTGTTTCAAGAGAGTTACCCAGGCTAGGATATTTAATCTTTTATGCCCTTCAGCATAAATCAGTGGTTCCCAAACTGGGACAGGACTGGGGTCATGTCATCAGTAGATAGGGTTACCATATTTGTGAAGACAAAAAAAAAAAAAAGAGGACATATGGCCCCACCCCTGCCTCGCCCCTTCACGCCTCTCGCACAAACTCAGCTATAAGCACAAACCTGTGATTTTAGAAGCAGTATATATAGCAAAAATAAGCTACACTCAGGCAATAGGCAACATATTCAAATAACATAAGAACATAAGCAGTGCCTCCGCCGGGTCAGACCATAGGTCCATCCTGCCCAGCAGTCCGCTCCCGCGGCGGCCCAAACAGTTCACGACCTGTCTAAATCACCAGAAGGGGCCCCCATGCCTCCTTGGTTTAGTCCTATCTTCCTATCGAAGTCCTAGCCCTCCGGTCTTGCCTGCACGACCAGGTTGGGTTTCTGCATATATTTTCTGGTTAGCTTTCTCAGTATCCCACGATCCCCTTATCCCTCAGGAATCCATCCAGTCTCTGTTTGAATCCCTGTACCGTACTCTGCTTGATCACTTCCTCCGGTAGCGCATTCCAAGTATCCACGACCCTCTGTGTGAAAAAAAAACTTCCTTGCATTCGTTTTGAACCTATCTCCCTTCAGTTTCTCCGAATGCCCCCTCGTACCTGTTGTCCCCTTCAGCCTGAAGAATCTGTCCCTATCCACCCTCTCTATGCCCCTCATGATCTTGAAGGTCTCTATCATATCACCCCTGAGCCGCCTTTTTTCCAGAGAGAAGAGCCCCAGCCTATCCAACCTCTCAGCATATGGGTAGTGTTCCAGCCCTCTTACCAGTTTTGTTGCCCTCCTTTGGACTCTCTCAAGTACCTCCATGTCTTTCTTGAGGTACGGCGACCAATATTGAACGCAGTATTCCAGATGCGGACGCACCATCGCTCGATACAGTGGCATGATGACTTCCCGCGTCCTTGTAGTTATGCCCCTCTTTATGATGCCCAGCATCCTGTTGGCTTTTTTTGAGGCCGCTGCGCACTGTGCAGATGGCTTCAGTACACATTATGTTGTAGTATATACCTCCATAATATGAAAACACCTTCACTATGAAAAATGCACAATGTCAGGTGGTGCAATAACAGCACAGTTCAGGCTTAATGACAATTGATAAACGGAGGAAAAAGTCTCAGACAAGGGCCCTTCCACCTCCACAAAAGTGGTTTCAAGGTGGTTAAGCGATCACCTCATTGGCAAAAAACCTCCTTTAAATGAAAAAAAGCTCTGTGCTGTGCTTAAAGATAGATTAAAAGAAAATGCTTTTCAACTTATCTTCTGTTGATCGGTACACCAATGGTGGCCAGCGTTTCACAAATCTGCTGCCTGAGGGTGTAACTCGTCCAATCAAGCTTTGCGAGGGATGCCAAATGCGTCTCCTGCATCCAACAGTGCCAACACGATATGCAGTACATTAAAATATATTAATAGATAGGGTTACCAAATTTTTAAAGTAAAAAGAGAGGACATGTGGCCTCGCTTCTTTCTGCCCATCCTGCCCTGCCCTTTTCTGCCCCCAGTCGCGTTTCCACACAAACCTTCGTCGTCTTCCCTGAGCTCAGGGCTTTGTCTGGTAGGTCTCCGAGCACACGCAGATGCAACATGATGACATCGCATTTGTTCATGCTCTGAGACCCTCCCCCCCCCCTAACACAGCCCCGAGTTCAGGCTTTCCAAAACCTGGCAAACTGGTAAACAGTGTCATAGAAACATGGCTGCTCCTCCTCCCTCTGGACCTCCTTTTTGACATAAGCCCAGAGCTAGATTTTTAGTGGAGGCACCAATAGGTAAGGTTAGGTAGGGGGACATCCTCCCCCCTCCCCAATTATTTTATCTCCTATGCTTCAACCATAGCAGTCAGTCCTGAGAAGAAGCAGCAACTAAAACAGAATTAAGCATGAGACATGCAAGCCTTCAAGGACTTACAAAGTCCTGCAATGAATGGTCTGCTCCTTCACCTTACACAAGCTTCCTGTTATGACAACCCATGTGCTCAGAAGGGTGGAGCATCGCAAACCTTGTCAGCATGGGAAGACTTGCTTGCCACATGCCAAGTTCTGTTTTGGGATTGCTGCTGCTGTGCAAGGTGTATGGGGACAGACTTAAAGATCTCAATCTGTATACTTTGGAGGAAAAGCGGGCAAGGGGAGATATGATAGTGACGTTTAAATACCTACATGGCGTAAATGCTCATGAGTAGAGTCTCTTTCATTTGAAAGGAAGCTCTGGAATGAGAGGCCATAGGATGAAATTAAGAGGCGATAGGCTCTGGAGTAATCTAAGGAAATACTTTTTTACAGAAAGGGTGGTAGATGCGTTGAATAGCCTCCTGAAAGAAGTGGTGGAGACAGAGACTGTGTCTGAATTCAAGAAGGTGTGGGATAGGCATGTGGGATCTGTTAGAGAGAGGAAGAGATAATGGTTCTCTAGGGCAAGCAGGATGAGTTAGCCACATATGGGTGATGTCCCATCAGCTCCTCCTGCTGTCCATGGAGAACCTACGTTACAGGTAAGTAACTACACTTTACTGCAGATGGGCAGACTGGATGAGCCATTTGGTCTTTATCTGCCATCATGTTTCTAAGAACACCAAGGCAGTTGTATCTGTTGCTTATACCTCAATCCAGGCTTGCCTTTTGCACTGTAGTAGTGCTCAGCTTGATGTCTGTAAGTCAGTGAACATTCACAGGCCCCCACCCCCCTCTCGGGCAAGCTTCCTACTAGTCTGGAATTGGAAACTCATGCAGCGTACCGCTGTCTGTTAGTGCATACTGTCGTAAAGAAAGCGCTGGCTTGACCCATCTAATGTCGTGAAATTTTGGGGCTTGTTATGATCATTTGTGGGTGTCTTCATGCCTTTCTTTCCTGTCGAATGCTGATGACTCTTGGGGGTTTTTTCTCAGACCCTCATTCTTCCTTTTTTTTCTTCTCACCCTGCTGCAGGTGCGTCGGCCACACCCAAGGACCATGAGCTCCTGTGCCCTGCTGCTGCTTCCGCTCTCACTGTGCCTGTTGGAGGGAGCAGTGGATGCCTTGTTCCCAGACGAGCTAAGGCCCATCAGCGTTGCGCCTGTGCACTGTGAGTGCTGGAGGACTGCGCTGAGCTTCATGACCTTCTCTTGCATTTAGGTTGCAGGTTCTTTGTGTGCCAGACTAGGCCAAGCAGCAGCAACTTTCTCTACCAGGGCATATGAAACCAGCATCAAGCCAGTTAGGACATTCTGCAAGTAGCTGAACACTTTTGAGAAGGTTTATCTCCCTTCTTTTTTAGTTTTTGACTTGTGTCGACATCCTGTACTATAGTTATAGAGTAAAGCCAGAAAGAGATAATGGTTACTGCGGATGGGCAGACTAGATGGGCCATTTGGCCTTTATCTGGCATCATGTTTCTATGTTTCTCAAGAAGCAAGAAAGCTGAGTAGTAAGACCAGGTCAGATAAGGCAGAATGTCCAGCCTCATTGAAGTAGGAGAGAGGAGGGGGTGCACTGTCACATGCCAAACCGTACTTCTGCCACCTGGGGTCCTTTCTCTAGTTCAAAGGGTCACACTCACAACCCAGTCCTCAGAACATCTAGCAGTCAGATTTTCAGGATATTCACAGTGAATATGCATGAGATAAAATTGCATGGACTACCTCCATTGTATGCAAATTTATCTCATGCATATTCATTGTGGGTATCCTGAAAACCTTGACTGAGGAGGTGTGTTCCAAGGACTGGAAACTCCTGCTGTAGTTCATGACTATGTGAGTTCTCAAGCCAGTCCTTGGGACACAGTTAGCCAATCAAATTTTTAGGATATCCTCAATGAATAATATGTTAATCCTAGCACTATAGCAAAAATATTCTTATTAACTACTAATTAATTACTATTATGTGTGTGTTGTGCTCAGTAACCACCATCAGGTCATGTTATAAAATTTAATTCATAATGACCACAATTTAATGGACACACAGGTTCCTTATTCCTCCATTAGACCAGAAAAGGGCAGTGTGATCTGTGATTTCCCATCCAGGAAAGCTAGGGACCTCTCTCCCCTTCAGATTCACTGAGCTCTGGAACAGCCTTACCTCCCCTCTTCGAAATCTGAGCTCTCTCCAACTTTTCCGTAAACATCTGAAAACCTGGCTATTCCCAAAAATGTAACACTTCCTCCCTCTTTAATATCCTAAGCCCTCTAACCATTCTTCTGACCTTTAACCTTTCTTTGGAGTTCCTTTCTATCCCAATTCCTGCAAACCGTGCCAAGCTCTACGATTGTGGAAATGATGCGGTATATAAACCTAAGGTTTAGTTTAGTTTAGTTCAATCATTAAGAGTCAATGAAACAGTCATGCTTAACTTTATCAGCTTAGTGCTGCTGTCTGCAACAATGAATATGCGTGAGATAAATTTCCATACAATGGAGGCAGTGCATGCAAACTTAACTCACGTGTATTCATTGCGGATATCCTGAAAATCTGACTGGCGAACCCTGCTCTAAGGAAAATAAATATTCAGATAGTCTTCTTTATCTCAAAGGTTAGTGCCATCTTTCATGGTTATATCCTAAGTTGGCTAGATGGCTCCATGTCATAAGGAACTGGCTGAGCCAGTCCTTGATTTTACCTTCATTGTATCCAGTGTAGTTTCTGCAGTGCACAGGACTAAAACTACAAAATGGATCCAGTTGGTCACTCTGATTGCAGGTGACTGTCTTGATCCATTGTAACTAGCAATGATATTCATTCTGTATTTAAGGGAAATAAAAGCCCTCAAGACTTCAAGTACCAGAATACACCATGAGGAGAACGGAAACCAAATTGGAAATTGGGATTAGGCCAGTGGGTATCCTAACATCAGATTCAGGGGCATAGCCATGGGTAGGTCTAGGTTGCTCCACTTTTGCTTGAGGCCTACCCAGCAGCTAGGCAAACCAATTGTGTATCATGAAGATCTCCAGTACCTCTAGTTAAAGACATCTGAGCCACCTCCTAGTTAGTAAAGCTTGAACCACTGATGCTGGTGCTGCGAGCATGCTTAGTTGTCAAACAGACTCAGTTGTCATGGTTGATGGGTTTCTTTTGCTTTGAACTAGAGAATGACACGGGACAAATTTTTCCCCATCCCATCAAGTTTTTTCCTGTAACTGCACCATTCCTGCATGCTCTGTCCTCATCTGCACAAGCCTCAAACGCTTTAAAATCATGTGTTCGAGGCTTGTGTGGTTAAGACAGAGCTTACAGAACAGGGACAGCGACAAAGCTCGCGGGGGACAGGTCAGGGAAGGGAAATATTTGTCCCCATGTAATTCTCTACTTTCAACCTCCAGCTGGTATTAGATTGGTAAATAAACTTAGTTTTAGATTAGAACAGAGCATGCTCGTGGTGCCTGCATCAGTATGCTGTGACTTCAGTGGCAGCTCCAGGTTTCCTCACAAGCTAAGGTAATTTTAGTTTAAATTATAATGAGGGGAAAACAAGGGGAGGGATGGAAGTGGAAAAGGGAGGCAGAGGAAATCATGTGCCTAGTGCCAGGGCCAGCCTTACTAATTACGGGACCCTGTTCATACTAGTATGGGAAGCCCACAGTGGTCCAGTATGTTACCTTGTCTCTGAAACTCCTCTACCTTTAAAATGTGTTTCTCTATAGAGGACTCAAGGCAGTGGCAGCAGTTCATGTACTGAAGTAATTGATAGAAACGTAATTGAGTGTCCAGATTATGAATACAAAGATTAGCGAATAATATGGAACACTCAGTTTTACATATAATGTAAACTTAAAACAGAGGAAAAAAGAACTCAAAAAACCCCTGGACTATAATCAAACAGATCATAACCAATTGGGGTTGGTTTTCATCAGTGGTCAAAAACCCCTGTGTGATTTTTTAATTTTTATGTAAATTTATTTTTCATTAAATATGTGTTATAATCATATATAAATATAGTTATAGAATATCAAAATTTTTTATATCAAAATCTCTCTTAAGTTATTAAGATAAGTGCTTGATGTCTTGAAGCTATTTGCAATTTCATTTGTGAATTTCAACATAGAGCTGCTGGTTCTGTTATGCTCAATCATAAACAAGAGAGATTTTGATATAAAAAATTTTGATTATGATCTGTTTGATTATAGTCCAGGGATTTTTTGAGGTCTTTTTTCCTCTGTTTTAAGTTTACATTATATGTAAAACTGAGTGTTCCATATTATTCGTTAATCTTAGCAGTTCATGTACACCATCTGCCACCGACCCCCACCCTGCTCTCTGCTGTGTCCTGTCCTTGCAGAAGTAGGAGACATGCAATTTAAAGATGGGGGAGGGATCGGAGTCAGTAGGATATACCAGGCTGGGGCCCTTAGGAACACAGAGCCCTGTGTGGCCATTCCTGTCACCCCTCTTCAGGCCAACCCTGCCTAGTGCCTCCTCTCCCAGCAGCGGCGTAGTGAGGGTGAGCGACGCCGGGGTTGCAGCACCCTTCCCCCGCCGCACACACCCACCCCTTCCCCATACCTTTAGCTCGAGCAGTCACCAACTTACTGCCCGCGTCTGCCTCAGCGCTCTCTCTGATGTCACTTCCTAGGCGTGGATCCCGGAAGTGACGTCAGAGAGAGAGTGCCAAAGCCAACGCAGGCAAGTTGGTGGCTGCTCGTGCTGAAGTCAAAAAGGTACTAGGGAAGGGAAGGGGCATGTGTGTGGGAGGGGGAGGAGTGGAAAGGGGGGGCGGAAATGAGGAGGGGCACCGGCGTCCCAAGCAAAATGGCATCCAGGGCGGACTGCCTCCCCCCCTTACTACGCCACTGTCTCGCAGAGTAACCTTTGCCCCCCCTCCCTCTCCCCCTCTGCTACTGGTCAGTCATTGGAAGGGAGTTTTGCAGGGGAGGAGAGGGGGAACAAGGAGAGAGGTTGCTGCTGCTCTTGTCAGAGGTAGGTTTGTTCAGGATTATTGTCGCTCAGCAGTGGGAGCTTTTTGTGAGCTTTTCTTCTCTGCGGATGGCTCAGGCAGGGGCTCTGATTTTCTGGCCTAATGCCCAGCTCAGACGACCTGCTGCGCGAGCTGAATTGGAGCACAGCGGTCACTTCTCTAGGAGCTGAACAGTATATCATTCCAGCACTGCATTCTGTCCTGACTCTATATGTGGGTCCCAGCGCTGGAACAGCAGAGAAGGGAGGTGCATTGTTAGAGCTTTGCGGGGTGCCAAGGATGCAATTTTCTGTTGCGTTGAGGGTAGAAAATTTACTACTTAATCATTTCTATGGTGCTTCCAGACATACGCAGCGCTGTACATCAAACATGAAAGAGACAGTCCCTGCTCAAAAGAGCTTACAGTCTAGTTTGACAGGCAAACTGGACAAATAAGTGCATCTATATACAGTGCTCAGGTAGGGAATCGCAGATATGGGATTAATACCGCAGACCTGTCCCTTGCTCCACAGAAGAGGAGTTGCTCTGTGTAGGTTTGCTGGCCAGAATGAGTCTTAGGTTTCTCATGGTTGGCTTGAGGTTTCAGATCCATTGCTTGCAGAGAGTGGGACAGTTCTGCCAACCTTTCTTTCCTTCTTAAACTCTCACTGACGGCTGCCCCTCTTTGCTCTCTCCCTGTAGATGTGAAGGAATACTCCGTCTTTTTGGGAAGTGGACCGGGCCGATCCTTGATGACCGACACCGGCAGCTCAGAACGACTTAGCATCCAGCGAATGCTAAAAGTCAATAGAACCTTATTCATTGGAGACAGGTGGGTGCACAGTCATGTGACAGTGTAGAGACAGTCACCAGGTTAAGAATGGGTTCCGTTTTTTTAAACCGTTGGTAAGTTGAATTTGTGTGTAACTCGTATCCTATAGTACAGAGTCTATAAAAACATTAAACATTAAAGGAATAATCCTCAAAATAAGGTACTGTAGTTTAAATAGAAAGAAAAGATAGGACATGTGTACTTACTTTTGTTCTTCATCCATCCCACTGTTCCTTCTCCACCACCACATCTAACATTTCTCCCTCTCATCTCTCTCTTCCCCATGCATCTGTACATCATGCCTCTTCCACCACCACAGCCAATATTTTTCTCTCTCTCCCTCCCTATGCCAAGCAATTCACCACTTTCTTCATTTTCCCATGTGCACCATCTCTCTTTCCCTCAGACACCCATACCCAACAATTCTCCCTTTCTATTATTCCTTTCCCACCTCAGCATCTCTTTCCCTCACTTCCCCTCCCCCCTGACTACGCCACTGCAGAGAAGGCCTGTGGATAAGGGCATATGGTAATATGTGAAACTAGTTTCCTGCAAGCAATAACCACAGAAAGCTCTGCATCCTGTGAGTGATATAACACAGACACTGAAGTGTCTCAGGCTCCCATCTTATGTCTGCCCCATGACTCCCATTGTTGTCTCTGTGGGATCTTCACCATCACCACCACCACCTTAGTTGCTGCTTGGAAACCTGGATGATTAGGCTCAAGCTGTATTCGCCTTGCTCAAAACCTATCCACCTGGCGATAAATTGAATGCTCTATAGTCAAGAAAAGGTAGCAAAAGAGGGGTGCAAATTAAGTCAGAGATAGTCTGTCCCCACTATGCAGAGTAATTTGCACACTTAGGTAGAAATATATATTTTTAGCTTTTAATCGTCACATTTGTAGATCAGATTGAAGTTATGCAAAACAGGAGTTTGTTAGCAATAGAAATGATTTATAAACCTTGGCAACACATTTCCAAATAAGGATGTCAGATATTGCATATAAATATCTCTAACCTTTTTTTCATTTTGACCTAAGTGGTGGAAAAACACCTCCAAAAAAAGCTAGTGATATTTAATGTGATTTACACATTCTTCCAGGACTGATTTAAGGTTCTGTTTTCTCAAACCGACCAATAATTCAGTACTGGAGACTTGTGGAAGGCGATGTGGTTTTAGATGTTATTCTGATAGGTGGGCGCCCATAGGATGGTTAGTTTTTTTGTCAGATTCTGTTCACCCACTGATCCTCCAGGGAGCAGCTTCCACATTGGCAGCATTATTTGCAATAACCATAACATCTTTTATCTGTAATGTGGCTGTATTTTTTTTTTTTCCCAGGGGGGGGTGTTATCAGGCTTAAAATATACCAAGATTACCCACTGTGCTTTCACTTGAAAATAATTTACAACATATGTGCACATCTAACTCATAAATTCACCCCTGTGCAGACTGGAATGACACACTGTAAGTTAGCTTCAACCATGGGAAGCCAGTGCTATAGGATGACCAGATGACTCCATGTCATAAGAGACAGGATGATCCAGTCCTGGGTTTGTCTAATTGGACGCATAGAATTGTAGATCAGAGTGATTTTTCATAGGGGAAGAGAGAATATCATAATGCCTCTATATCACTCCATGGTACAACTGCACCTTGAGTACTGTGTGCAGTTCTAGTAGCTGCAGTGGCGAAGTAAGGGAGGGGGGCAGTCCGCCCCGGTTGCCATGTTGGTAGGGGCGCCAGCACCCTTCTTCCCCTTCACCCCTCCCCACTTCTTTCCATGCCTCTCTTCCACACGCACGCCCCCTTCCCTTCCCCATACCTCTAGTTGAAGTTGTTGTTTGTGGCAGCCAACAATGTGCTCTTCGTAACCCCGTCGGCTCTCCCACTGACATCATTTCTGGGTGCCACTCGTAGGAAGTCACATCAGAGGGAGAGCCGATGGGGTCACGGGGACCACTGCAAGCAATAACTTCAACTACAGAGGTACGGGGGGCACAGGGGGAGGAGACAAGGATGGGGGAGGGGCACCACCACCCCGGGCTCCTCTCGCCCTTTCTATGCCACTGAGTAGCTGCATAGCAGAAACAGAAAAGGTACAGTGAAGCTTGACCAAAATGATAAAGGGGATGGAACAGCTTCTCCCACTCTCGTATTTACCTTAATAGACTTGAGTTTTCATAGGGTTGCCGGCAGAGGCACACGCAGTTTGTAGCTGACTCGGAAACCTTCTCTCCAATGTGTCCTGCCCCTCCCTGACCCTACTTCCTATTTCACCTTTGCATGTCATGATTAAGCACGAATAATCATGCGATTAACATTTTTAATCATTGCCCACCCCTAGTTTTAATCAATTAAAAACAAGACCAATATTCAAAACAAGCTGCGTGTTCACCAACTACGGTGAAAGTGCAATTTCATTACTGGGATATTTTAAAATCTTATATTGATAGTATAGGGTGAATATCTAACCACATAGCCTGATGCTAACCAAGGGGACCTTTTACTAAGCTGCAGTTAGCACATCCTCTGGAACAAGTTCTGGAATTACGCATTGAATGAAACAATATTTTCTCCTATTAACGGCTTGGTGTGTGTCCCCTAGCCTTTGTAATTTTGGAAAGAATAAACAACGGATTGACATTTATCCATTCCACTCCATTCATTATTTTATAGACTTCTATCATATCTCCCCCTAGTCATGTCTTCTCCAAGCTGCAGAAGGTTAGGGTTGGTGGGTGGTTATGGGGCTCATAGGTCCAAAACACAGCATAAAGTGGCATTTGGGTCACCAAAACGTCTAAATTGCCATTTTTAAAACCTACTTTCTAGATGCTTTTCTAGGCTGTTCATCTCCAGCACATCTAAATCTCAAGGGGACATGTTAGAAGCATGTTTTGAGCGGGAATAGGGTGGGCATAGGACTTGGACTTTTTGCAACGATAACCAAACGTTTCAAAAATGTCCAGGTCACCATTAAGATGTTTGGGGCTAGACTTGTTTTAGAAACACATAAGGACCAAAAGGGTGCCAAAACTGACCAGATGACCACTGAAGGCATGACCCCTCCCTCCGTACATATACTCCCTCAGGGGTCATTGACCCCCCCCCAGCCCTCCAAAGATGTGAACGAAACTCTACATATCTGTCTCTATGATAGCAGCAGATGTAATGGCCAGTCCTTAGACAGCAAGCAGGTGTCTGGAGTAGCCTGGTGGTCAGTGCAGTGGACTCCCAAGAAGGGGACGCAGGCCCTTATCCCATCTTAACCTCCACACTTGTAGTGGAAAGTGTGAGACCACCAAAACTCTACTGTACTGACATTGTAGCGTGACCATCCCTTAGGGCCTAGCAGGGCCCGGCACACACCTACAATATTGCCCTGGCACCCTTCCCCAAGAAGGAGGAAGCCCTGTTTTGGGTGCCTTACTCTGTGTACAAAAGTCAGAATGACACAATTCAGGTAAGTATCAAAAGAAAGAAATAACATTTATTGATCATCCAGACAGGGCAAAACAAAAATGCAAGAAAAACAAAAGTCCAAAAGTAACAGCAACTATAATGTAGCCAAAATAATATTGTCCTTACCAGCCTGGTCTGGTTTATTCTTCAAGTGCTTAACTTATGTCCCAGGTAAGTCCTACTTTGTAGTAACAGTGACCGCACAAAGTACAATTTAGTCCCAGGCAGTCTTTAATCCAAACACAAAACTCAGCATTGTACAATGTTGAAGGTCTTCGCCCTTCTCTCAAGTCAGCAAGTCAAAGAACAAAAAATATAACCCACAAAACTCACTACATGGATGTCTGGCAAAACCTGCCTCCAACC
The DNA here is from genome assembly GCF_902459505.1 of Geotrypetes seraphini. Classification (NCBI taxonomy): domain Eukaryota; kingdom Metazoa; phylum Chordata; class Amphibia; order Gymnophiona; family Dermophiidae; genus Geotrypetes; species Geotrypetes seraphini. The sequence continues at coordinate 107,899,290 of NC_047091.1, forward strand.
TTCAGGGTTTCCACGGCATTCAAAAGTACATTACCAATGTTGCCTAACTGTCCTTAAACATTGTCCCAGCGGCAAGACAGCCAACACCCAAAAATTAAAAAAAAATTTTTTAAAAACCCCAAAAACATTTTGTAAGGCAAACACACAGTCAGATCAGCTCACTTCCATGGCTTCTGGAAATGCAAGCTCTGGCAGAGCACTCCAGTCCATGTCCTCCAATATCTGGTTCTCCTGTGTTTGCTCCTCTGCCTCTGGGTTTATCATTTCCACATCCGTGGGTTCCTGGGCTGGCTCCACTTTGAGACAGCCAGCTTTCTAACTGTTCCATTGCTGCTCTGCCACGCCCAGCCCTACTGGTGGGAAGGGCTTTCTTCTACTGAGGCTGCCTTCTGCCCTGTTTGGCCGGCCCTTTCCAAGATGGTGGATTTAAAGGGGACAGCATTCGGGCCAGTGGCAGGAGATAGGCAGAGCTGTGCCTAGCGAACCCGGAGCACGAGGCAGCTGAGGCAGGAAAGGGAGAAAGAGGATCGGAGGAAGTGGAGGGAGAGAGGCAGCGGACGGAGAGCGGTGCAGGGAGACCAGAGTCGCGGGGCAGAGGCGAGAGTTAGCTCCACCCACCCCCTGACGTCACCGGACCGAACTCTCCATATAAGGAGAGCAGCCAACGGTGCGCAGCCGTAAGGCGCGCGGCAAAGCGAGCGGCAAAGGCGCTCGCCTTAGCGAGAGCGCCTTTGCGAAGGTGCCTTGTGAGGGAGCCAGAAACGCCAAGTAATCACTTTCTTTTCTCTCTCTCTTACCCACAGCAGGAGCACACCAGCACTCTACGAGAGCGATGGAGGACCCAGGATCCCAGAGGTACTTTCCGGTATACTGCACAGAGTGCAATATGTATGACTACCTCCCCTTGGGAAGGCGGGAGTACATATGCAGTCGGTGTCAGGAACTGGAAAGCCTGAGGATGGAGGTCGACAGATTGAGGGTCAGGGTCCAGGAACTGGAGGGACTGCGCACCACAGAGGAGACGAGCTGGTCGACCAAGGACACAGACAGAGCAGGCCCTATTGTGGAACAAGTGAGGGACCTCGAGAGATTCATCGAGGAGGCCTATAGGAAGGTGGAGGAACAGGACCAGCAGCTGCTCAGACGGATGTCGGCAGACGAGACCCAGGATCCACAAGGCGACTCCAGGGAAGGACCTAGCGGAGGAACCATGCAAGAGGAGGAGACCGTGACTCACCGAGACCCCAAGAGAGAGACACCGCACTACACCGAGGACACGGACCTGAGACAGAGGAGGTTGCTGAGGAAAGGGAAGTCTGCTATTGTGGTGGGAGACTCGATCTTGAGAGAGGTAGATAGTCACATAGCTGGAGGAAGGGAGGACCGGCTAGTGACTTGTCTCCCAGGGGCCAAGACATGAGACATCACTGATAGGATCGAGAGGATCCTGGACAGAGCAGAGACAGAGGAGACTGCGGTGATAATCCACGTCAGAACGAATGATGTGAGCCGGAAGAACTTCAGCATGGCCACACTGACTGACCAGTTCAGGGTCCTGGGACGAAAGCTGAAGCGGAGTACCCGGAAGATAGCATTCTCAGAGATCCTGCCTGTACCGAGAGCAGATGCAAAGAGGCAGGCAGACCTCCAGGCTGTGAATGCATGGTTGAGGAGATGGTGTCAGGAGGAGGACTTCCACTTTGTGAGGAACTGGACGTCCTTCTGGGGAAAGAGCAAGCTCTACCGGCGGGACAGCCTGCACCTGAGCACAGCGGGAACTAGACTACTGGCAGCCAATGTGAAGAAGGAGATCGAGAGGGCTTTAAACTGAGCAGAGGGGGAAGCCGACAGCTGATCTGATGTTGATGCTTCGGACAACAGTATCCAGAACAGATGCTGAACGGGCTGACTGCAAGGAGGAAGTAGAGGGACCGGTGGATCTTATGATCAGACAGCGAGGGAAACATCAGGTAAAGGGAGCTTGCTGGGAGGAGACTAAGGGGCATGGAGACACAGGGGGACTGGGCGGCACGAGGGCGAAAGCTGAGGGCAATATAGGGGTGCCATAAGGCGAGGGGGATCAAACAGAGGCTCAGGGGATGATAGCCCAGGAGGGGGCCGGTAGGGCTAGAAAACCCAGAGGAAAAGCGGGGAAGTGGGGTGGCGGGAATGTGGGGAAGCCGAAAGCTACGAGGGTAAAGGCTGAGGGCAAAGCAGAAGCACAGGGAACAGGAGAACTGCCCGAAATTCAAGGGAAGGCGGCCCAGGTAAATGCGGAGGTGGAGGAAAAACGACGGGACCTGCGGTGCTTATACGCAAATGCAAGAAGCCTCATGGCCAAGATGGGTGAACTAGAAGTCGTGGCCAAGGGGGAGGACCTGGATGTAATTGGAATTACAGAAACCTGGTGGACAGAGGAGAATCAATGGGATGTGGCACTGCCGGGGTACAAGCTCTACAGGAGGGACAGGACCCACAAGAAGGGGGGAAGCATAGCACTATATATAAAGGACTCTATCTACTCGGTCAGGATGGATATGGCAACGAAGGCAGAGGGGCTGGAATCGCTATGGGTCAAATTGCCGGGAAACAAGGGTGCAGGCATAAAGCTAGGGCTGTACTATCGCCCACCTGGTAAGCCAGAAGGAGTCGGAGACGACTTGGAAGCTGAACTGAGACAGGAATGCAGGACTGGAAGTGTAACAGTGATGGGGGACTTCAACTACCCGGGGATAGACTGGAGTACGGGTCACTCCAACTGCACTAGGGAAACAGGATTTGTAGAAGCTGTGAGGGACTGCTTCATGGAGCAACTGGTCACGGAACCAACACTAGGGGGTGCTACTCTTGACCTCATCCTAAACGGATTGGGGGGGCCTGCAAGAGGGGTAGAAGTGGGAGGACCACTAGGCAACAGTGACCACAGCGCGATCAGATTCACATTAGAAAGGGGGACACCCATAGTAAGGAGGACCGCTACAACCGCGCTCAACTTCAGGAAAGGGAACTATGTTGCTATGAGGGAAATGGTGGGGAGGAAGCTCAGAAACATCTTTAGGATGGAGAATGTAGTAAGCGCCTGGACCCTATTCAGGGACACCCTGCAGGAAGCACAAAGAATGTACGTCCCCAGTTTCAGGAAAGGCTGCAAGAACAAGCGGTCAAAGGACCCGGTTTGGATGTCAGCTGAAGTAAAGAGGGCAATAAATGACAAAAAAGTATCCTTCCAGAGATGGAAAAAGGACCCAACGGAGGAAAATCACCAGACGCACAGGAAATGCCAAAAGGAATGCCACCGAGAGGTTAGAAAAGCAAAAGGGGAATACGAAGAGGGGCTGGCCAGGGAGGCGAAAAACTTCAAGGCATTCTTCAGTTACGTAAAGGGGAAGCGACCAGCGAGAGAGGAGATGGGGCCGTTGGACGATGGGGACAGGAAGGGAGTGATTAAGGAGGATAAAGAGGTAGCTGAGAGGTTGAACACGTTCTTCTCGTCGGTTTTCACGAGAGAAGACACATCTAATATACCGGACTCAGAGGAGCTCATGAGTGGGAAACAGGCCGAAAAATTGGAGCACATAGAGGTAAGTAAGGAGGATGTCCTCAAACAGATAGACAGGTTAAAATGCGGCAAATCACCGGGCCCGGAAGGGATCCACCCAAGGGTCCTGAAGGAACTAAGACAAGAAATAGCGGGCACAATCCAACATGTTTGCAACCTATCCTTGAAAACTGGAGAGGTACCAGAGGACTGGAAATTGGCGAATGTCACACCTATCTTCAAGAAGGGATCGAGGGGTGACCCCGGGAACTACAGGCCGGTGAGCCTGACTTCAATTATAGGGAAGATGGTGGAAGCTATGATCAAGGACGGCATTTGTGAGCACATCGAGAGAAATGGCCTACTGAGAACAAGCCAGCACGGATTCTGTAAGGGAAGGTCATGCTTAACGAACCTTCTGTACTTCTTTGAGGGAATAAGCAGTCGGGTGGACAATGGGGAACCCATAGACATCATTTACCTCGATTTTCAAAAGGCTTTCGACAAGGTGCCACATGAAAGGCTGCTTAGGAAGCTGTGGAACCACGGGGTGGGAGGGGATGTGCACAGATGGATCAAGCACTGGTTGTCGGATAGACTGCAGAGGGTTGGAGTAAAGGGCCAATATTCTGATATACTGGCGGGGAGTCACGAGCGGTGTGCCACAGGGATCGGTGCTGGGGCCGTTACTCTTCAACATATTTATCAATGACCTGGAAAAGGAGGCAAAGTGCGAGGTTATAAAATTTGCAGATGATACCAAACTGTGCGGCAGAGTTAGGTCCAGGGAGAAGTGTGAGGACCTGCAAAGGGACCTGGAGAAGCTGGAAGACTGGGCAAACAAATGGCAAATGCGCTTTAACGTGGAAAAATGCAAGGTCATGCATATAGGGAAAAAGAACCCGTTGTTCAACTACAAATTGGGGGGGGCATTGTTGGGAGACAGCAGACTTGAGAGAGACTTGGGTGTGCTGGTGGATGCATCACTGAAGCCATCTGCACAGTGCGCAGCAGCCTCGAAAAAAGCCAACAGGATGCTGGGCATCATAAAGAGGGGCATCACAACCAGGACGCGGGAAGTCATCATGCCATTGTATCGAGCGATGGTGCGTCCACATCTGGAATACTGCGTTCAGTATTGGTCGCCATACCTCAAGAAGGACATGGCGGTACTTGAGAGAGTCCAAAGGAGAGCAATGAAACTGGTAAGAGGGCTGGAACACTGCCCATACGCCGAGAGGTTGGATAGGCTGGGGCTCTACTCTCTGGAAAAAAGGAGGCTCAGGGGAGATATGATAGAGACCTTTAAGATCATGAGGGGCATAGAGAGGGTGGATAGGGACAGATTCTTCAGACTGAAGGGGACAATAGGTACGAGGGGGCATTCGGAGAAACTGAAGGGAGATAGGTTCAAAACAAATGCAAGGAAGTTTTTTTTCACCCAAAGAGTCGTGGACACTTGGAATGCGCTACCGGAGGAAGTGGTCAGGCAGAGTACGGTACAGGGATTCAAACAGGGATTGGACGGATTCCTGAGGGATAAAGGGATCGTGGGATACTGAGAGAAGTATCCAGGAAATAAGTATAGAAACCCGACCAGGTCGTGCATGTGCAAGACCGGAGGGTTAGGACTTCGATGGGAAGATAGGACTTCAATGGGAAACCAAGGTGGCAAGGGGGCCCCTTCTGGTGATTCAGACAGGTCGTGACCTGTTTGGGCCGCCGCGGGAGCAGACTGCTGGGCATGATGGACCTATGGTCTGACCCGGCGGAGGCACTGCTTATGTTCTTATGTTATGTTCTTAAAACCTGTTTTCAAAGAGCTATGGGCTAAACCCTGCTTGAATACAGCCTGCGCTTCCTGATCTTGTTCCTGGCTTGCAGTCACATAGTGATCAGCCCTGACTAATTTCACCGGGTGGTTTTTGAGGTTTTCCACTGGCACAAGGCCGGCACTGGGATCGGGCTTGTGATAACATATAGGTGATACCTGCAGACATAGGATTAGTGGAAAGTTGGGTACAGTTGGTTTTGGGTGAGTTTTGGAGAGCTCCCCATACAGTGTAAGGGAGTTTTGATGAGACATGTACCTGGGACCCTTTATGTGACGTTCACTGCAGTGCCCCCCTTGGGTGATCCACTACACTGCTGGGATGTCTGTGTTGCCAGTACACTAAAATTGCTGGTCCCTTCTACATCCAAATGGCTTGTTTTATATGTCTTTCATTTGGATGTTTTGGCTTTCGAAAATGGTAGAAAAGATAGATGCCCCAAGGGTGAACATGTCTAAATATGATCATTTATGAAAAAGATAGATAGGTGTTATGTGGTTTCGAAATTGTGCATTTTCTCTACCCAGTTTTTGGACTTACTTCACAAAACATGCAAAGTCGGACTTAGGCATCATATTGAAAAGGCCCTTCCACATGTGTTAAAAGTACAAACCTAGTTTTAAACTATCTCAGGTGACAGATTAAAGTATATGCATTATATTTTTTTCAAAAGATCAATAAACATGATTAGTTCAACCACATCCCTGAAACATCTTCAATGGGCACCTCTTTAACCCTCCCCCCCCCTTTTTTTTTTTTTTACTAAACCGCGATAGCTGTTATTAATGCTGAATGCTCCGCGCTGCTTCTGATGCCCATAGGAACTCTATGAGCGTCAGGAGCAGTGCAGAGCATTCAGCGCGGCTCGCTGCACTAATAACCGCTATCGTGGTTTAGTAAAGGGGGGGTAAATTTGCTTTTCACAGTATTCCACCTGTTTTTAAACAGGGGCTAAAAGCTAATATATTGGGAAAGAATGCAAGTGCTTCAAAGTGACTAAAAATTAACTTTTGTGGATCTAATTGGGTACTGTACATTTTAACCTTCCTGAATCCTAAGTAGATCTGTGGGGATTTACCACTTAATGTTATAAGCAAACAGACGTGTTCAGAAAGCGCCCGTTAGTGTCAGGACAGAGCCCATTTCACCCTGCACTGCAGATGAGCAGGACAGCACTTGACATGGTTTCATTAGTTGGCAGATTCTGAGGGATTGCAAGGAAGGATCACAAGATTTCAAAAAACTTGCAAGAAGGACTCTGGCCACTTTTTAGATCTGCTTTCATTATTGATGGAGGCAATATCTTTTGGGAGAGATGAAGATTTTACCCTGTGGCTGGAATCTTTCTGGAAGTGCAGAGGACTTGTGTCCTTGGTCCTTTCATGATACTCATGATCTCTGATAACAACTGAGGCTCGCTGTGTGCGCATGTCCTTTCTTTGTTTGATTGAATCTTGGTGATATATAGAGAGCATGTTTCACAGATTGACAACAACCAACCATCGTCAATCATATGTCACAAAGAGGTGTTGAACAGAAAGCCCATCTCAAAGAGGGCTCATAAGGGACAGCTGTCTCGTGTCCTATCGAAGGCTGATTTTGGAGGGGAGAAAGGAGAGTAGGCGAAAGAGAGTAATGTTTTAGAGGCCAGACTTCAGGGATATCATGAACTAGCCGGACTTAGCTTCTCTGACTCTTCATCCATTTCTCTATGAACTGTCTAGGCTTCACTGCAACAATCATGACTGGACCTAGCTTCTTTTTCTGTTTCCTCATCTGATAGCTAGCTTCTCATCATCCAAGGGTGGGTCATCATGGACAATACAATTTAGGGGGTGAAGAACTTTTGTGCATAAAAGAAGAACGGGACTTGGGTGTGATAGTATGTGATGATCTTAAGGTGGCCAAACATGTTGAAAAGGCGACAGCGAAAGCTAGAAGGATGCTAGGATGCATAGGGAGAAGTATGAAACTCTCATGAGACCCAGTGGTGTAGTAAGGGGGGGAGGGGAATGGTCTGCCCCAGGGACTGTCTTGGCCCCATCTTCCTTTCTACCCTCCCCCACTATTGCACGTGCGTGCCCTTTCCCTTCCCTCATACATTTTTAATGTTCGTGGCACAAGCAGCAACCCCAACCTGCTGCTCGCGTCAGCTTCAGCTCTTCCTCTATTGTCACTTCCTGGACCTGCAAATTGATTGATTTCTCTCAAAAAGTACAAAGACCAGGGGACACTCCTTGAAGTTACATAGTGGCATACTTACAACAAATAGGATAAAATATTTTTTCACTCAGCCTATAGTTAAGCTCTTGAACTCTTTGCTGGAGCAAATAGTAAAAGCAGTTAACGTAGCTGGGTTTAAAAAAAGGTTTGGACAAGTTCCTTGAGGAAAAGTCTTTAAACTGTTATTAAGGTAGACCTAGTAAAATCCATGGCTTCAGATCACGTGACGCCATGCTGCGGGACAGACGCTAGTCTGTGTCTCTCCCGCGGCCCTCCGCAGATTCCCCTCCCTCTTCGGGCACTCTTCGGATTTTGAGGCGCCGGCCCGGACCCTCCGATACCTCCCCTCCTCCGGACGCGGTGGGCGAGTTTCGGGCCGATTTCGTCGTGGCGTGTAGCAGGAATCGGCCCGCAAAGAAACGGACCGCGGCAAGCAGGGGGAGGTCAAGATGGCGGCGCTGCCGTGCCCTGGAACAGCTACGGAATCCTGTCTGCAGCTGGCTGTAAGGAAGCATGTCCGTCCCTGAACCGAGGGGAACTTAGGAGAGGGGAGGTTTGCAGCTGCATCCAGCTTTACTAAAACGAAAAATAACAGGAGCCACGTGGAGAAGGGTGCTGCACTGGGGTTGGACTCGCTGGTAAGGATTTCCCAGTGTACTTCTGAGAGAGATCGTGCTTGGTCACAGAGAGCTAGGATCACAGAATTTAATCGCCTCTCCAGTGAGCAGTCTTGGATCCGTGAAGTTGTGCAGCGAGACGGACGCTAGTCTGTGTCTCTCTCTCCCGCGGCCCTACGCAGCTTCCCCTCCCTTTTTGGGCATTCTCCGGCTCTTGAGCCTTTGGACCGGACCCTCCGATATCTCCCCCCCTTCGGACTCTGTGAGTGAGTCTCGGGCCGCTTTTGCGGTGGTATGTCGCTGAAGTCGGCCCGCAGAGAAAAGGACCGCGGCAAGCAAGGGGAACTCAAGATGGCGGCGCCGCCGAGTCCTGGAGCAGCTACGGGGGGGCCGGCTTGGATAGCTGAAATCACGGCCGGAGTTACGGCGGCGATGGAGCTCGTGTTGGAACAAAAGCTCCTGCCGTTGGATCACAAGCTGGCGGTGGTCCAGGCTTCGCTGGATGCTATGGGCCAGGAGACGGCGGCGTTCCGGCAGCGGGTGAGCGATGTGGAGGATAGCCTGCAGCACGTGGAGGATGTCCAGACAACACAGCAGCGCCTTATTTCTGCTCTCGAGGATCGCATTGAGGACCTGGAAAATAGATCACGCCGGTCCAATTTGCGTTTTATCGGATTTCCAGAGGCTGTAGCGGAGCGGGACTTGAGAGGCACGCTGGAAGCTTGGTTAGCTGCCTCCGTTACCTTTCCTGCGGATCTCGGCCCGCTTCGTATCGAGAGGGCGCATCGCCTGGGTCTCAGTTCAGCTCATCAGGCCCGGCCACGGGTGGTAATAGCAAAGATCTTGAACTATGCTCACAAACAGTCTATTCTTCAGGCGGCTCGGGGCGAGCGCGTTCTCACCTATCAAAACGGCAGGGTGCTCTGTTTTCAGGACTATTCTACGAAAGTGGCTCAGCAACGGCGGGCATTTGCTCCGGTGTGCTCTACACTGGCGGCTCGCCATGTTCGCTTCGCCCTCCTCTACCCGGCGAGGTTGAGGGTCCATCACAATGGCACTACTCAGTTTTGTTCTACCGTAGCGGAGGCGCAGAGCATGTTGGATGCGTGGAATGTGGACCTGCCTTCTACTAGTGCCGCTGGTGCGATCTCCTCTACTGCTGGTCCGGCTTGATGGCTGCCGGTCTTCAGAGACTCTCTTTCTTCTGGAGTTGGTGCAACTCTGGTCTCCTTCTTGGATCTTTGTCAGTCCTTGGATGGCCCTGTGCGGCTATGTCTTTGATGGTGGCGCCGCTCGGATTTTGTGCTTCCAGATGCCACGGTGTCCCTGGACTTTTGCTGGATTTCTCTCTTCAGAGCTCCTCATTCTTCTGGCTCGACTACAACTTGGGACTCCTTCTTGGATTTGGCTGGGACCTTGGTTGGACTTCGGTCTTTGACTGGGGCGCTGCTCAGCTTCTGTGCTTTTGACTTTCAGCGGTCTCCAGGCCCTTGGATGTGTGGGGCTTTCTTGTTTATTACGGGTGGCCGGGGCCTCTCTCTACCCCTACGCGGCCCAGGCTGTGTTGGGTGGACGGTGGCCTGGATTCATCTTTTGGAGCGGGTGTTGTTGAGCTTGTTGACTGGGGTGAGGGGCGTGCATGGGGACGAGTGGTTGGCGGCGTGTCTGATGCGATGGGTGCGGAGGGGGGGAGGAGAGTTAGAGTGGGGGTTTTGGGGTTCCTGTTGAGTATGAGTTTTGGGGTTCTTGGTTTTCATTCTCAAGGGATATTAGGGGGTGGATAGGGTCTGGGATTAGGTTCCTTTGGGTCGGGGGGCCCTTCCTGGGGCACTGAGGCATTATATGAGGCTGTCTTGAGATTGGGAGATGGGTTCTAATTCTGCAAGGTTGCTCTTGGGGGTTTGTCCAGTTCTCTTCGCTATTTTGGGGGGGTTTCTGTGGAGGGGGCGTCTGTAGTGATTGGGTTCCTGTGGGGACCAGAAGGGTTGGGGTGGATGGGATGGGAGGAGTTTAGTGGGGTAGGATTGGTCTGGTTGGGTTTGGGGGTTGGGTTGGGGTGGGTGGTGGGTGGGGGTGGGTTGGTGTTGGGGGGGGGGGGGAGGGTGGGGAGGGGAGGGTTGTTGTTCTTGTTCCATGGTGACCGCAGGCACTGGCTTCCGCAGGACTGTGGCCTTAGGAGGGGGGCTTGCTGGGACGCCTCTTCCTAGGCTTTTGAATTTTTTGATTCCTTGTTGGGTATTTTTGTTTCATTTTTATGTCCCTTAAGTTATTATCTTGGAATGTGGGGGGCATTCATTCCCCAATAAAGCGACAGAAGGTGCTTCGACAGCTGCGGAGGAGCCGGGCGGACGTGGCCTTTTTGCAGGAGACGCATTTGACAGCTGCGGAGCATGCCAAACTGCGAACCTGGTGGGTGGGGGATGTCCTGGATTCCCCGGCGTTGGGTAAGAGGGCTGGAGTGGCTATTTTGGTGGGTAAACATCTTCATTTGGAGGTACAGACTGTCCTTAGGGACCCGGAGGGTAGGTATGTGATAGCCTCGGTTAGTTTGAACTCTAAACCTTACATTCTCTGCAACCTTTATGCTCCCAATAGCCCGGGCGTGGGTTTTTTTCATCATTTAGCAGACCTTTTGTCGGTCTATGGAGATGTTCCTCTGTTGGTGGGGGGGGATTTCAATGAGGTGGCGGATCCTCTTTGGGATAGATCGTCGGGGGTGGGGAGGGAATCTCGGAAATCTGCTACTGGAATTGAGATTCTTTGTGCTTCCCTTGACTTGGTGGACGCCTGGAGGGTCTTGCATCCCTTGGAGAAGGATTTCACTCACGTTTCTCGGGCCCATGCTTCCTTATCTCGTATAGACTATATTCTCTGTTCCCGCTCTGTGTTTGCAGAGATCGTTGAGTCTACGCTGGGGCCTATTGAGGTATCGGACCATGCTTGGGTGGCGTTGGTATGGCAGTTATCTCGGACGCCGGGGACCCCTCGGGGTTGGCGCTTTCCTTGCCACCTTTATCGTGATAGTAAATTTCACGAACATCTGGTAGCCCGGTGGCGCTCTTTTCAGGATACCAATGCAGCTCATTTTGGTACTCCTTCGTTGGCTTGGGAGACGGCAAAGGCGGTCCTTCGGGGTGAGATTATTTCCTATGCTAGTTTTCAGCGGAAAGCGCGCACGCGAGAGCTGCTTCGGCTGGAGAGACTGGTTTCTTCTCTCCGTCGACGCTACGGCACCACTCGGGCACTCCCGGATAGGGCTAGATTGCTGGAGGCTCAGTGTTCGCTTAATTCTCTGTTACACCAATACGCTCGTCGGTCTATGGAGCATTATAGGTATCATCTTTATCGCTTTGCGAATAAGAGTAGTACGTTTCTTGCAAAACTAGTTCGACAGCAGCGGGGTAGTTCGCGTATTGCTTCTCTGCAGACGCGGAACTCGGAGATAGTGCATACTGATGGAGACATCAACCGGGAGTTGCGGGATTTCTTTGAGAACTTGTATTCTGCTCCCTCTGACCCTCTGCTAGATGGGGAGG